>NC_044979.1:21176465-21498487 GCF_008728515.1 Papio anubis
AAACTAACCTATTATTGAGACTGTAGCCTAATATTTCTAAATTATCTCTGTGGCAGTGTCCAGGTAACCCTAAAACTAGGGGAGATGATAATGTGAGACTTGAACACTCCAATTGTGAATTCTGATAGTAACATATGTGGCTGAGAGAAATTGTGTCAAGTATAAAATATTCAGTAGATGAAATAAAAAATGGAATATGCTAAGCTTTATTTAATCTATAGCCACCATTAATACAGAAGTAGAGCAATGTTTACATGAAATTCTCAGAAGCACAAAATGAGCATACCGTAAAAAGAAGAAAAAAAAGGAAAATTACCATCACCAAAATGTGGTTCAGTGATTTTTTTGACAGCTTGTCCAGATTAGTGTTTCTTATCCTTCACTGTTAGACAGTGGAGATGAGTCAGGGCAGAAGCTGTAGGTGGAAGACTAAGAGTAGGAAGGAATGAAGGACAGCCAGAGTCAAGAGCTACCTGTTCTACTTGACATAGTGACAGCTGGCCTCTGTGTAACTGGGTTGGATGACTCAGGATTGTATCTACTGGCACTTCTTGGCTATACATCAGCACCAGGACTCTTTGTAAACTATTGCTCCAGAACAAAGGTTTTTAGCCCCACGTTTGAGACTTTCAAAGGAAAGGGCTTTCTTAAATGTGAACTGAGCCTTCCATTTGCTTTGCCAACAATGAATTTCTTCTGCTGTCTTCTTCTTTTTTTTTTTTTATCTTATTACCAAACTCTGATTCTTTTGGAAGCTGGCTCAAAATCCTTTTTCTAAAATTGGTGGCTGTTGGCAGTAACCAGGAAGTAAATTGAAATCATAATTAAAATAGTCATCCCTTGGGAAAAGAAGTTGAAACTTGGTAAATCAGACTTACAGTAACTCCAAGAATTGGAGCCAGAGAGAAGCATGCAGAGCACCTAGACTGGTTCCTAGTGTAGTAGCCACCCTTTAAAGACGTGGTCCACGCTTTGTTCTTTGTGACCTTCCAGTCACATGCCTTGCATTTCATTGGCTTTAATAAACATGCATTGAAAAGGTTGATCACAATTGTATCACAGGAATAAGAATAATGTATAGTTTTGTGACAAATGACGGCCCAAATTAGCAAGTGATAAGTTAATTTTGGTGAAACTAGGGTAATACCAAGTAAGCAGTTACTCTTGAATGGGGAAGGGAGACATCAGTAAAATAAAATGTTCTGAAATGTATGCCTGTTGGTGATAGAAGACATTCAGCCTTGAAGACAATATCCTGTATTTAAGACAATTATATAACATCTAATATTGTGAACAGAGGCACTGGATTGCTGATTAAGACAAGCCCTATAAGCATCAAACCAACAAATGGTGTGATTTCAGCCTTTGTTAAAAGCCACCCTGTTTTGTGTTCACTCATACAAATTTGCCCTGTTTATTTCTTTTCTCTAAAACTCAGAATCTGAGTGCAAATGTATTTATGGATACATAGTGTTGTGTTAGGGGTAGCACCATCTAAATGACCTGGTCTGAAATGTGGCCTGTGTCCCATGAGACCCTCGTATGACTAAGGGCAGAATTGTTTTGGTAAAATAATGTCTCAGCTGCCTAGCATGAGATATAATTATCTCTCGGATAATTCTATCTGCACATAAACATGTTTCCGCTAATGGGTTAAGCATTTTATGTGTCATTAATTCCTCAAAAGAACCCTTATGTTAGATATTATTGTAGCCATTTTAAAATGAGGTATTCAAGGAACTGGATAAGAAATTATCCTAAACTCTCACAGCGAGTAGCGGGTGAGAGTCGGGCGCCAGGATTGTCGTGCCTCTCAAAGCTGGTGCGCTTCCCATCAGCCTTCCGCCGCCTCTGGGCTTGCTGCTTAATTGGGGCTGGATCACATACAATCTCTCGCCTTGTTTTTCCATCTCATTCATCAGATCTGTCTCCCCTACGATATTTTAACACCTCAAGGACAGGAACATTTTTTGGCATCTCAATTCTTAGCTTGTCTGTGATAATGATGATCACATCCTACAAAAATTTCAGTTTTGCGAAGCAGACTTTCTCACTATCTTTTTGCTCTGTTTTTCAACTCAAGTGAAATCCAACATCCACCACCGCCACCTCAACCACCACCAACTTTTCTGTCCCTAGCCTGCTCTTCACCTCCTATTCTCTCTCGGATCTTTGAGATATATTTTCAGCACCCATTTGTGCTTCATACCTGGATTTTCTTGTTTCTTATTTTACAGATTGCTGGCATATTTTGTAGGTATATTTTTCATATTGTCAATCTGCTACATTGGAACATCATTTTAACACTGACTTCAAAAAAATCTCCAATTTCTAGTGTCCCAATGTAGGTGAAGCATTTTCATCTGCATAGATATGTACATGGACTAGATTCAAGAGCAAATTTTTTTGAGACTTGATGCTTTTGTACATTTTATATATGTAGAATTTTTAAATAAGTAGTTTAATTGCATTATGAATCTACCCAGATAGTAATTACAGTTTTTCAGTGGAATTCAAATGACTTTTAACATAGGACCTATTATGTGAGTAGCTTTTCTTTAAGAACTCACTTTTTTTAAACGAACAAGGTGGAAAGAGCTTCAAAAAAGTTGAAAGAGGGTGCAAATCTATTTCAGGGAAGCATTTCGGAGAAGTTAGAGCTCTACTTTTGCTTTTCTAACAACTCCCAAAATTGCAGTTTAATCTTCAGGTCACCAGGAAAGTATCCAATTATTTTAAGTAACATTGTCTTTTAAAATCAGATTTAATTAATGATGTATTGTTTAACTTCAGTTATTAATACCATCCAATGGCAAATATAAATACATTTTTCCTCTGTCTGTTTATAAAAACGAACATAAGTAGAAGAACCTAAGGCACTGAAAACAAACACTTGGGAGAGCCCATGGATGGAAATAAGCAAAAAGTTGAGTTCTTCCATGTAGAAATTGACCTAGTTTCAGTCCGCTACTAGGAGAATAGCTACAAGCTCAGAGAGCTTTTGTTGTTTGTTGTTTTGGTATTACAATTACCAGTAACTTTGAATCGGTGATTCCTATTCTCATAAGGCATTTTACTGATCAGTATCTTCTTATTTTGTTGAATTACCTCTGACCTAAATTTTTAACTCTTTAAATTAATAGCTTATTTTTTTTTATTTTTTTTTTATATTTTTTTAGCATTTTGGGAATCTCAGATCACTTTGATAATCTAGAAAGCAGTGGTTTTTCTGTCCAGGAAAATGAACATACCCACAGACATACCAAGTCTAGTGTACAATTTTGGAGAGTTCAAGAATTGTTGAACCTGTTTGAGGACCCATTAAAGTATTTTAAAGAGCTTTATGGCGACCAATGTGTTTTCACCAAACAAAATTATAATGTTATCATTAGACAAAACCTCTTTAAGAACATTGAGTTATATCAGATGTTTCTGTAGGTCAAACATTTTTGCAGTTTCCATCCATGGATCAAAATGTTGAGTAAATAAGTGAACAAAAGCGAACTACATTAATAAAGTCAGGCATGGGCATAAAACTCTCCAGACACACAGCCACCTGCACATAAAAAGATACACACCATCTGTATTTCCTTACCAACCTGTGGTAGTCATGTTGCTGAGGCCGTGCCTCAATCTGGATTTTATTAACCTAGACTAAATAACATCCAATTTTCTGTAGTTAGAATAGCCTAGAGATAGTGTGATGGATCCTTAGGTTTTTAAAATGATAAATCAGGCATTCCTGTATGATTTTTACCTAGGGAAATTAGGATATGTTTTTATAGTGTCCTCTGCAGCATATTCAACATCAAAATGCAGAAAGGGTCCTTGTGTTTTAGCTCCTTTATTCATAGAGAAGATAATCCTGTTTCTGTTTAATCTCTTTATTTATTAGCTTTCATAGTTGCCACTAAATATTTTGAATCACTTCCAAATTTATTGGTCGATAATTACATTTCTCACCCAACTGAGAGACATCAGCAGCTTTATCTGTTTTACAAAAATGCCTTAAGTACCTTAAGTTCCTTTAAAACAAGATGTCACACGTGTCAAAATATAATTCTCAAAATGTTACACATAATTCTCATATAAATAGTTACTAAGCACATGTCAAGATTTCATTTAGCTCAACAATCAGGATGAAAATTCAGTTCAAAAAAGAGGAATATATATACACATATATATAGAATATATATATATATAAAATAGAGTGAGAGAGAGACTATATGTAACATATATTTTTTCTATATATATTATATAGTATCTCTGTATCCATAGCTATATGGATATATTTTATATTTATAAATACAGATTTTGGTAGCATTCCTGAATGAGACCAGTTTTTCCTCTATCAATTATTTAATTCAAGGAATTCATTTAGAGTAAAACTCCATACACTCAAGGTTTCTAGTTTACTAAGATACCTCTCTTTTGTTTGGTAATGTTAGGTTCTTTCACATACATCCTCAGACTCATCTGAAAGGCTTGTTAAAACACATTGCTGGGCTCCACCCATAGTGCTTCCGTAGACCTGGGATGGGCCCCGGAAATTTGTGCTTCTGACAAGTTTCCAGCTGATGCACACTTTGAGAACAAGTGATTTAAGCCCAGGCTTTATTTGAGGATCAAGCAGGGCAGCAGGGAGTGTTGAGTAACTACCAAGAAAGTCAGTACAACCTCTGATTGGGTCCTTATTACTTCTTCTATGTTATTCCTGTTTTCTTCTCCTGTCCCCTCTGTACACACAAGATCATCCACGCCTGCAGCTTCAGCTGCCACGTCTTTATTGCTGCCTGCACAGTCGTACCTCAGTGTTGCTCCCTACATTTGAACATTTCAAATCCCTAATAAGGGCCAGACTCCCAGTGTCTTCCCCTCAGAGACCTGGCCTCCCTCATTTGTCCCATTTCTGTCAGTGATTTCAATTCCACTGCAAACCAGGGCTAGAATGCTCCAAATCACGTGTTGTAAACTAGAAGGTGCTCTCCTTCCTCCCCGGTTATCATTGGCAGGCTTCTCTTAGTAGAGAAAATGTTTAATTTTTAAAAGTTTGGAATCCGAAAGAGAAAATCCTTTCAGTTTTCAATCTGCCAGTTCTCTCTTCTGTTTCGTGGATATAGCCTTAATTCTTTATAAGAAATAAAAGCTTCTGAGACTTCAAGGAAGTTTGGGAACTGAGAATGGTAGTAAATCAGGGAAGCAAGCCAGTCGTGGCAATCTGTTGGAAGGGCAGTTTTTCGAAGCCCGGGAGGTCAGAGGCCAGAGGCCAGGCTTCTAGAGGTCATGTCTGAGGCGTGTAAGTGAGACTTGGAGCAGGAGATAATAAACATAAGCTTCAGAAGTTTGGAAGGGCAAGAAAGGAGAGTTTAAGAAGATTTTCAAAAGATACATCAACTTCAGTTTCAGCTACTTGGGAGCCTGAGGCTGGAGGATCACCTGAGGCCAGGAAACCAAGGCTATGGTGAGCCATGGTCACACCACTGCACTGCCATGATCACACCACTGCACTCCAGCCTGGAAGACAGAGTGAGACCCTGTCTCAAAAAATAAAATATAAATAAGATAGCAATAAAAAATAGATGTAACAAGATCAACTGAGGGGAATTTATTTTGGAAGAGAGGGAACTATTGAGAGCAGAAGAATTGAGTGGATTTTAATAATGCTACAGAAATAAAGTTCAAAGGAGAAAGAAAGATAGTCTAGAGTCTAAATTAAGTGATTGGCTTTGAAGAGAAAAGACATATTTTTATCCAAACCCAGAGGAAAGAATGATGGCAGTTATGTCAGGCAGACTTGATGTTAAATAGGGAGGGGTAATTGGGAGGTCACAGACGTGAGACGCCTAGAAAATGCTCTGGTGAATGAGCACGTTGCAGTTTGGGTGAGTCTTGGACAGAGTGATTTTGTCATGAGTTAACCTGGCACTACTTTTCTTCCTTGTCTACTCCTCTGTAATTGGGTTCAGTGGAGAAGGCTGAGGTTAGAGATGACCTCAAGGTGCGAGGTTGATTTTGTTTCCATGTAGATGAACAGCCCCTGTGTATGGATCGCTGCTGCTTTTTCTCACGTACTGTATGTCCCATGTGGCCAGTAGATAATGTTTGATTCATTCTCATTCTGTGCCAGTGCCTTAGACCTAGGTGTCAATGACAGCCAGCTGTCACTCGTTCCTTGGCTTCACAAAGGGAAAGAAAGAAATTCTCATAAGAAGTAAATGTCCTAAAATAGATTATTTATGTTTAATGGAATAATAGAAAATATTTAATGGAATAATTGAAAACCTCCTGGTAATTTTATGAGGGAGTTATTTTTAAAATTTCTATGTGAAAGAATTTCAAAGCAGAGCCCTTCTTTCTGTTCCTAGAGAAAACAAAATGTGATTTGGTCTTCTCACCAGTGCTTTGTGTAGGAAAGGATGGCAGAATGCTGAGTGAGGGAAGCCAATCAGGTTATTGAAATGGAGCCACTAGAATGTGTGTGTCTCTTTCCAGGACCATGAAACCTCCTTCCCCAGGGCTCTCTCAGCACAGAGGCTCTCCCCTCGGTGGTGCTTCCTAGATGGTGAGTTCTGCATTTCTTGTGGGTATCATGGGAGTTGGGGAAGTTGAAGAGCAAAGCATCAATTGATAGGGGGGACTCTAGTTTTCCAAAAGATTATTCAGAAAGCTTTCTTGTCACTCCACATGGCTGGTTTTTGCGTGCGGAACAATGTGGACCTACTAATGTTGCCCTGTCCTTTCCTGAAGTCATTTCCCTCAACACAGCTTGGTTAACTCTGGCTGAACTCAGCATCAAGTTGCTCAGGCTGATGTTTCCTTTTCATCAGCCCTCGTTTCTTAAAACTTGACTGCCTGCCTTAAATTAATTCAGACCAGTAGCTGGATTCTATAAGCACAGGATGGATACTAATTTATATGTTGTTTGCATCTTATGGAACATTCATATTATTTTTGTGAGACCATTATTGCAGTATGATGTATACATTTCTGGAGAAAGGTTGAAAAATTCAGTTGCATTCACATCTGCTTGGATCAGCATGACATATTGCATGCATAACATGTTAGTTATTTTATGGTTGTTTAATGAGTCTGTTTTTATCTCAAATATCTGTCTCCTAGATGTTGCCTGATATTACATTTCTATCCAATTACCCATATTGCATACCTTCTCACCTCTGTATATTCATGCTTACATACTACCCAGTGTATCTACTACTCATTCTCTCTCTTGTTCATATGGAGACACGGTTTTCATTGTAGACCTCGTTTTTGTTTATCTGGGTGAGCATCTGAGAGGATATAAACGTGAATATGAGTATGACAGGATTTGTGAGTGTATGAGCAAGCGTTAGGATGGCAGCAGCAGAGATCTATTAAGATTTAAGGACTGTCCAGTAGCCTAGCATGACTGGAATGTAAGGGTTTTTAACTGGCATAGTGGAAGAGAAGGTTATAACTTTGGTGCCAGATCACAGAACACTTTAAATGCCATAGGCATATTTTTCTAGTGTTATGAAGATGGCCACTTGTATTTATATGAGATCTAACCCACATAAATCATGATGCAAGTTTTTGTTAATGTCTCGTCAGCTGCCTCTGAGGACTTTCCTCCAGCTTCTTTATTCCATAGCAATGAGAAACATAATCATTTGTCATTCCTGAATTTGCAGAGGAACAACATGTATTTCAGAAAATTATGAAAATATTTATGTTATGTTCTATCTAAAGTCTTAGATAAAACTACAACTGTTGTGGCTAACAGTCTTAACCCAGATGTAGTTTCACTCCATAGGTTTATTTAAAAAACCTTTGAAAGGTAATTGCAGTCATGGTTTAAAAGAACAAAATAGAGTGAATTTCTCCAAGGCAGATTTTATTCTATTCTTAGATTTTAGAGAGCAGGGACGATGATTGGCTGGTTTCTTAGTTCAGTCCCCTTTGGAGAGAAGCTACTCATTAAGTGTTTGTGAATTTAAAATAATTACTAGCATTTTGAGTTTTTCTTTCTTGTGCTGTTTGTTTTGTAGAAAATCTATTTATAATATTTGGGTTTTGTTAGATAGATGTAAGTGAGAAGCACGTCATTTTTGGTTTGATTTTTTTTTTTTTTTTTTTTTTTTGAGATGGGAGTCTTACTCTGTTGCCCAGGCTGGAGTGCAGTGGCATGATCATGGTTCACTGAAACCTTGAACTGCTGGGCTCAGGCAATGCTCCCACCTCAGCCTCCCAAGTACCTGGGACCACAGGGGCATGCCACTATCCCCAGCTAATTAAAACAAAATTGTTTTTGTAGAGATGAAGTCTTGCTTTGTTGCCCAGGCTGGTCTGAGACTCCTGGCTTCAAGCAGTTCTCCCACCTGAGCTTCCCGAAATGCAGCTGATAGTTCTTTCTAATATTAAGAATATTTAAAATAATTTCTAGAAACCCAAAATTTCTAATTTAGGTTTTTTTTTTCTCGTACCATAGATGCAGCTCAATCTCTTTTAGAGAATGCTTAAGTAATTTTTTTTGCTGTTTTGGCTTCCTTCAGACATGGCTCTAAGGATGCAGGTTGAAAGTGAAATGATTCATTTAAGACCACATATGGTCCCTGGCCTGAATCTTCAAGCCGTTTTCCAAAATGGGCAGTCACTTCCCTCAGAAGTCTACGTAACCGTAGCTTTTTCTAGCTTTATTTACTTAATAAATACATAGCAATTCCTGACTTTCTTTAAGATCCTGTGCTAATTTCAGGCGGCATAAAAGATTAAATGAAACAGATTTTTAAAGAGGCAAGGTCTCTTAGTCTCATGGTTATCTGTGAAGATAGTCTGTATAAGAAGTTTTAAAAAATGTAAATGTGCATGGAGGCAGGGTCAATACATTCTGTCTGGGGTAGGGAGGTTGGGACTGAGAAAGGTTTTACAGAAGCATTTGAGCTGGTTCTTTAAAGACAAGTATGATTTAGATGGCAGAGGCAATGGCCAGGGCTTTCTAAGCCTTAGGATAGCACTGGCAGAGGCATGGAAGTGCTGAAGTTTTCTTAATAGATTTAGGGACTGGCCAGGAGACTAGCACGACCATCATGTAGGGGTTTTGACCAGCATAGTTGAAGAGAAGGTTATAAATTTGATGCCAGATTACAGAACATTCTGAATGCCATCTGCATTTTTTTTCCCCCTAGCAACTTCTGCTGATCGCTTTTATCGAATAGACAGATCTCAGGTAAGTTTTTTTTCCAACCTGCTTGTAAAAGTGAAAAATTCTCAAGTTAATGTACTTTATTGGTAGCTAATCTCATAAATTTTTCTAACAAAACACACTGAGACACTTACAAATTTTGGAATGGTGTTCATAACCTAAGCTATGAATCTTTTATTTATCTTCACATGTTTTATGATTTATGGACTCAAGATGATATGGCTTGATCTTGCAAATGAGTACAGGAAATAAGTTGACTTGTAGACATTATCACCAGCCTATACTGCAAATTTTCATTCACAAAGATATTTTTACTCCTTCTTAGCCAAATTTTGTATGTCTTTTTAAGCTCATTTCTGTTTACCAAGTTTGAGGTCCCAAGTATATAACTAGACTACTTAGTTTCAGTTCGCCAATCCCTAGAGGTCAGCGATGAGAAAAAAAATATGGTTTTGCCCAAGTTAAGAAGTCCTCCCATTATCTGAATTATCCTAGAAAAAACATGTACAGTATTGAACCTAATGATAAAGATGTTAACCATGCTGCTTAGCTTTGACCAGATGATGGGGTGGAAGTCCAGGCTATCATACACTCTCACTGGGTCAATGGTATGTGGGTGTCACTTCTCTAATAGTATTTGGGAAGATGAGGCAAGACCATTTCTAGATTTCCCAAAAAAAATCCTGATTAATTGGAAATCCTGAACCAAGGGGATTCATCTCTCCCCATCTCCCACTGCCTGCCATAGCGCAGCTTTGGGGAGGATCACCAACTGATCAAGCTCTGACAACACACTGTGATCCTTTGACATGTTGGAGAATTTCATTATTCCTCGAGATCAAGAATACTTGTTTTGTTATTCTTCATGCAACAGACTTCTTGTTCTTCCTTAGGAACATTTGCACTTTGTGATGGAGATTTCCCAAGATGAGATTTTTATTCTGGACCCAGATATGGTGGTGTCACAGCCAGCGGGGACACCTCCGGGCATGCCTGACCTGGTGGTGGAGCAAGCCTCGGGGTGAGTGTGCCTCTCCTTGCCTGTGAGGCTGGCCTCAGGGTGACATCCATGTCTGGTTCGCCTTTGAACTTGATATCATTCTAATGACATCAAATGATTTTGAAATGTAGATTTTCTTGTTGGATTTCCTTAGAGTGGTTATTATAAGTCTGTCTTATGAATGGCCATGTAGAAACACAAAACCAGATTTGCACCATGTCCAAGCCTTCTTTCTCCATCACAGCAACTCTTCCTAACAAACCTAGAAAACACTAGTACTTGTGTTTGTGCTTACACATTTGTAGTAACTCTGTTATCTACATTAAAAATTGACACAGGTGATTTGACAGTTTTTCTCCTCTTCCTCCTCTTTGCTATTTCCAGGCTGCTGGAGACATGTAGATTGTATAGTAACTATGATGTACCAAGCACTTTTTAGGAGCTCTGTCCTGTGTCTCTCTTCTATTTCTACCACCACTTCATAGTGACTTAATCATCTTAAGTGCTCTGTGCTTATTTTCTCATCTGTAAAATACAAATAATAATAATCCTCACTCAGAGAATTGTTTGGTGATTAAAAGAATTGATACAGATAAAGCACTTAAAGTCATTCCTGGCATTTTTAAAACACGCATTAAATAGAATGTTATAATCATCATCATCATCATCATCATTCCACAGTGACCTTGAAAATTTGGAACAGTTATTCTTAATTCATAGATTAAAAAATTGAGACCTAAAGCGTTATGTTACTTGCCTAGTATTTCACAGAAAATAAGTAGAAAAAATGAGATACAGTCCTGGGCTGCCTGATGCCAGAGCCCATGCATTTAATGACCATCTTCCACCACCAAAACATAATTAATATTTCTAAGTTATTTCAGTAATTCAAAACTATTTATTTAGAGAATTTTGTGTGCCAGGTCTTAGTGTCAGCACTTGGGGAATAACAGTACAAAAATAAAAACAGATAAGAATATCTGCCCTTGTGAAATTTAGTGTTTTACTGGTCTATGGGGCCTGAATTATTGAAATAAGAATTGCTCTAGAAACCATACACAATGTACCCAAATAGTTAATGCAAATGGTATACACATCCTCATACAGTATGAATAAACAGGCCACTAGGCTAGCACAACTGCAATGTCATCTTCATCCCTGTTTTCCCCTTGTCACTTGATTTACTTTTTTTTCACTTTTTTGCTTCACTGCTGCTATTTGTGAGTGGTTTCTCACTCTGCCAAGGGCAGTTGATGTCCAGTAGGTACCAAGTCTGGGGGGAGACAAGAGAGGCCACAAGTGGCTGTGTAGAACAGATAGAAAGCTGTTCTCAGGAAGCTAGAGCCGCGATGTCAGAGCATGAGGGAAGGCTGACAGGCACAAGGGGTAGCCTGATGCACCCCTGGGAGCCCCAAAGGTGGTGGGGAAGGCCACCTTCGCAGGGCACATCCATGCGTCAGACCCATCAGTAGTGGGGAAAGAAGGTAGAATGTTCTATCCTACTGCAGAAGCAGCAGGTGCTAGAGCCAGGTTAGCCCACCTAACCTGGCCTCTGGCTCTTGATCTAGTAAGGAGAAAGTCCATTCTGCCGAATTTCCCTGGTCTTTACTCACTTGGTCATTCTCTTTTTCTTTTTCGTTTTCTTTCTTTTTTTTTTTTTTTTTTTGAGACGGAGTCTCGCTCTGTCGCCCAGGCTAGAGTGCAGTGGCGCAATCTCGGCTCACTGCAAGCTCCGCCTCCTGGGTTCATGCCATTCTCCTGCCTGAGCCTCCCGGGTAGCTGGGACTACAGGTGCCCACCACCATGCCCGGCTAATTTTTTGTATGGTCGTTTTCTTCATGTCAAATAATGGCCAAAAGGAATTGCTTTGGCCTGGCTAGACCTCTGTTAGCTCTAGCTCCAAAAATAAAGGAGCCTGAAAATCCACCAGGACTTGAATCAGTGCCTTTCTTATTTCTCGCCAGTTGCCTCCCCAGAACTAAACCAGGATCAGGGAAGCAGTGAAACAGGATGGACTTTGTTATTTTCTAATCTGCATTTCCACACTAGGTCTATTACTTCTTATTCATGTCACATTTAAAATGACTTAATCTTGAAAATCAGTTTTCTCATCTGTAAAGGGGACAGAATCATACAAATAGTTCATGATTGTTGAGATAAGTGAATGAAATAATAAATATGTAGTATCTGGTAAACATTCCATAAAGATGAATTTTGCCTCCCACATTTACAGGCAAGATTCATCTTCAGAAAGTGGAGATGAAGTCACGTGGCTGACTTTGAATGCTTAACTGTCTGGTGCCCTTCTTTCTCTCAGGATCTCAGACTGGTGGAATCCTGCCCTGCGGAAACGCATGCTGAGTGACAGTGGGCTGGGGATGATAGCTCCCTATTATGAGGACTCAGATCTGAAAGATCTCAGCCACTCCCGCGTGCTACAGTAAGAGTCCTCTCGCTGTTCTTTTCCTCTGTGCCACTGTGATTGCTGGGAGAGGATGTACTGTGGGCTGTGCACCAATGGGCAGGATTCTCTTTTCAATGGCGTTCAGGCTGTCTCATGCAGGTGCTACTCTGTGTTTGACATTCCATGCAACTTGCTCACTTTTATCTACCACAAACTCTTCCTGGAGCTCCACCTTCCATTTCTCTTGCTCCTGAGCCACCTTGAACCCTTTGCATGTGGACCTCCCCATACTTTAAACCTCACCAGGGTCTTCTTTACTGGAGTCTAGCGTTTATCAGACATCCCTGTTTGCCACATCATAAAGACATGCATGAGAGTGATCATGAGTAGCTTGAAAGTGACACGTGGTTTTTCATTTGTGAACACGTTATCTTGCTGTGTCATTGGTCCTCAGTCCTGAGCCTGTGCACTTGTGCTCTACCCAATATTGCTACGTGGTTTTGTTGGCTAAAGCTGGGTGCTGACCATGTTGTGATTGCAGTCTCTGTGGGTAAGCAGTAAAGCATTTGTTCGTAGATCAGAACAGTACATGTGCTTTCTTCTGAGGTCTGATCATGGTGAGAGTGTAGAATGCATGCTGAAGTTCCACAGCAGTGTTGATGCCTTCGTGCTCAGTGAATCCACCTTCCTATCATCTTTCCTGGTGACAGATACATTCATGAGCTCCTACACTTTAATTTCAGGCCAATCAGTCCATCTCAGAGGTTATACAAATCCAGTGTGTTCATGAAATTAGACTGGTTTTCAGTTTACCTGGGATCTTAATCAAATAGTGACAATGGCCTTGTAACCACACAGCCTTAGCCTTTTGATAGAATAATGAGATTACTAAAGATTCTTAGAAGTCTAGGGTTAACTAAAGAGGCAAAGGAAGTGCTTTGTTTCTGAAGGAAGACCAGAAGCAATTTCAATATTACGAAGGGGGAAAAAAATGAGAAATTTGGAGCTAATTATTTCATTGGCAAAGTTTCGAGGCACACACCCTGAGGGCAAAAGGAGACTACATTTTAATTGCTTCTCTGTATTACTTCTTATTTTCTTGTGTGAAGAGGGGAAAGGAACAAAAATGAATTACTATGGATTTTTCTTTTTAATTAAACTGTGTTGTTAGTTTCTGATGGCATTTTGATTGCTTACAATTCAGGATGTTTTTCCATTTCCTTTTTATACAGAATTGAGGCTTGCGAACCAGGGTGAGTCAGCCACCCACGGATGGCTAAAAAAGTGACCATTTATCTGTGGGCAGACTTATTGGAAAATTAGAGTTTTAATTAGCTACAGAAATAAAATTAAGCCTAGACAAACCAGATGAGTATTTTAGTTGTACATGTATATAGTCTGTTTCCACAAAGCAAATATGAGCTCAATCTAGTTTTCTAGGTCCTGATTTTTCTATATGTAACATACTGATGTACATATCATGATAAATAACATAATTATATATAAGATAGTAAATATTCTTCCCACGAATCACAAATAAATTTGCTACTTTACATAATAGCCAGGTTCTTAAAACCAGATGTCAAAATCAACTCTTTCTGTTTGTTTGAGTTATATTATCCTTTTAGGGATTTCTCTTAATTTTTGGTTGATCTTCAATTGACAGTTATAAGTTTTCACAGTCATTTATACTACTTTAATTCTAAAATGCCCTAGAGTAGTAGACACTTAAAAAAAAAAACACCTGAAAAATTACTTTGAAAACAAGCAAAGGGACATTCAAACATTCTCTCCTAGCCTATAGGCTTCTCCAACTGAATCTCCAGACATCATGCAACAAAGACAAGTCATCTCCACTAGGTTCAGTGTGAATTCCTGCCTCGTAAACGACACAAGCATATTAAAATTGTGTTAAATCACTTAAAAATAAAACTAAACTAGATGCCTTACCTCAACTTTTTAATTAATTCTTTAGTTATTAAACTTATTATGTCCATTTATTTCTTAGAATATCTTTTTATTTCCTTCAGACATCATCTCTGACACAAATAGGTATAATTGCAGTTGTGGAAATAACTAACAATGTTAGTAATAACTAGTATTGATGGAATACTTCCCACTTGCTTTGTATCGTAGTTAAATAATCTTTCAACAATTTTGAAATTTAGCTGTTGCTTAACAGATAAGTAAACTGAGGCTCCTAGAGGGTAAAATATTTATCTTAGGTCACTTCAGATGACAAGTGTGGTTTGACCTGAGGTCGGTTTGACTTCTGACTCCATGCTTTTTCCGTTGTCCTACACTATCTTCCCAAAGGGACCATACAAAGTCAGCATACCAGAGCCACAGAGGTTTACTTTGGTTTCTATTTCTCTTTTACATTTGTAAAGTGAAAAATTCTACAATATAGGGGTACTATGCATGCACATTAAATATACAACTGCAAACTTACCCAGAAGTAAATATGGCTGAGAATTGATTTTTAAGCATTTTTTCTTTAAAAGAAGAGATTGAAACAAAATATAATGGTGGCAAACTTCAGTTTAAAATTATTAAATATATATAAACTATGTTCTAATCAAAATGAGCATAAAAATTATATAGAAGGCCATCATGTACTAACCACCTTGATTTATTATGTCATTGTTTTTCTATTTTTGCATTATGTCTTTCTTTCAAGCCATAAACAACATAAAGTAGTGGAAAAAATATTGTTTTAGGCTGGGCGCGGTGGCTCACACCTGTAATCCCAGCACATTGGGAGGCCAAGGCGGGCGGATCACGAGGTCAGGAGATCAAGACCATCCTGACTAACATGGTGAAACCCCGTCTCTACTAAAAATACAAAAAATTAGCCGGGCGTGGTGGTGGGCGCCTGTAGTCCCAGCTACTTGGGAGGCTGAGGCAGGAGAATGGCGTGAACCTGGGAGGCGGAGCTAGCCATGAGCTGAGATAGTGCCACTGCACTCCAGCCTGGGCAACAAGCAAGACTCCATCTTGGGGAAAAAACAAAAAACAAAAAACAAACAAACAAAAAACATTGTTTTATGGTTTCGTTTTGTTTTGTACAAGCTGGAGTCTTTCTAATTGGAAAATCTGTAATCTGAGATGCTCCAAAATCCAAAACTTTTAAAGTGCTGACGTGATGCTCAAAGGAAGTGCTTATTGGAACATTTTGGATTTCAGATATTTGCATTTGGGATGCTCAGCTGGTGAGTATAATGCAAGTATTCCAAAATCCTAAGAAAATAAAAATCGGAGACACTTCTGGTCCCAAGCTGTTTGGAGAAGGGATACTCAACTTGTATTTTTGTTTTCGCCTGTGTTATATAATGCATATATTTTGGAACTTGCCATTTCACTCAGCATTGTGTTTTTGAAATTCATTCATATTGATAGATGTGGGTTTTTAATAATTTTTATTATAGAATATTGCATCATACCTATGCTATAAATTATTTCTCCATTTCGATATTGATTTCTAATATTCTATTATTTTTAAAAATGCAGCAAACTTCCTCTGCTCTTCTGTGTTGCAGAATATATATGCAGTTTCAGCTTCCTCGATATTGCAACATTTACCTTCCCAGTTAGAGTATTTATGAGTAATTGAAACGGCCCTGAACACTTGTTGTAATAATCTAGGTATGATCAGCATCTGTTGCTTTAAGCTTTAAGGCCCCAGTCAACTTGGGAGATAGGAAAGGTTCAATTTTAACACCCTGTTGACAGTGCCAAATAACTCACTACATAAAAAGAAATCAAAAGAGAAACTTTCAATTCTTAGAACTGAAAATGCTACTTATTAGTGTTTTCAAGACACTGCTAACGTGGTATTCGTAGAACGATTTAGGACTGTAAATTCATTTATCAAGGGAAAAATGATTGTGTGCAAATAAGCAAAGCATTCAATTTGATAAATTGGAAAAAGAATCCCAGCGTAAAGAAATGAGAGGGGAGAAAAAAAAAGATAACAAGAGAAATCAGTGACAAGGAGAATAAAGCAGACAGATGATGAACCGAAAATAAAATTTTTGGCCAGGTGCGGTGGTTCACGCCTGTAATCCCAGCACTTTGGGAGGCCGAGGCGGGCGGATCACAAGTTCAGGAGATGGAGACCATCCTGGCTAACACGGTGAAACCCCGTCTCTACTAAAAATACAAAGTAGCCAGGCATGGTGGCGGGCACCTGTAGTCCCAGCTACTTGGGAGGCTGAGGCAGGAGAATGGCATGAACCTGGGAGGCGGAGCTTGCAGTGAGCCGAGATCGCGCCACTGCACTCCAGCCTGGGCGACAGAGTGAGACTCTTATCTCAAAAAAAAAAAAAAAAAAAAAAAGTAATACAAAATAAATAAATAAATAATTCTTTGAAAAGATAAATAAGACAAAATTCTGAGAAGTCTGATTTAAAAGAAAAAAGTAATGAAAACAGAAATATACCCACAGTGCTTTCCCCATATACCCACAATGCTTTCCAAGTCACTCAGGGCATTTCTGTGCCAAGCAGCCCTTTCCCCTCCAAATTGCAACTGACCTGGCTCTGTTGGATCTTCTCAGCATTTTCCCATGGTTTTAAACTTTAAAATCGTCCCTTAGATCCATCAACCTCCCTTTTTCTCAGGCAGAGTGAGAGGCAATTAATAAAAAGAGGATGAATTAGATTTCTATCACTACTGGAACTGGTTGCATTTTTATGGACTGTTTCCATTTAGAAACATTATAATTTTAAGAAAGATATACATATGCCTACTTATATGCAGGTCCTATAGGAAAGACTGTAATTCCAAAGTAGGATACATAATGTGTACAGTGTCTTCAAAACCTGTGAACATAATAACGAATATTTGAGAACCAATTTTGAAATGAATTGGTGAGAAGTGGTTGACTGACATTATTACTGCTAGGACCATAATGATTTTGTCTTTAAGTTAAAAAAAAATATTTTCAAGGTTCAAGGAAGTTCTATTTAAAATTACATGATTCTGGAAATGTATTTGCTCTTATCATTAATTTTACCACCACGATTAGTGACAAGACTATATTTCATTTGGCAGAAGATTAATAAGGAGGGAATTAACTTAAATTTTAGCAGATCAAATCTATTTGAGTTGTAAGGAAGAATTTTGCCACTTGAGGATCTATGAGATAAGAAAATAGGCATGGAATGAAAACTCTGATGTATTATTCTTCAGTTTTCTGTGAGAAAAGGACTGACTCAAGTCTGAGTCAGATGGGTTAAGAGCAGGCAGGTAAAGGGGCTAGGAGACACAGCTTTTGTTTCTGAATCAGAATAACTTTTTTCTGGTTCTTAGATTTTGTAGTTTGTGAGAAACCCCCAAATGACTGAAAGAGGTGTACTTTTTCTCAGTGTCCCCAAGTCCTAGGCCTGAAAGAACTAAAACGGACTGTCACACAAATAATATCTTGGCACTAGACTAAGACACAGGGGAAACAGTGTAGTGAACCACACAGAGGGCAGATATTCACTCCAGATAACTGTGTCTAGGCAGGCATCTGGTACCCTATCAGCTACACAGGACTAATGGGTTTTTATGATTGGCAGAGGATTTCTCGCAACAAGGAAAGATAATGCTAGCAAATGTTTAACTATAATGTGTGAGGTCTGATTTGTGATTTCATTTGAATCCTAAGAAATAGGATGATTTCAGTAAATGATTCAGTCCATCATGTATTGAACAAGTCAATATTGGGCACCTTCAGTGATTGAAGTCAGGCACTGAAGATATAAAACTAAAGAAGAAATAATTATTGCCCTTGAAGAGCTTATATTTAAAGGGGAAATATTAGACCAATTATTACAATTCCTACTAATAAGTGCTATTATGGATATATGTGTAGAGTGTTCTGGAAACAAGATGAAATAGAATTTGCTGCTTTTTTTAGGTTTAACATTTTTACTTCTAGAAAGGATGAATATTTAAAGAATTAATGAAAATGTCAGCCTCAAAGAAAAGAAAATAGGCTTCTTAGGGGTTCTATGTGTATTTTCTTCATCTTTTACATATGAACAGATAAGTATTTGTCCTTCCTCATTGTGTAAACCAGAAATGTCTCTCAAATAATGGAAAACACTCGATGTAGTTCAACATCCCTGTATGTTGTGTGTGCTTAAGGAAATTTGGTCAACCAAAATTATTTGGAGATATCAAAACACCCAATAATACTTTAAACCGAAAAGCTGGCCTTTTTAGTATAGTCTGCAATTGCAATTCTGAATCACTATATCAAGAAAATAAAGCCCAGAAACCTCCTCTGTTCTGAAAACTCAGATATGCTAGACTGATTATGAGTGAAATAACTTCATTCCTCTCTGGTCCTCAACTATTTTCTTTGTTCAGTTTCTTCTGGACATTAGGTTATGGCCTGAACCTAATACAAAGGGTAATTGTGCTTATTGTGAAAGCTTCAGGTTCTCAGCAGGAAGACAGACTATTGGACAGCGATTTTGATTTTGGAAATATTCTTTGAACGTCACAATCAGATAAGTGGGAGAAAATTAATCTTCTTAGTGGGATGCAGGTTTTGCTGAAATGTATCTTAGAGATGAAATCAGTGCTGTCAGGATAAAGATGGCTCCTGGCATCTGTTTCACTGAGATAGTTGGGTCCCATTTCTACCTGCCTTTGATGTCCCTACTTACCTTTGACTGCTCTCAATCTTGCTCACCCCGAATAATCATTCCAGCTGGAAAAATACAGGATAGCTGACATATGTCTCCCTTTCTTCTTCTTTTTCTTCCTGACTTACCTCGAGTTTGAAATGAATTGGTGAGTTAGTCTATTTGGCAATCACATAATAACACTCTGTTCCTATGGGTGTGTGAAATATTTAATAAGAGATTTTGCTTTGTTATTTTTATAATTGTTCCTCAATCAGTTATGCATATGGAGGCCCTAAACCACTCGGAGGAAATGGATTTAAATTTGCCTCTCCAAGTTCAGCTAGTGGAAGAGTCAGAACAGAATTCCCTGCATACCAGATCTTATTTTTGAATGACATTAAAAGAAAAACAAACAAACTTACTTTAATGTTAAACATCCATTTTATTTGAAATAATCCCAGGAAATTCTCGCCTTTCATTGCCATGAGTTCCAAGTTTTGCCAATGATTAGAACATGAGGAAATATTAGTGTTAAGTGGCTTTTTTTTGACATTTGTAAAACTGGCAGCCATGTTTATTCACACTTCAGGAATACTGTGAATGTGAGGCAGTATTGACTGGATCCCTCTTTAAAGCATGTGAGTTCCTTGGATGACCAAACTGTGCATTTCTCCCTCTGTCTCCATAGCACTTTGTACCATACCTAGAATGGTAGGCATTCAACAAGGCAGGCTTTTCGGGTGAATGGAAGGATGTTCCATTCATACAACATCCCTTGATAGAAAAGGCGCTCTGTCAAACCAAAATAGATACATGTCTATTTATATTGCTATACTAAACCTAGTACTTATCAAATTATAACAAAATAATAGTGATAACAAAATAATATGTAAAATGTTGGCCATTTTTGGTAGGCTGTAGATTCCATTTCTATATTTCAAATTTGAATATAAATATGCTTGATCCAGGGAATTCACAGATCAAAATAATAAAGACGCACTTGAATGCCTGACTTGGAGAAATGTTGGTATTTCACAAGTGAGAAAGTAAAAGGTAAGTATGGTGGGTCTAGGAAGATGTAGGCACTGTTGGTGAGCACAGTGATAGGAAAAGTGACAAGGAAGAATTGTTCCCAGGCACTCACCTCCAGAATAGACTGTTGGTCCATTTGCTGCATTCTCCAACTTCCACCAACTCTTGTTTTCTCAATGTATCTGCCTTAGGTGAATAATATGATTAAACAGATCTAAAGTATGAAAGAGCGATCATTTTGAAATACTTTCAAAAATATTTGCCTGCAAATCTGAAGTTGCTGGGATTTGGAGCCATAATCACTTACCATATTCAGCGTGGGGTTGAGGAATGTGAAAGGGATGTCATCTTCGTACTGGAAATGGTGGTGGTTGGGGAGTTATATAGGGCATGGGGCTTCTTTGAGGTACTTCTGGGGCCTTCTGAATCCCCAACTCTAAGAAGATCAGAACAAAAGATATCTCAACACCGTGCTAGCAGTATGTATTTGGAAATCAGGGAGATAGAGACCACATTTCCTACCCCCCTGCCTTTTTCTTTTTTGTTTTTTTTTTTAACTTTTCTGGATGATTGTGCCAGGCATCACATGTAAGAACAACAATCCTCTAACAGTTTTTTCCAATACTCTGTGAGATGCTGGTCTTAATCCATGATTCCCTTAGAATCTCCTTAAAGGTGGAAATGAAATGTTGTAAGTTAAGTGCCTCCCACAGCTCTTGGAATCGAGTTAAGTACATAGCAGTTTTTAATATCTAACACTGGAGTAATTGAATTATTCTCACAGTCTGTCGAGCCCATTTTAATTTCTTGTTTTCAATATTACTATGATTTATCTGCATTCATTATATTTTTTTTCACAGAGCTCCTTGAACTGATCTATAAGTGAGAAACTCTCTTGTCTTTAGACACATTAGAGTCAGGAGGAAGCAGACGCTGTTTAGATTCTGTTCCCACTCGCTCCTGAGAAGGGTGGGATGGGAGGAGATGTTGTCGGGAAAGCTTTTGGGTATGTTACAGTTATCTTCAGAGGTGCCAAAGCAGCTTCCAACCCCGCCTAGTTTTGTCTTCCATTTTCTAAAACTGGGATCAGAAGTCCTTATTTGGATTTCCTAAAAATAACTAGCTGTGGCTGAGTCCTTACTCAGTTACCACAGGGAGATACTGCATATCCGGGATCACGAGATAAGTGAGGTGCCTTCCTTATAAGCCCCACGTGCTAAGACTAAACGTGGCCCTCATGTGACTTGCCTTCACAATCCAGAGCTCCCTCATGTTTCAACTTATGCTTATTAAAAAAAAAAAAAAGAAGTCCACATTCACAAAATCCAGATGGATTATGTCTCAACGGAAACTGTTGGCCAGGGTTCCCAGAGTCACTAGGATAAAGCCGGCAGCTTGGCTTTTTCTAAAGGGCCCTTCCTCCTCGCTCTCCGGGTATGTCTCCGTTGGCTGGATTTTAGAATAATGTGCCTTTTCTATTTCTTCACCCTGGTTTTAGAGATTGGGCTGGCAACTATATTGCAGAGACTGATTTCTAAACGCAAGCCACCCATCCTTTATTGCTTCACAACTGTGCTGGGTTTAATTATTTCTTTTTTCATTTTGTCTACAAAATACTAAAATGCAATGGTCACATTGTCAGGATGAATAAGCTTGTGAAGCATTATTTTCTCCAACTCCGTCTCTTTATTTTATCTATTTCTTTTCTGTGTTCACTGTCCACTTTTGCCCATTCTTCCTCAATCTCTCTCCTCAGATTTCAAACTCCTTTGCCCTCATTTTGTTGCAGTTCTTAAAAGTTAACAGTAGGTGGCAGTACAATTTTAAACTCGAAAGACGTTCAGGAGACTCAGCAAACTGAGGAGGGTATACAGAAAGAACGGAATTGTAAATGCTAAAGGTAAAACAACGTTTTTTTTAAAATTAGTTTTTAAACTTTTTAATTGACTGCATGTATTTATTGTGTACAACATGATTTTTTGACATACATATACATTGTTGAATGTCTAAACCTGGCTAATCAATGAATGTATTACATCACACAGTTATTTTTGTGGTGAGAACACTCAATATGCACTCCCTATGCATTTTTAAAGAATATATTATATCATCATTGACCAAAGTCACCATGTTGTACAATGGATCTCTTGAACTTAGTCTGCTGAACTGTAATTATATGACCTTTGACCAATATCTCCCCAACCTCAACAGTGCTATTTTCTAAAAGCCAAATATACCTGAAAATAGGAATCTATTTAAAAACAACAACAACAACAAGATATTTCAAGCACTGCTCACACGGGGATCATCAATGCGTATATTTGAGTAGGAGAGTCTTAAAGACTGGGAAATTATGATAATAAAGGGAATTGGTAGAAGTTTGTAACAAATGAAGAACTCACCAAGCAGCCTTTATTATTTACATGCTGGAAATTATTTCCTTCCCTCCACACCAATGCTCATCTCTGTCTTCTTCCTTCCATTTTGCTCTTTCTGCACCCCTTCCCTCTGTTGGTCGTGAATGTTACCTTTGAGGCTGCTTGGCATTCCCTGAATGGGTTTGTGGCCACTTGAATAGAGAATGTGTTTGTCTTTCTCTCATTTCAATGCCACTCTGTGTGGTTGCTGTAACTTTCATCTTTCACTCTCATTCTCGCCTGCTCTCTTTTACTGTATGTGCTTTGTTCATTGTTTCAAGAGAAATATTCATAATTAGAAGGACCAAAAGCAAACAAAGAGAGGATTATGTAGTCGATGGAGATTTGCAGTGCTGTGAGATTTCTGGTCCTGTTTTACCTAATTAGAGATGCTTTGGGGCTAAAGTAATAATGGTGAAGATGTGACATAGATCCGTAGTCTCGCTCTTTCTCCCTTAGGTCCTCCAAATGATGTCATAGGCCTGGCAAACTAGTTCTCCAGGATAGGCAAAGCACCCTTGAGAGATGCTCAAGGGAAGAAAGCTATTGCCCAGAGATGATAATCTGTAGCCATGCTTTCACAGTACAGTAAATCATACCTTTCCTTACTTGATTTAAGTGAAGACCTTGTCTACCAACAGTTTTAGGAAATAAATGGAATTTGTGTAGCATCACCACTTCATGGTAAAACAGAAAAAAACCAAAGATGATGTTTCTGCAGTTGTGATGCAGACTCTTGAAATGTGCCTGGAGAGAATGCCCAACTGGGAAATCAGTTTTCATTTGGGACTATATAGGAGTTTCACAGAGGACAAGCATCATGGCTCAAGAAAGCAGGGAGGAAAGTCAAACCTGGGGAATGCTAACCAGGCATGAACATTCTTACATGTTCACCATAGGAAAAAGTGTGAGCACATGATGGGAGGCTGTTCTATCCAGGAAAGACTGGATTCCACCCAACTGTGACAAAGGTAAATGAGAAAGTCCAGGAAACTCTCAGGGCTGTGGTCAGGAGAGCGGAAAAGAAATAAAAGTAAATGACTGAAACGAGAGAGAAAGAACATTCAGAGTTGATATAAAGAGCTTCTCTTTCTCTTTCTGAGTAGGATGGATGATCACCTGATGTTTATAGAAAGTGGTCTTTTAGCTGTGGTTCTCATCCCCAAAGCTAGACAGTAAAGAGGAAAGACAGGCATGAAAGGGAAATTTAATAAAATATGCATATAGTGAGTTGTTTTCAGTGTGTGGACATACGTGTGCTGCTTTGTTCCCCAGCAGGAACTCCATAACAAGGAGTGGTGTACTTATTTGTAGTGTGCTGTGTAGGGTGTAGAAGGAGCACGGTGTCTAGCTTGCCCAGCATTCCTGCTTTGTTTCCTATTGTTATTGCAGCATGGTAACCAGAGAATGAAGGGGCCTTGGCTGTTTCAGTCAGGCCTGTGAATTAGATGAGTATCTCCCACCTCTCCTACTCCATCCACAGTCTGTGGTCCTAGGGAAGTATCCTACTGCTGACTGTTTTCGGAATACGAATCTCTGCTCTCATGCCTATTCAGACACTGCTGTCATACCTGTCCTGCATGTTTATCTTACACCCTTCTCAATGTGGTGGCCCCATCCCTTGGCCAACTCCCCACCAGGTGATGGTTTAGCAGTGTTAAGTAGAAGGTATATGTGTTGGGGACACTGGGAATGGAGACAGACATTCATTTGTAGATGATTCTTTACAGAAAGTAAGAGTCCCATGTAGATGCATCCCCAATATTTATCTAATCTATTCTCTGTTCTTTAGGAGAGACTAAAATGGATAATCTACTGACATCCTATCTCCAAAGAAGGAAATGACGTAGCCATTCTGAGGGAGGGCCAAGTAGGGAAGCCATGGGTGCTTTTGAGTTAAAGCCATGAGATGAAAAAAAAAGAAAAAGAGGCCGGGCGCGGTGGCTCAAGCCTGTAATCCCAGCACTTTGGGAGGCCGAGACGGGTGGATCACAAGGTCAGGAGATCGAGACCATCCTGCCTAACACGGTGAAACCCCGTCTCTACTAAAAAATACAAAAAACTAGCCGGGCGAGGTGGCGGGCGCCTGTAGTCCCAGCTACTCGGGAGGCTGAGGCAGGAGAATGGCATGAACCCAGGAGGCGGAGCTTGCAGTGAGCTGAGATCTGGCCACTGCACTCCAGCCTGGGCGACAGAGCAAGACTCCGTCTCAAAATAAAAGAAAACAAAAGAAAGAAAAAAAAAGAAAAAGAAAAAAAAAAGAAAAAAGAGAGTCTAAAAAAAAAAAAGGAAAGAAAACAGGACAGTGTTATTCAAATAAAAAAGGATATTGTGTTAGGATGAGCTTGTAAGTTTTGATCATTTCATGGAGATTACCAAGAAAATGCACATGTCTAAAACCTATTGCAAAGTATATTATACCAGATATAAAGACTGAAATAGTCATGACACCCCTTATTTCAGTTCCAAGTTTATTGACTAAAAATGGTAAAACATCATAAGAGATGCAATACTTTTTAAAGACCTTTGCCTTCCCAAATATAATACTCATTTGCCTTTATGTATTGCTCTTTGCTGGTAGAAAACTGGGCACATTTTTCAATGTCCTTAAGCCTTGTAACCGTAGTCCTTTAAGATCTACTTGAAAGATAAGAGGCTTTGAAGGAAAAATTGTGGATCGAAGGCAATCTAAAAAAAGTATCTTTGAGTTTCTTAGAGATTCTTTGTGTCTTAATGATAATAGAGTCTAGATAGAATGCTGTCTATAATGCAGCAGCCACTAGCCAATATGTGCTGAATGTCTTGTGCCCTGATTTGTGATATCTCTCTATATTAATCTAATAAAATGATTCATTCCAAGATATTATAGCTGTGTTTGGTTGGATAATTTCATATATTCAGACTGCCATGACAACACCCCTGTTCCAGTGGAACAAGCTTCCTTCCTTGGGAACCTGGAGACTCGTCTGAAGCTGACTGCCTCAAACACAGATTTCTGTTTTGTCTTGTTTTGTTTTCTCTGTTTCTTTGTTTATTTGAAGTTTGTGACTTTAAAAATTCAAGGGACTTTTGCTTTTGGGTCCATAATATGACTGTGCTGGTTTCAGTATAAAAATATTTTAATTTTCACCAGTTAAATTACATAATATTCTATCTTAAATAGCATTTTGTTTTCCCAAAACTTCCCTTTTTTTCAAGTTTCTCTGTGTATCCTAGTGTGAAAGGTCGTCTTTATTTTAGAGACAATATGGATATTCTCATAAGCAGGGTTAATATTGGGAAGGATACTTTCACCAGCAAATGTTCAGATCAAGATTCATGGAAGAGTAAATTCAAAATAAAATATATATGTATATAATTATAGATATGTAGCTACATATTATTCTAATGTTTTTATTTTTAGACGGAGTTTTGCTCTTGTTGCCCAGGCAGGGGTGCGATGGTGCAATCTTGGCTCACTGCAACCTCCGCCTCCTGAGTTCAAGCAATTCTCCTGCCTCAGCCTCCCAAGTAGCTGGGATTACAGGCACGTGCCACCACACCCAGATAAGTTTTGTATTTTTTTTTTTTAGTAGAGACAGGGTTTCACCATGTTGGCCAGGCACGTGTCAAACTCCTGATCTCAGGTGATCCACCTGCCTTGGCCTCCCAAAGTGCTGGGATTACAGGTGTGAGCCTCCATGCCCAGCTATTATTCTAGTTCTTTAAAAATAATTTTAAAATTGACATAAAATTATGTATTGTATATAACATGATGTTGCGAAGTATATATAACCATTAATTATGTAGCTAATTAGCATATGCATTACCATGCATAGTATTAATTTTGTTGTGAGAGCACTTAGCATCTATTCTTAGTATTTTTTAAGAATGCAGTGTATCGTCCTTAACTATAGTCAGCATGCTATACAGTAAATCTCCTGAACTTATTCTTCCTATCTAACTGTAACTTTGTCTACTTTGATGAGCATCTCTCCCATCTCCCTCACGCTCAAATGCCCCAGCCTCTGGTAACCTCCATTCTACTCTCTACTTCTGTGAAATCAACATTTTAGATTCCATGCAGTATTTGTCTTTCTCTACCTGGCTTATTTAGCTTAACATAATACCCTTCAGGTTCATTCATGTTGTTGCAAATGACAGGATTTCCTTCTTTTTATGGCCGACTAGTATTTCGTTGTGTATATATACCACATTTTCTTTATCCATTTGTATGTTGATGGACACTTAGGTTGATTCCATATCTTGGTTGTTGGTAATTGTGCTGTAATAAATGTGGGAATGCAACTATCTCTTCAGCATGCTGGTTTCACATTCTTTTAATATTTACTTTTAATATTTACCATATGATTGCTGAATCATATGGTAGTTGTGTTTTTGTTTTGTTTTTTGAGGAAAATTCATATTATGTAGGTTGTTTCTTTGCGCTGGTGATTGTTTCCTTTGCTGTGTAGAAGCTTTTGAATTTGAGGTAATTCCATTTCTCTATTCTTTCTTTTGTTGCCTGTACTTTTGAGGTCATGTCCAAAATAATCATTGCCCAGACTAATGTCATGGAACTTTTCCATTTTCTTCTAGCAGTTTCATCTTTTGGAGACTTATATTTTAATCCCCTTTGTTTAATCCATTTTGAGTTGATTTTTGCACATGCTGTGCGGTAAGAGTCTAATTACATTCTTCTGCATTTAGATATCTGCTTTTCCCCACACTATTTATTGAAAAGACTGTCCTTTCCTTATTATGTATTCTTGGAGCCTTTGTTGAAAATCAGTTGGCTGCAAACATGTAGATTTATTTTCCGGCTCTCTATCCTGTTCCATTGTTCTACTTGTCTGTTTTTATGCCAGTGTCATGCTGATTTGGTTACTATAGCTTTGTAAAATATTTTGAAGTTAGGTAGTGTGATGGCTCCAGCTTTGTTCTTTTGCTCTAGATTGCTTTGGCTCTTCAGGGTCTTTTGTGGTTTCATACACATTTTAGGATTGTTTCTTCTAATCTGTGAAGAATGTCTTTGGTTTTTTGATAGGAATTACATAGCATCTCTAGATTGCTTAAAATATGAACATTTTAGCAATACTAATTATTTTAATACATGAGAATGAGATGTCTTTCCATTTATTTGTATCTTTTTCAATTTCTTTCATCAATGTTTCATATCTTAATATAGTTTTAATTATTATTTATCTTCTCTTAATCTTTTTTTTCCCCCAATGCAGTGGTGCCACAGTGGGAAAAGCCACAAGTTTCTTTAATAACAACTAGTTCAAAGACTCTGGGCAGACTTTTGCTCTTTTCACTGCCGTGTAACTGTTTCTTGATCATTTTTCTTCTTTAAGTTTACATTTCACAAATGCTCTATTTACCCCTCCCTCCCTCCTTCTCTCCCTCCCTTCTTCCATCCTTCCTTCCCTCCCTCCATTTCTAAATTTCACAAAGATTTATTAATAATTTTTATCTGCTTTATGCCATCATCTTTTTAGTGTGTTCTTTGCCTGTGTTTTGTTTTCTCCTCTGGTATTTTTGCATAGATGTCATGCTGGTTTTTTTCCATTATTATTTGTAATATTTGCATTGGGTGAGTTTTTTTGTTTTTTGTTTGTTTGTTTGTTTGTTGTTTTTTTTTGTTTTGTTTTGAGCTTCTAGTTTGGGATGGATGATTGGGCTTAGTGATTTGGTGTGCTGCTCTTAAGTTTGACTTTGTCTGTCTTATCTTCAAACTTTTACTTAGCAGCAACCTCTTCTAGGTTTGGGTCTACTTCTGGCTAGCAGGACACCCTGGCTCAAAGTGGAAGGCTTTCTGCCATAGGTTTTGTTGTGTATAAAATAGTTTATATATCTTTAGCTGACTAAAATCAAAATTATCTGTTTCCCTAAAACTTAGCTCTATTTTGACTGTACTTGGTAGCTCTTCTTCATGTATGATGGTTTTGGCTTATAAATAATTTAATCAAAGAGGGTATTTCTTTTACTATTTCTCATCCACCCTGTCATTTTCCATGGGTTTCAAAAAAAAAAAAAAATTGAAGGGCAGAGGAAATTTTTTTTCTGTGTTAATAACGTGGAAGTTTTTCAGTTACAGTCTTTAACTTGACCTCTGCCTTTTAATTTGTCTTCTTGTTCTTTTATGGTTCACTCTCCACTGCCTGCTCATTCCAGAATGTGTGACTTCTCTGCCTCACAAGCTTGCTCCATTTAGCTTAGAAGGTAAATTGCAAGCACTTCATAGGGGCCCCACATGCCCTGTATGAAATGGCCCCTGCCACTTATTTTTCAAGTCCTTGCTTTTGTTACTCCTTTACATTCTAGCAATACTGAGTTACTTATACATCTGTTAGGATTCTATGCAATTTCATATCTGTACTCCTTTTCACACATCTATTGCTATTCTGCCTGGAGTTCTTCTCCTTCCTAACTTACCTAATAAGCTCCTCTTTATTCTTCAGAGCGAAGTTCAGATGATTCTTGCTTTTCTAAGCCTTCTTTCACACTTTTCATACTGAATCAATCTCTCTGTCCTCTGTGCTACCCCTTTGCTTCATATATATTTTGATCATTATATATTTTTTACATTATAATCATTTGTTTACGTATTTTCCTTTTTCACTAGATTATGAGTTCCCTGAAATTGTTCTTTGTGTCTCCTTCCCTTGGCACATGGCCTGGTAATAATAGGGTCTCAAGTAATAAATTGAATCAACATGAATGGAGAGAGTCAAACCTGAATAATAATGATTTAGGCTTAATAGGAGAAATATTTTTAAATGCACGGCTTGAAGTTTTGTTTTGTATTATTTTGCTGCATTTAAGCAAAATAAAATGTAGAGAGTACCAACATAAATAAAAACAAAGCAGAAACAAATATAAATATTCTGTAGCTAAAGGACTCATGATCAGGAAAGAAGTAGAGGACAGCTATAAGAATGCTAGTAATGGTTTACATTGTAAGGCCAGATACTTGCTCCAAGATAAAGTATACATAGTAGAAAAATAAACAGTCTGGGATAAAACCACATGTCTTTCAGGTGTGGTGAAAAGAATAACCGGGGGGCTTTCCTGCATGCCTGAGTTGTCAGGTTTAAGATAATTATCTGTTTCTGGGATACAACCTCTGTTGTTAAAATAACTACTATATTTTGCTGAATATTTCTCCTGAGCTCTTCCTTCCCTTTCCTTCCTTCCTTCCTTCCTTCCCTTTATCTTCCTTCCTGATCTCTCTCCTCTCTCTCTCTTTCTCTCTCGATGCATTAATCTGCTGCACGCATCGTGTCTTGGCTCACTGCAACCTCTGCCTCCCGGGTTCAAGTGATTCTCCTGCCTCAGTCTCCCAAGTAGCTGGGATTACAGGCACCTGCCACTATACCGAGCTACTTTTTATATTTTCAGTAGAGATGGGATTTCACCATGTTGGCCAGGCTGGTTTCGAAATCCTGACCTCAGGTGATCCACCCGTGAGCTAACTTTTTATGCCAATTTCCAGCAATAATGGATGATGTGCACATCTCAGTAGTACAATGCAGTAACTTGTTGCAGCGAAAGGTGAAATACTGAGTGAGGATGGAAATACTCCATATGTCTTAAAATTCCACAAAGCCAGGCATATGGGAGACATTCAACATGGAAACTCAACATGACTAATTTTCACAAAACACTCTGAAATTGATATTTTATCCACTGCCTGGACATACTGCAGAGTGCATCCCCTTGGGACTCTAACGGAGCCATCTGGAATTTTTCAGATTGAATATCAGTGTTTTGCTTTTGCAGAAAGCCAGCAAAGACTCTGCTTCACAAGCTCTCCACCTGAGACATTTAGTTGTCCTTTGGCATGAATTTTACTTTCTTCCTGTAGCTCTGTGACAAATTAATTGCAAACAATCCAAGACACGTTTTTACTTACTTCTCATCAGCAAACACCAGGAGGAAAGATATTTCCTTGTGACTGACTCTATTATGACCTAAACAGCTGAAGAAATTAGCTTATTTTATTTAAAATATAGGTTTTATTTTAGATTCAGCTTCTAATTTCATTTCACCTCTCATTCAATACTACCCCCCTGACACACTTTAGTTTTTCTAATTATTAAGGCAGAATATGGGTGTCTCTGTTTCTGGGTGCTTTTGATGTCCTTTGGCTCTGAGAGTGTCCACATTATAACTAATTGGAGCTTCAAGCACATTCTCTAGGACTTTTTCTTGCAGCTGACCTAGGAGCAGGCAAACTTGTCCTAAAGATGGTTTGACAGTAACATGATGACTTTTTGGGAAGCTCCAGAATGTGTCAGTCTGAATATCAGTGTGACAGAACTGAGATTAATTCAACTCAACACATTTTAATTAAGGGCTCACTTGTTCTAAATAAGATACAGCCTTAGTTTTCAAGGGGGTTACAACCCAGTGAGAAAGGCTGGTATGTGGATGATACAAAATAAGGGGATCCAATGGGAGGATAAATCAACCCTCACCAGGGAGGCCAAGTGATGTTTCTCGGGCAGCGTTGACTTAGGGATTGTGGCAGGTTTCTGCTCACCACTCCCCATGTCCATCTCCCAGAAGCCAGTTTTCTTTCCACCAAATCTTGGGAATCTGTAGTTTTCATGAAAAAGTCTACTTTAAGAGACTTCCACAGTTGAAATAAGTTGATACTTTGCCACTCATTGAGGTTCAAGGCCTTTTCTCCATTACCACTGTCTTTATTCTTTACTGTTCACTCATATAATAAACAATAATATTACTAACCAGTAGGTAAAGTCATAACAAGCATCCCCAAGTAGCTAAAAATTATCTTCAACCATTTTTGTATTGACTAAATGATTCTTGCCCTGAGGTTTATCTTCATGTCTCATAAATATTAGTTATAGTAATTGGCAGCTTTATTGCCAAACTCCTGAGTTTATCTTTGGTCATTTCCCTGCTATGGACTTGAGTGAGCTAATCATTCAGAGAAGAGGACTCCTTCAAAATAGGGGAAGTGTGTGACTTCTTGCCTTTCCCTTCAAAATTTCAACAACTCTGAATATAACATTATATGTCTCTCTCTCTCTCCCCAAAAAAGAATAAGTGTGAGTCAAAGCCATAGTCTTCAAGCTGGAGGTGAATTCATTTCCAAACTTAGGTCTATATTACTCAAAGTATTTCAACTAGTAGTCAACAAAGGGGAAGTAAGCCTTTTAGGGTTGATATGATTTTTCATTTGTGATCTGATTACCATAATTAGAGCAGAACTCACATATAGTTTGCAAAAGTTGTTGGTAAAGTTCTTTGGAACCCCAGCGATTGCCTTCTTGCCTCATGCTGTTTCTCCCATGTTCTGAGACATAAGGCAGCAAGTAGAGGGTCAGCTCACTGAAACATTAAATTCCATGAAGAGTGGAAACAAAAACTGGTAATGATAAGGGTGCATGCCATTTCTTTTACCTCTGTCTGAATTTATACTGTTCAAGTAGATCTCTTTGTATCTACAGGCACCCAATATAGTGCTTTTTTTTTACATCCCTGGCATTTACACTGGAGCCGTGTCCTTGGGCAATACACATCACAGGATTTCATCTATACTACATTTCTATGAGTTCTCTTTTTTGTGTGTGGTAAATGTAGACTTACCTAAGTTTGTTGCAGCCCTAGGACACCATGCATAGACTGACATTTTAGTAACCTGTAACATCCAACCAATCCAGGTAAGAGTTGGGAATTGTTGATTGAAATATACCATGCAATCAACACATTAATTACACTGTCTACTATATTGACTTTCTATTTAATTCAATTTGGGGGTATAATGACCATGAAATAATTCTTGATTATTGTTATAATTATCATATAAAATATTGATCATGCTTATTATTTCCTTTTAGGTCACCAGTCTCTTCAGAAGATCATGGTAAGAATCATCTGTCTTATTTATACCAATTCAGGATTAAAACTTGACCCCTGGTCTTTGCAGTTCATTGTAAGAGCAAATAATTGTTTAAGAAAATGTCTCTAAGATGTTGGCTTTGTGGTTTTCAAATGTGAAATGTCAAACACTTTTAAAAACTTAAATCACCCTAGCTGAATTTGATATCTTTCAAATCTGTTCCAACCAGTCTGGTTGACAAATATTGTGAAGCCTTAATTTATTCTGACTGATTTCAGTCCCATCAGCAGAAACTTTTTGTGGTTTTGGGCTAGTCCTGTAATTTTTATGACTCAGATTTTTATCCTTAAAATGAGAGTTTATGGTATGTATTCCCTACAGTGCCTTCCAGATTGGACACTGGGATCATGTTCCAATCACTCATTTGCAAAGAGCACTCTAAAGTCTGAAAGGAAGGCAAGCAGTCAGTGGTATTTGTTGTTATCCAGTTGAGATGAATTGTTTGCATTTTAAGATACAGCTATTTCACTCAAAAGAGAAAATATCTTGTTTTGTTCCATCTCACCTTTGGAATTGTTCATTTATCCAATCAGTCACAAAAATGTTAAGTGGCTACAATGAGTCAGTTGTGCTATACAGTTGTTTTACAAATATGCTATATGGAACTTTGGTTTGGGGCCCCTTTGTATCTTACTTGGACTTTGGAAATTCTCTCATAATTGGTATCCATACCTCTAGATTTCTTTTCCCTAGATCACTGTATACCTGGCTGGCACCAAAATGATTGCTCTATAGTAAAAATCTGCTCCTATTGCCTTTAGAATGAAATCTTTCCAGCCAACCAATAATTGTGTTCAGCTTTTCAATATTGTATTTTAACATGGACTAGCAAGCACTAAATAATGGAATATTTGTCTTTCTCTACAGCTTATTGTTTCATTTACCATCTTTTCCCTTCTTCTACCCATGATCTGTTTTCCAGCCATGTGACACTACATCTAATTCTACGTCTAATTTCTGGAGCTCACCATCTTTTCCACATCTCCCTGCTTTTATCCATACTGTTCTCTCTGACAGGAGGCTTCTTCTTTTGCCACATAGACAGTTTCTACGCGCCTTACCTCATCCTCTGTGAGGGCTTGCTGATCTGCTTATCATTGTGCCAAATATTTTTCTACATTCTAGGGCTTAATGCACAAATTTCATGCTTTATTTACCTGTTTTCTCTATTCGACTGTGAGTTCTTTGATATAGTTTCCAACAAATAGCAAACAATGAAAAAGTTTATTAAATGAATGAATGGAGAAAAGGGAGAAGGAGTTTTAGGCTGGCCTCTTCTACTGCTACATTGTGAAATCTGACTGAATACTGGAACGAAATTGTATTATTCTCTCTGAAGAATCATAGGGAAAATTATGTTCAGGCCCATTAAGTCAGAATTAGGTAGTCAATCACCTAATGGCAACCTGCTATTATGTGCTATTTTGCTGACTGCTGCTGGTATTACTAGGTGTTTGCACATTTGTGTAGGCCCTTGGGCTTCCATGTTCACATTATAAACTAGAAGCTTGTGTTTGGTTTTTATTTTGAACTAGGATTCCCTTTAATGACTTTTGGTTGTCTTTGCCTTTCTGTCTATAAGAATTTATTCCCCATTCAGACAGAAATGGTGGCTGAGGGAAACTTGTGAATTATAATTTGATAATCCACTAAGACTTCTTAAGTGGTTATGAAATAATAGGTGGCATATGTCAGGGTCCTTTGAAGTCCTAAAGGGTGGCTGCTGCCAGAAAGACTTGCTTGGAAGATTAAGAGCACTTCAGAATTGATTATTTTAAGAACCTTATATGTGATTAGTTGAAGAAACATTATTGATATTACAGGTCCATTATAATTTCATGGCTTCAAAAAATTATTACATGTTCATACCTCTTAGTTTGTTTCTGTGACTTCCAAAAATAGTTCAAGTACATAATGCAAAATTATAGTGATGATTTACCTAATCTTATGTAGTTGTTCATCATTTTCTAGCCCATATATTCTTGAAAAAAAATCTTTTTTCTTTATTGCCAGAATTTTCTATCTACCACTCAAAATATGTTTCCTTCTATTTATACATTTTTAAGAGCTCATATGTACTATGGCTAGTATAAAACCCCTTGAATGTTATAGCATCAATCTTACGTATTATTTGTACACAATAATGGCATTGCAATATACTTGTAAGAGGGGTGAGAAGTAGCAATTTTTTTTTCTCAAGTTTATTGGTAGAAAATTTAAGGCATGTTGTGCAAATGGATTGTGAAATTGGAATATAAAACCTATGTCTCTTGATTTTCTATTTTGTTTGCTTTCCTCAACTAGTCCTCCCTCTGTAATAACTAGTCACTTCGGCTCTAAGACAAGAACTTATTCTTGGAAAAATCTAATTTTGCCATGTCCAATAACCCTGGTATTTTTCATTCTCATGGTACTCTTGCATAGAGAGCTTGAATACAGTGGCTTTGTCATTGACCTTATCTTGTTTGTTTTGTTTTCCTTGTCTGTAAGATGGGGCTAATCAGAAACTGTGTACCTCATGGGATTGTATCAAGTTCAGTTGAGAAATCATTTGTAAAATCACTTTCTGATTTGTTAAAAGCACCCCAAACATAGTATTATTCTCTAGCATTCAGGCGGTAGAAGAGGAAGCACAGGTTTATCTGTGATGTTTTGCTCGGGATTACGTCCCGCCCTTGAAAAGTTAAAAGAGGATGGGAGAGCATAACCGTTCTTTTCATTTTCTTTAAATTTTCTCTGGAAACCTTTTATTACATCGGGGTGAGGAGGAGTAAAATGTTTAATACACCATGTAGCTTATAGTGCCAGAGTAAAGGCTCAGTTGATGATTAGATGTGTGGTCATATAGAATTGGCAACACAAGGTCTAAATGACACATAAACTGTTTCTATATTTATATAATAGCACATCAGGGTCACTAAGAATAAAGGCTAAATTGTATTGAGTGCTTATTATGCAGAAGCACTGTGCTCGCGTGCTCCAACCGCTTTATGTCCTTTCATCTTTCACAAATAACACTCTGTAGTCGATGCATCACCCCCAGTTTCACAGCTGCAAAAGTAGGCTCAGAGTGCTTAAATAACTTGCTTAAGGTCACATAGCTAGTAGGTGAGAGAGTTAATTTTCAGACCCAATTCTAACAACAAAACTCTTAACTCTCTTTTATCCGCCGTGTCCCTGGAAAACCAAAGACATGATTGAATGGAGAGAACTATGGAGATAATTCTTCCCCCCGCCCCTCCAACAAGAGTATATTTACTACTGTGTAAGTTAATTTCTTTTTAATGACAAAACAAAGCAGAACAAAAATAACAACATGTCCCTCCTGCTGGGAATGATTTGTCCCTGTAGAAAAAGTAAATACCAATGTCACATTTTCTCATCATTAGTTAACTGAGTGAAACTGAAGTTTCAGGGAAACCTGCCATGCTAAACCCCAGTGGGAACATTATGTTTTAATGCTACATCTGGAAGCTGGAGCCCCACTCCTTGTCAGAAGATAAGCTTGGCAGTGATTGATTGCACTGTCCTCTGCGTTTCCCCTGTATTGAATGCCTATCACTTCATCATTTAAATTGCTCCTGGAGCCATCTCCTGGGCCCAGGCTGCTTCCCTGGCTCTAAGAACTCATCTTCTATTCTGTCACCTTAGCCTGCTTATTTTACAGGATCCTTGGTATGCTGCCCTTACTGCTGCTACCTGTGCCAGCACACTCAGGGCAGGTCATCTTCCAACTAATGTCTGTTCATTTACAGACTAAAAGGCATTAGTTGCCTCTCAAAAGAAAGTGCCAACAATCTGCTGCATGCCCCACTGGAACGTCTGAGGCAGGCATCCTTCTCCTGTCCTACCTCTTAGACCAGTTGTCAACTATGGCTGTCACATTCTAGGGCAGCTTTTTTTGTTGCAACAGTAACATAGTGAACATGAATTGCAGTAATGGCTATCTGGAAATAAAATTGTCACAACCACAATCGCCAGTGTAAAGTGTTCAAGAATGAATCCACTGTCAGGCGTGGAGTCGGCTGTACTTGGCAGTAGGTTACTGATATAGTTTGGCTGTGTCCCCACCCAAATTTCATCTTGAATTGTAGTAATCCCCATGTGTCAAGGATGGGGCCAGGTGGAGATACTTGAATTGTGGGGCAGTTTCCCCCATACTGTTTTTGTGATAGTGAATAAGTCTGATGAGATCTGATGGTTTTGTAAATGTGAGTTCCCCTGCACAAGCTCTCTCTTGCCTGCTGCCATGTAAGACGTCCCTTTGTTCTTTCTTCATTTTCCGCCATGATTGTGAGGCCTCCCCAGCCATGTGGAACTGTGAGTCCATTAAACCTCTTTCCTTTATAAATTATGCAGTCTCAAGTATGTCTTTAATAGCAGCATGAGAATGGATTAATATAGTTATGCAATGAAACACACTGTGGCATGGCCCAAACTCTTTGAGGCATCAATGGCTATACCTCATCACTCACTTTTCTTTCATGTATATTACTGAAATAGATACTATTCATAAAATATATAAAATGTTATCTGCTCAGTTTAAATAATAAGCAAAAGGAACTACTGTGTACTTGGCCCTCAGACTAAGAGGTAAAACATTTGTAGGAATTTGGGAGCTTCATGTCATTTGCTTTCCTAATTATGTCCCCTTCCTTCTCCTTCAGAAATAACTACTATTCTGCCTTTTTGTTAATCGTGTCCTTGTTTCTTCTTATTGTTTTACTACATATATGCATATCTTACATATGAATGTATATGTGGATATACAACTCATATATGTATTCCCATATGTGTGTGTATGTGTGTGTATATATAGTTTTACATATTTTGAATTTGTACAGATTGACTCATGTTGTGATTTGTTTCTTTTATTCGAAAGAATATTTTTTGTGATTCATCCTTATGGATGAGTGCCATATGCATTTCATCAATAGTTCATGTTGTATACTACTCTATTGTATGAGTATATAACAATTTATATATCCAATCTGCTAATGAATATTTACATAAATAACAGGTTTTTTGGGGTTTTGTTTTTGTTTTGCTATTGCAAACAGTATCACTATGAACATTCTCTTTTTGTAACTCTTTCTGGTATACATGTGCTTAAGCCAGAAATGGAATAGCTTAAGTTAGGTGGTAGATTATATACATATTTAACTTATAGCATTATAACAAATTGTTTTGCAAAGTGATCATTTTAATATACACTCCCAACTTCAGTGGATAAGAGTTCCCATTGATCTACATCCTAGCCCACTCTTGAAATTAACTAATTTAAAAATGTTTGCTAGTCTTGTGAAAGTATGAAATGGCATCTAATTTGTAATCAATGATTACATATGAGATCAAGCATCTTTTCATATAGGCCATTTGTGTTTACTCTTCTATGAAAGGTCTTTTTTTTTGTTTTACTCACTCTTCCCCACATGGTTGGTTGTGTTCTTAATGATTTATGAACTTTTTTATGTATTCTAGGTAAAAATTGTTTTGTTGCCTATGTGTGTTGCAAATTTTCTCTAGTTTGTGGTTTATCTGTTTGAGCTCTTTTTGATGTCATCTGATGAATAGATGGATATTCTTTATTTTACTATAGTAAAATTATTGTTTTTCTATGGTTTATGCCTTTGGTATTTTTAAAAGAAATCTTTCAAAGCATAATCATAAAGATATTGTCTCATAAAATTTTTAGAGTGCTTTCTTTCATATTTAATAACTTGGAATTGATTTTTGTGGTTTGGTAAGAGGTAAAGGTCAAATTTTATTTTGATTGTGTTCATATACATAACCAGCTATTTCGTTATCATTTATTTTCTGCACTGACTTGTAAAGCCTGTTGTCTCCCTGTAAATGTGAGTCTCCAGGTTCTGTTTTCTGTTATATTGATGAATATATCTATCCCTGTACTATTGTTTTAGTTGTTATAACTTTGATATGAGTTCTGGTATCTGTTGGAGGATATATCCTGTAATTTGTTCTTCAGGAGTGACTTGGTTTATAATCGAGTTTTTCCTGTTTCATATAAATTATAAAATTAGTTTATCAAGTTTTGTGTTGAAATTTTTATGAAAATTGCATGAATCTATAAATCAGTATAAAGAAAATTGATATTTTTATGATAGTGCATCTATTTATTCCAAGCTACATATCTTTACATTTAATTGGCTTTTTAAAATGGCTATGAATAGAGTTTTATAATTTCCTTCATGAATGGTTTAGTCATTTTTGTGTTAAATATATTCCTAGGTACTTTATATTTTTAGTGACAATTCGTATGTTGTATTTTTAAAATTGTATTTTCTAAGTGGTCTTTGCTGGCATATTGAAATGCAGTTGAATTTTAAAATCTTGTTTCTTTATCAATATTCCTGATAAAGGTTTAAATTCATAAATTTTATCTCAAGGGTCTTTTTGTGGGAAGAGAATTCTATATAGGCAATCTCATCTACAAAGAATTTTGTTTTGTCCTTCCCAATCATTATGCTTTGTATACATATTTCTGGCACTTTCTGCACTGGTGAAAACCTTCAGTGCTGTATTGACTGGTAATAGAGATAGCATCATTAACTTTTTCCTGAATTCAAAGTGGATGCATCCAGAAGTCACAATTAAAGAAGTTCACTGCCAGGTGGTCATGATGCAGGTGGCAGTACTTGTTTTGTGGATATTTCTTATAAGGATATTTTCCTTCACTCTAATGTGTTAAATTCAACAGATGTTGAATCTTATTGAATACTCTTTTCTTCATCTTTAGAGATGACTTTTTTTTTCCTTTGGTCTGTTAATATGGGTGCATTTTACTACTTGAATTTTAAATAGAAATCAATATCATATTTATGAGAAGAACTCAAATTGGTTATAATATTTACTGCCTTTATACATTGCTAGATTTGATTTGCTAATATTTTGTTTAGATATTTATGTCCATGTTCATAAGTGTGATTAGTCTTTAATTTTGCTTTCTATTGTGTAGTATGTATATGATATTTGTAGCTTAAAATGAATTAGGAAGGATTTTCTCTTTTTATGATCTCTGGAAGACTTTGTGTAATACTTGAGTTACTGGAATATCTCGTATATACTCCTATTATTCTCATTTTACAGAGGAGAAAACTAGGGGACAAACTGATTAAATGATTTGTCCAAGGCCACATGCCTATTGTGTAAAAGGTAGAAGTAGGATGTGAACTCAGGTGATCTGGATCCAGGTCCTTTCCCAGCCATTTCTCTGTACTGCCTGTCAATAGCATTGCTGAAATTTGAGCTCATGTAATAGGAAATAATGATTTTGTTTGTTAAATAAAGACCGCATAATTGTATGAGGCCTTTTTATTGGGTAGAAAGTGATTATTAAAGATGGGAATTTTTTATTCATATAAATAAGAAAAAGCCTTGACACAGAAAAACAATTCAAAGATATATTTTGGATCCACTTCTTATAGCCCCATACGTCATAATCAAGAAAATAGGGATCCAATCTCCTGTCAATAACACTCATTTTTTTAAAAGGTAGAATTCTCAAAAGGTAGCCAATCCCTTAAAGAGATTATCACAAGTAGGAAGATAATTATTATGACTATGATGAATATGAGTAAAGAAGATTAAGAAAGTTAGATACTGGCTGGGTGCCGTGGCTCACACCTGTAATCCTAGCACTTTGGGAGGCCGAGACAGGCGGATCACCTGAGGTCAGGAGTTTGAGACCAGCCTGGCCAACATGGTGAAACCCCACCTCTGCTAAAAATACAAAAATAAGCCCGACATGGTGGCACATGCCTGTGATCCCAGCTGCTTGGAAGGCTGAGGGAAGAGAAGTGTTTGAACCCAGAAGGCAGAGGTTGCAGAGAGCCGAGATCGTGCCACTGTACTCTAGCCTGGGCTACAGAGCAAGACTGCGTCTAAAAAAAGTAAACTTGACTGATGTTATAGATGGAAATATGTGCAGATCTTTAATTGCATTGCTAGGAAGAACTTACTATATTGACCATCACAGTATGTCACTTTGCAATGACTTTGGGCTATCATTAATGTAAAGTTGCTGAAGTGTCCTTTTTTTGCCCCATATCAGATTTTTCCTATAGAATCCCCCTTGACTTTCTAATTAGATTTGAACTTTTTAGTGCTCATTTTTTAGGCTCTTTCTCTTCCTGGTTTAGCTCATGTTGCTTTAGAGCTTTAGAGAATTACTTCTACTCTGCTTGCGGGGCCCTCTCTAGACCTCGCCTTTCTTGTCTTTATTCAGCCATAAGGTTTCGATCACCTCCTACCATCTCTCTGGCAGGCACCTTCATTGTCCTTCATTCAGGTCTCACCTCAATGCTCATTAATTTCCGTGTCTTGGAACCACCTCCGTAGATACTAAGGACAAACAAAGATGAATTTTCCTGACAACTTAAATGCCCACGATTTCTCCTTCCTTATTGCCTACTTTTTTTTTTTTTTTTTTTTTTTTTTGAGTGTGTTCCAGTTTTCTTTCCTCATGGGTAATGTTGCTTTTCTTATTTGACTATAAACTCAATGAATAGAGACATTGCCTTATTCTGTGCTGTGCCCTGGCACAGAACTGATTCTCTCTATACAAATCTTACTGTTAAATTTGCTGCAGTATGTGGTGTTGGCAAACAGAAACTTTCATTACAGATCTTTGAATCCCATTGCAGCCTCATTAATATTGTTCCCTCTTGTAGAAGATAGGTCACTCACTCCTGGTCTTTTTCCAAAGAGATTCAGTTACTATGTGCTGAAAAGATGGCCTTTTGTGGTAGTCTCGCTGGGTGTTCCCTATAGACTGTGTTTTGAAAGGAAAAAAAATAAAAATGATAGCATATTTTTTCTTAGCCTGCTTTCACAAATCCTAGGAAAATAGATAATTCGCTGCTGATTAAGAAAACAAAACAAAACAACCCGCCCTGGGCTTTCCAAAATCTGGTTATATTGCTTTCTATGTGTCCTGACCCTACTGTTATCGGTCATTTCCCTTTACTACATCTCATTATTGATTGTAACCGTATAATCCCTTGATTGTTTTGGTTTTTTTGGAATGCTTTGTTTGTGATAGTTATCTAGTTGTCTTTTGAAGGTTGATTGTAAGTGGCAGGAGGAGATGAGGGAATACTCTTTTTTTGTTTGTTTGTTTTTGTTTTGTTTTGTTTTGAGACAAAGTCTCCCTCTGTCACCCAGGCTGGAGTGCAGTGGCACAATCTCGGCTCACTGCAACCTCCATCTCCCAGGTTTAAGCCATTCTTCTGTCTCAGCCTTCTGAGTAGCTGGGATTACAGGCATGCACCACCATGCCCAGGTAATTTTTTGTCTTTTTAGTGGTTTCACGTTGTTGGTCAGCCTGGTCTCCAACTCTTGACTTCAGACAATCCGCCTGCCTTGGCCTCCCAAAGTGCTGGGATTACAGGTGTGAGCCACCATGCCCAGCCAAGGGAATACTCTTTATTAAAATGTACCTACAACATTGCGTTGGATTGCTTTTGGGGTTATAGAATATTTAAGTTAAAATATTAACACCTTATAGAATAAAAAAGCAACAGGGAAAAAAAGGAGTTAGAAAAGGAAGAAAGTTGATGTCCTATTCCTAGTTTACTTTGTTTGTTTGTCTTTTGAGATGGAGTTTCACTATGCCACCCAAGCTGGAGTGCAGTGGCGTGATCTCAGCTCACTTCTACCTTTGCCTCTCAGGTTCAAGTGATTCTCCTGCCTCAGCCTACCGAGCAGCTGGAATTACAGGCGTGTGCTACCATGCCCGGCTAATTTTTCTATTTTTACTAGAGATGAGGTTTCACCATGTTGGACAAGCTGGTCTCGAACTCCTGACCTCCTGTGATCCACCTGCCTCAGCCTCCCAAAGTTCTGGCATGACAGGCGTGAGCCACCATGCCCGGCCCCTAGTTTACTTTTAAGTGGAAGGATGAGAAGGGGCCATCAACCAAGGTGATGTGTCTGGCAACAAATGAAGCTATCATAGGTTTCATTTCCACAGATAAGTCAATACAGTATTTAGGAATTGAGAAATCTCTGACTCTGGTCTTTGTGTAATATTCTATGATAGCAGAAACAGAAAATTGAATTGTACCTATTGTTAAAAGTTACTGTGTTTATGATTTCTGCTGCATGAAATTATATGATCTGGGTTATATTAACACCCAGTGAAACCAAGGGGCTGGGTTGGTACACTGAAAGTTATTGTAATATAATTCTCATGTGAGGATAATTGTTACTATATTTGTTTTTAATTTGACTAGAAATCCTAATATTTAATCGAAAGTCTTTTCCTCTACCTAGAACTTTTTTTTTTTTTTTTTTGAGACGGAGTCTCGCTCTGTCGCCCAGGCTGGAGTACAGTGGCCGGATCTCAGCTCACTGCAAGCTCCGCCTCCTGGGTTTATGCCATTCTCCTGCCTCAGCCTCCCGAGTAGCTGGGACTACAGGCGCCCGCCACCTCGCCCGGCTAGTTTTTTGTATTTTTTAGTAGAGACGGGGTTTCACCGTGTTAGCCAGGATGGTCTCGATCTCCTGACCTCGTGATCCGCCCGTCTCGGCCTCCCAAAGTGCTGGGATTACAGGCTTGAGCCACCGCGCCCGGCCCCTAGAACTTGTTTTATCATTTTGGTGACCTCCTCTTGCAAATAACTGGCTGGTGACTGGTTTCCCTGAATTATGGACTTACCCTAAACATATCTTATCATCATTACCAGTTGCAGAATATTAGAATGTGTTGTCACTTTTTCAGTTGGTTCCTAGAAGGTTAGTCTTAGATGTGTTACTTTAACCTGTATATTGTAGTACTTTGAATGCATTTTTTGTTTGCATTTTTGTTTGCCCAGCCTGTCAATTATAGATGCTTAGGCCTGGACTGTCCTGGATAAAGCTGTTAAAATATTCACCAGTCCAGCCATCTTACAAGCTAATTAAGTCGACTAAATGTTTCCTTGTTTTGCCAGACCCGTTATGTCAATCCTCAATTTCTGGGTTCATTTTGGGTGCCCTAAATCTTAGGATGTGACTTTCTTAGCATCCTGTAACATCCATTCCCCAGCAAGCACAGTTTCACATAATACTTATGAGAAGTTCATTGCTGAAGCCTCTCCTTTACCTAGCAGAGCAACTTGATTTTCTACAACTTTCCTCATCAGAGCCAGAAAAGTATGGGATATGGAGACTACTAAAACTACATCCCTTTGGCCTGACCAGGGAAATACTGGGAAGGAAGGACCTGGTATTACTACCTAATGACCCTGTAGTATGGTTTGACAGTCTATACAACCAGATAAGCAGACAATGTAGTACCCTGCTAAAGAGACGGGCTTTCTCATATCTCATAAATATTTCACATCCTGGGTCTACATGCTGGTTTTATTCCATATTAGCCATGTGGTCTTGAGCAAATTACTTAATGTCATTAAACCTCAATTTCTTCATCCTGAAAACAAGGATGATAATAATAAGAGTACATGTTTAATAGGCTTATTGTGAGGATTAAATTAGATAATATAGGCAAAGACCTAGCACACGGTGTGCTTACAAACATTAACAAAAGAAAGAGACAGGAAGAGAGGAAATGTGCAAGAGAGAGGGAGAGTAACCATCACTGTCAGACAGCCAAAATGGGCATATAGATTTTTTTATAAATAGACCTCATATGTCTCCTTTGCGTGGGCTTTTGGGATGATTAAAGCCTATTGTTCTCTAGGATTACTTGAAATACACATTTCCTGCAGGGTAATGGACACAGAATGAGTTGTGTATTAGTTCATCTATTCTCACGTTGCTATAAAGAATTACCTGAGACTGGGTAATTTATAAAGAAAAGAGGTTTTGTTGGCTCATGGTTCCACAGGCTATACACGACGCATGGATGGGGAGGCCTCAGGAAACTTACAATAATGGCAGAAGGCGAAGGGGAAGCAGGCACATCCTACATGGCTGGAGCAGGAGGAAGAGAAAGCAGAGGGGGAGGTGCCATATACTTTTAAACAACCAGATCTCATGAAAATTCACTCACTATCATGAGAACACCGAGGGGGAAATCCACACCCATGATCCAATCACCTCCCATCAGAACCCACCTCCAACACTGGGGATTACAATTCAGCATGAGATTGGGTGGGGACACAGATCCAAACCGTATCAACTTGTATCATTCTGAGTAATTGTCACTTTAACATGGGTGGTAGGGTTGGCAATTGCAAAAGCCGTGGTTTGGAGTTCCTTGCATCAGGCCTGGGTTTCTCCCTGGAGCCGGCTGAGCTTGGCTGCCTTCTAAGGCCTCTTCTGCTCCCGGCTTTTACAGGCTTCTGAGCCAGGAGAGAACACTGAGCAATGAAACACAGGAGGAAAAATGAAAAATGCCACCTTTCATTTTTGGAAAGTATTTTGGAGATACCTGTGCCCTGCTGGCTAAGGAGTTCCTGTAGGGATTTCTGCTTACGAATTCCAGTAGATTGTTTTTGTTTGGGATGACAAATGGGGTTTCTATTGCTACACCTTGCCATAGACCCACTTTTTGAAAAACACTAAAATCCACTTTGCAAGTGTATAAATACTGCAGGCAGGCAGCTTCCACATTCTTTGGCAAGGGGACAAATGCTATTTAATAATGCAGGTTCCAGCTTTTCTCCTGACAATGCAAAGTCCCAATGATTATTGAAAAGGGAATTTGAAATCTGCCAGAATCCACTCAGTTTTCCTTGTCTGATGACATTTCCATCCTGTCACCCTCACTAGTGAAGACAATTGTTTCAGCCATCGAGAAAAAAAAAAAAAAAAAGAGGTATTTTGTAAGACTGCAAGAAAGTCATTTAAACCATGGCTATTTCTGTTAACTGTTAACTGTTCGCTTTGTTTCTCTGACCGTGTGCCTCTCTAGTCACCCTATCTTCCTTAACTATCCTGTGGGCTTTTTCCCATTCTCAGAAAGCATGGTCTACCCAAACCCATTCTTCAAGCATCTGATTTCCCAGCTGTCTTTCTGCTATATATTTAAACTCCTAGTTCTCTTTGGGGAAGAGGGTGGCAGACTTGTGTGAGGATATAGTCTGAATGGAGTCTCCGAGTGATTTTTGTTGTTGTTATAGGGGTGGGAGGTAGGGGAGAGGAGGGAGAGTCTTTGGCCTCACACTACCCTCTGAGTCCTGAATGGGGTTCTCTCAGCCATCTCGTTTTCACGATTTTCCTGACACACTCCTCCCTGACACTATTTCAGAGGTCCCTGTTATCAAATGGAAGTGCTTCTTATGTCTTTCTTCATTCTGCTAAGCTGCATGTTCTCTATAGAAATCTCTACCCCCAGCTTTTCTGCCAATGCAAATCTTCCTTTTTGGAAAATTTCTTTTACCTTCTCTAGGGAATCATTCTCTACATCACTGTATTTCTTTAGCAATCAGGGACTACGTTTGGATGTGTAAGTATACATGTATTAAGTTTCTAGATGTTCTTTTTTTTCTTAAGAATATATGAATTCCTATGAAGAATGAAGGTTTAGTCTTGATTTCATTTCCCTTCTCATCAACTGGGCAATAACAATCTGATCTTTAATAAATATAATTGAAGATTTACCGATACACTGAAGCCTATTCTATTTCAAATTAAAATTTTATGTCTTGGGCATGCTTCAGAAGTAACCATTTATATAAGAATTCTTCTAAGGCGTGATGTTGCTTGATCAATTTAGCATGATATAGTGAAAGTTAAGATTTATTTTTACTTTTCTGAAATAAAATGCTTAATTTTTATATTCTTCCAAGTAATATCTGTCATATTCTTATATGGGGGATGATTCAAAATTGGTGTTTTATTATAACCTCGTAGGGGTGGGTCTAGGGGAGGGATAGCATTAGGAGAAATACCTAATGTAGTTGATGGGTTGGTGGGTGCAGCAAACCACCGTGGCACATGTATACCTATGTAACCTGCACATTCTGCACGTGTATCCCAGAACTTAAAGTATAATAAAAAGATAAATAAATAATGCAAATAATCTATATTTACAATAATGAGGGTATGCTCTTGACATTTTATTTATTTTTTAATTGTACACTTTTTGCCATATGTGCATTTTGCTGGTATGTCCCTGAACATGACCTTTGCTAAATAAACTCCTTCCCGACTTTACTTGTGTTCCAGTGAGGGGTGTTTAGCTATTCTTCTTTTTGGTTTAAAAGACTTTTATCTTACAGAGTGGTCAGTTTGCTACTAGGCACTGAGAAGAAATGTAATGTGCATCCTGATGACTGGATGACTCATAAGCTTATGATCTTTTTGAGCTCTAGTACGTACTCAACTGTACTTGACTTCTGACCTTAAACACCATTTTCCAAGCAGTCTTGATGTTTGGTTAAAACCAGGAACCATCCATTATTCTCAGGCCACATCAGACCTGCTTACAGATATCACTGGGTGAAACATGAGTACACTTGTTGACCCTCAGTTCCTTTCAGAGGCCTTGAAGGACACTGCTAAAACACATCCATTGGATTCAGGGACCCTGATCGCAGGAAGAATGCCTGCTTGAAGTTGCAGGAAGGGGTAAAGCCAAGGCCTGAAGTTCTCTCTGTGCTTCTCTGTAAAAGTCACCAGAGCTACAGGCCAGCAGCAGTTCTCTTTTACGTGGCACCTTCCTCTCATCTGTGGGGATAATAAGGACTTTATTAGTGCTTCCATTTCTGTTACTCCCTCAAGATTATAGCTTTATCATCCAAATGCCAGGAAAGTAAAATTAAACAAAGTTAGACAATCTAAACTCTCTCAACATTATAGGGATGAAGGACCTTCAGAGTACTAGAACTTCTTTAAAAAAATCTCTTGCATTGCTACATCAGTTTCCAACACACATATTATTTCATTCAAATGTTAAGAAGGGGGAAATAGTGTTACTGTGGGTTGTAATTATTTTAGGTTCAAGATGAAAATGCTTTACAAGGCCGGGTGTGGTGGCTCATGCCTATAATCCCAGCACTTTGGGAGGCCGAGGCCAGAGGATCACAAGGTCAGGAGATCAAGACCATCCTGGCTAACATGGTGAAACTCCATCTCTAAAAATACAAAAAAATTAGCTAGGTGTTGTGGTGGGTGCCTATAGTCCCAGCTACTCAGGAGGCTGAGGCAGGAGAATGGCGAGAACCCGGGAGGCGGAGCTTGCAGTGAGCCAAGATGGCCCCGCTGCACTCCAGCCTGGGTGACAGAGCCAGACTCCGTCTTAAAAACAAAAAAAAGCAAGAAAAGAAAATGCTTTACAAATATGAAAACTCCTCCCTGGATTTTTTTGCAAGCTTAATGTTTACCTAACAAAATAGTTAATAGGATTCTACAATATTGATATTAAAAATGAAGTTATATTTTTCTAGTTTTAAGGGAATAGCTGTATATTACTTTAGATGGTGGTACTACATAAAAAATTTGTTTTCCCATTACATCCAAAGGTGATTGTATTAATTTATTGCTAGAGAAAAATTGATATTGAGTTATAGAGATTTTCCAGAAGGTATTTTAAGACCCTTTGCTGGTCCTTTGTGACTGGTGGCATGTATGTTACACAGCAGGCTGAAAGTGACATGCTGTGATTCTGGAAGAGTGTGAGCCCATTGGGCCTGTAACCCATGAGCTTGTTTTCACTAACCCAGTGCTCAAAGCAAATTAATTCATCCATGAAGTTTGCTTTAACACTTATTTAAGGGTTACTCTCCATGTTCTAGGAAGTAACAAGTATCATTGCTAATATACAGCTCTTATTTGACTCATAAACATTTCTGATCTCATGAGATAGTGGCAGTGGTGTTTTGCTGTGTTTACTAGATGCATCTAATAAACACCATGAGGTTTACAAAGAGATCTGAAGATATTTGTGACTCCAAAATTGATTGCAAGGTATAGCAGGGACCAGTAAAGTGAGCTTTCTTCCACTCCCTGGAATGTCTTCCTCAATCCAGAGTTTAAAGTGTATTGAAATGATATCCAGCTGAATCACCAGGTCAAAAGGATCAACCAACTATTTATTAAGCACTTCATGTATTTTCTGTCCCATAGAGATTTCAGTGAAAGATATAGTATGGCTAAAACAAAGAGAAAATAATGTCCTCATGCTTATGACTTAATTACAGAAATGGAACTTAGACATGTGAAACAGTTAACAATTTCACAACAACAGATAAGCAAATGGGATGCTTTGGGGAGACATCTGGTCCCTGTGCTGTTTATAGCCAATTCCAGCGGTGAATAAAGGAAGTGGAACGGACTGCTTTTGAAGGGAGCACATCCTGGTCCTCTGGCAGCAAGGTAGAGGTTTTACTGCCAGGAGGGAACACTAGATGGAGGTTGTTTGTTTTTTTCTCCAAACAGAAATCTCTTCCATGCTAATAGGAGCTTTAAAAGGATTGCCACAGCAGATGGAAAGAACCAATATATATTCATGCATTTAATTAGCAGGAATTAATTGAATTGGGGGATTAATTCTGTCATTAGAGAGAAACAAAACCTATTTTTGTCTCCTATCTATGGTTACACACTCTAAGATGGATTTGGCACAGGTGGTGTTTGAATATAAGGCCACTGTAGTATTTAATGGCCTTTTGATGCCACTGATAGATTAATCCCAGGGATGATGAGAAGGTAGCCACGTGAGATGTGTGCTCTGCACCATGTTTCAGCAATGGAGGAGAAGCTGGTAGGTGGAGTGTGAGGGGTATAAATCTAGAATTCAGTGAGTGTTTGAAGGAGGAAAAAGGGGAGGAGATTGAGAGAGTCTCTTCTCTCACATCTGATTTTCTTTTTCTTTTTTATTGAGCCAGAGTCTCCCTCTGTCACTCAGGCTGGAGTGCAGTGGCACGATCTTGGCTCACTGCAACCTCCGCCTCTGGGTTCAAGCGATCCTCCTGTCTCAGCCTCCTGAGTAGCTGAGACTACAGGCGCCTGCCATCACACCTGGCTAATTTTTGTACTTTTAGCAGAGACTGAGTTGTACCATGTTGGCCAAGCTGGTCTCGAACTCCTGACCTCAGGTGATCCACCCGCCTCGGCCTCCCAAAGTGTTAGGATTGCAGGTGTGAGCCACTGTGCCTGACCACATCTGATTATTAATGAGAGATTAGGGACAGACTTACCTAAGACAGAATTTTTAATTCAATCCAACAAGCACTGGTTGTCTGCTTAGTCTTTCCCCTGCTTTTGTTTTTTCTTCCTGCTCCAAAAAGCTGTTCCTCCAGAAAAGCAGTTTTCAGCTTTTTAAATTTTTCTTCCAAGATACTCATGACATAAACCAGATGACATTGTATGCATAACACATTCCCATAAGTGACATAGGTAACATTGGTCATAGCCCTTTCCCAACACTAACAAGTCAACACCAGCCCTCCGACTCAAAACACATCACAATTCAAATGTATGATGTGACAGTTTGTACTTTTCAAAAATAGCCATGGCATCTTCTCCCGCCTACACACTCATCTTGAAATGTGACTTTGATGCTCTTGCCATTGAAATATGGGATCTATGCTCTGTCTCCTTTTATATGGGCAAATGTGGGACTTCAGCAGGAATGATACCTTGGGATTTCCAAGGCAAGGTGAGTTGATCACTGGGCTCTCTTGGGATTGTTGCTTTTGGAGCCCAGCCACCATCTTATGAGAAAGCCCAAGCAGCACACGGGAAGCCCAGGAATCCCACATGAGAGGAACCAAGACTTCCAGCCCATACCAGTACGTAGTTACTAGCCATGTGTCTGATCATATTTACAGTGGATCTTTCAGCTCTTAGTGGAACAGCTCCAACTGCTGCCAGGTGTAACAAAGACAAACTGTCTCTACAGAACCCTGCCCCAAATGCAGATTTTTGAGCAAAATAAATAATTGGGTTTTAAGCCATATATTTTGCTATGCAATAATAGTTGATACAGAGTTGCATTTCATTCGAAGAATAATCTTAAATCTGTTTTAATATGTTAAAAACCTTCAGTATTTTAACTTTTATTTTAACAAATAATTTGTCACATATCTTTTTACTGATTGTGAAAAGGTGTTCTAGGACTAGATGAAAATACAGAGGTCTTTAAATATGTATATAATTCCTTCTTTTTCTCACCTCATCTTGGACTTATTCAGTATGCCTATGTAAAATAATATTAATTACAGTCATTTTTCTTGAGCTGCTTCCCATTTATGCCTCATTAGCATAATTCACAGTGGTCATCCATACCAGTGAATGTGTGTTAGATTACCTTTGCTATGTTTAACGATTATACTAAATTTCATTTTTTGTGTGTGTGAACTGAGCTTTCACAGTTTGTTGCTCATGTACCATGGCTGGCTGCTCACAAAGTAGAAAAATTGGACAGAATGTTTCTGATAATGTAAATACAGGAAAAGCTATGCAGAAATATATATCTCAGAGAGTGAGCTATTGGGCAGCTATGGTATAAGCTATCTGGTAGCCACGCAAGAAGTAATGGATTGAATAAAGGCAAACTATGAAGACTTCAGTCATGATAAGATCAAGAGAATTATTTATGGCACATTTGCCATGGATTGTGTCTCTGCTGGCACACACAAAAAGTTGGGACTTAAAACTGTAAATTTACTTTAACTTCATTTTGTATGTCATGCATTCATGCGACTTTTTCCGGGGGTTATTTATTTTCATTTTTGGCTGTCCTGCTCCAAGTTAAACAAAGAGAAACAACATTGTATAGTGGAAGAAACTCAGACTTGGGGAAGGGAGGCAGCAAGTCAATGAAACAAGAGTCCTTTGTCTCTCAGCTGGATTGCTGACTAATCTGTGTGATCCTGCAGAGGTCAGTTCAGATCTCAAGCCCTACTTTCCTCATCTATGAAATGAAAGGTTAGACTAAGACCAAATACAGCTCTAGAAAGTAGAGTGTTATTACTCCTCAAGAAAGAGTTGAGGGTCATGACTCTTGCTTTGCACATGAAAATATTTAGGAGTAAAAGTTCACAGAACTTGGCAAAGCTAGATATATTTATGATTCTCAATGAATCAACTGATGTTTTTCCCTACATCTCTATAAGCCGTTCTTTGTTTAGCAGTTTTTATATTTACTTTTATTTTTTTCTTCTATAATTTTAGAAAAAAAGAGTTAGATGACTGCTACTATGGACAGGCAATAATTTGGTAATAGGACATTATTTTTAAAACTAAAAAATAACTGAATATGAAAGATTAAACTTTTAAAAAATAGACTTAAGTGCTCAGAGTTGTGATTCTATTTTGTAGTCAAATGCTGTACCACTGGGCTGCACCCCCAGAGTTGTGATTCTATTTTGTATGTAACAATGTAGTTATTTCAGTTGCTTTATTGAGAATCACAAATATATGTATGGCTTTGCCAAGTTCTGTATACTTTTTATTCCCCAGTATTTTCTTCTGCACAGCAATAGTTACAACCTTAAGCCATCCCTTCAGAAGTAGTCATATGCCAAATTCTACCTTAGTCTAAGATAATTCTTTTTCTGTGTAATGGGGCTAAAAACATCAGTACTCCCTGCTGCTCTCAGCAGATGTCCAGGTACCTTAATGATTAGGTTCTCTGTACCTTGAGCTTATTTGCAAGGCAGAGCCTCAAAAGAACTGCTTTTTTATTTTTCCACTGATAGAACTGGAGCTTGGTAAACTAACTTGCCCAAGGTCATAGCAGTTAGTGGCACTCACAGGGCTTAAACCCAGGAAGTCTGAATGTAGACTCAATTATGGAATATCCCTTCCTAATAATAAGCTGGATTTTGTTTTGTACTTCTTGCCAAAATGTAACTCCATGATGACGTTTTGTGTTGTACATTACTGCCTTCTTACTGCCTCAAACGGGGCCTGGCATGGTGGGAACAGGTGGGGATCTTAGACTGTTTGTGCTGCTAGGACAAAATATCTTAGACTGGATCATGTATAAATAATAGAAATTTATTTCTCATGGTTCTGGATTCTGGGAAGACCAAGATCAAGGTGCTAGCAAATTACTCTGTTTCAAAGATGGCAAGCTCTTGCTGCATCCTCGCATAATGGGAAAGCGAATAGAAATGAAGACTGTGTCCTCACATGGTGGAAGAGAGAGAAAGTCCAGGCAGCTCTCTCAAGGCTCTTTTAGAAGGGCATTGATTTCCTTCATGAGGGTGAAGTCTTTGTGACTTAATCACTTCCTAAAAGGCCCCACCTCTTAATACCACACTGGGGATTAAGTTTCAACGTGAATTTTGGAGGGATACAGACATTCAAATTACAGCATGATTCCACATGATAGAAGCCATCTTTTCCTTCTGCGCATGGATGTCTGAGCATATCCAGACTCTTGGGAGCCCAGGCTTAAGAGAGGCTGTGAGAAGGAAGACGGCAGTTCCTTCCTGAAAGTCTTGACTTCTTAGTCCCAGCTTTCCGTCTTGGTATGTGTACTGGACAACAATTTATTTGAAGGTACAGCATAGAAGGAAAAATAAACCATTTCCTATGAAGTAATGATTCAACTTCTAACCTGTAAAAATGAAAAATTTCTCAGTTCCCTATCACCTTACATTCCTGTCTTCATAAATTTCTGTGATTTAGTTTTCCAGGAAACTTATTATTCACATACTTAACAACTTTTATATCCATTAGCAACTTGACTTTCCCTGCTTCTTTGAATTTTGGAGCATTGGTTCCTTAGTATGAAGGAGTTTTGAGAAAGGTAAGAAGACAAGCTCAGAGCTCAAGAAACTATGAAGAATAATATTATAATCACAACAACTCGTTATTTGTTTTTAAGCTCAATCCTTCAGAAGGTTATTATCTGGAGTTGAATAATAATAGATTCAGGCTCTTTTTATGTGGAGGAAATCTTCAACAACAGTGTTCATAGGGAAGGACATTAATCAGGAGAGAGAAGTGAGCCTTGTTTCTAATAATGTTTGCATAATAGCTACCCTTGGGTATATTGCTTGACTGAAAATAAATATTCATGCTTTCCACATCCAGTACAATTGGAAATTATTCGTGGTTGTGATTCTGTCATATGATCTTCTACCTATTCAAGGGGACTTCAAACTGGGAGGCTGTTGGAAACCAATAAACATAAATAACAATGCTTGTGAATGATATGGGGTAGAAGTTTAAAGAGGCTGTAGTGTTGGCTATGGGGAGAAAAGGAGCGAAGAGTGGGAACTTAACTGTTTCCAGAGGGGGAGAAGCAGACTCACACTGACATGCTTAAGGACATTTATATGCTCTCCTGGTTTGCTTTTAGCTCTTCAATAGCTTCTCATCACCAGGAGAATAAAATTTAAGTGCCTTATCTTGGTGTCAGACTCACTGCCTGGAGTGGTTCCTGTGAAACCTTGGATCGCGTTACCTGAGACTACTCTCCACCTCAGATGTGACAACACAAAGCTCTTTGCAGATTCCCTCAGACACCATGACTTACCATTATCTCTTTGTTCACATCCTTCCTTCATCTTGCAAGGATTTTTCAAATCTTCTTTGTTAATTAATCTATGTATCATAGAAGAGTCAGCTTAAACTTCACCTGCTTCAGGAAGCCTTCTATGAACTCCACACCTAGTCAAGAGTTTTACCCAGACTGTCCTATTTTTATTGACTTATATAATTAGTGATCCTTAAATAGCCTTTGTCCTGGGGAGTTTTTTCATCATCTTGCTTTATTGCTTACATGCACCAAATTTTATTACATAAATGCTTTCAGTTAATTAATTCATTTTTCTTTCCTTTTCTGTTTCCTTTCTCCTTTCTCTGTTTTTCTCTCTTTTTATTAACTTTTAAATTCTGACAAATGTTTCAATACAGTCTTGAGAACATAAGCTATTTTGTTGTTGTTGTTGTTGTTTTGTTTGTTGGTTGGTTTTGAGACAGAGTCTCGCTCTGTGGCTCAGGCTGGAGTGCAGTGGCATAATCTCGGCTCACTGCAACCTCCGCCTACCAGGTTCAAGCAATTCTCTGCCTTGGCCTCCTGCGTAGCTGGGATTATGGGTGCCCACCACCACACCTGGCTAATTTATTTTTATTTTTATTTTTAGTAGAGACAGGGTTTCACCATCTTGGCCAGGCTGGTCTTGAACTCCTGACCTCATGATCCACCCGCCTTAGCCTCCCAAAGTGCTGGGATTACAGGCGTGAGCCACCATGTCTGGCCAAGAACAGAGGCTATGTTTTGAACTTCTGTGTGTGTTACAAGGCTTTGCATTAACTGCGCCCTCATGCAACTTTCCTAACCTTGCTTCTCTCCTATCAGGGACATTCTACTTCAGTCAGGAGAACATCCTATAGTATTAAAGTCCAGACTGATTTGTTCTCCTGGACCTGTGATTGCTAATACAACTGTTACTCGGTGTCTGTGGGGGATTAGTTCCAGGACCCCTTGCAGATACCAAAATCTACAGATGCTCAAGTCCCTGATTTAATATAGCTCAGTATTTGTGTGTACCCTATGCACATCCTCCTGTATACTTCAAGTCATCTTCAGATTACTTATAATACCTAATATAATGCAAATGCTCTATGTAAATAGTTGTTATACTGTATTTTTAAAATTTATAGTATTTTTTACTGTATTATTATTATTATTTGAATGTTTTCAATGTGAAGTTGGTTGAATATGCAGATGTGGAACCTGCAGATATGAAGGACTGGCTTTACTTTCTCCAGCCTCTCCTTCCCTGTCCTTCAATGCAGGGTTTTTGTTAAACACCATATCCTTGGCTCATTTATCTGTGCTTCTAATCTGATGGGTTCTATATTAACAGGGATATGTCTGCCCAACTTCACATGCCAATTTTACCCTTATTGGTAGGCTCCTTCTGAAGGTCCATATGTCTTTTTCATGTACTTATGTGCAGTCACAAAATACTGAAAACTGTGCCTTCTGTTTATATAACATATCTATTTATAAAACACTTTAAAAATTTTATCCTAACTACTGAGAGGTGAGCAGTGCAGCTGCTAACCTCATTTGCAAATGAGAGAATTGGTTCAAAACGACTGAATAACTTCCAAAATTTATGTGTCCAATAAATTGTAGTGATTAGAATTAGACTCCACTTGAGAGCCTTTTTCACATTACAAACCTGACAACAGTAGATTTTTCCCTGCCTATAGGCCTTGCAGAGCCTAGTAGAGTTCTGTGCATGATGAACTCACTGAGGGCACTGGACACAGGCTCACACAGGGTCTGTATTATGGTGCTGATTTGGGCCACTATACCTCGAGGGAATTAACTTACTTTAAACTCCACTGTAGACATTTATAAAATGAAGAGTAAGATACCATGTTTTCATAGGATTTTTTTAAAACACTTTATTAATTCCCTTTCTCTTATCTTCATCTCTTTTTTCTTCTCCTTTTCTCTCTTTGTTTTCTTTTCAGTCAGTTCAACAATTAATTGGTGTTCTCCTACAATGTGCAAAGCAATATGCTACGGTTCACAGGGGAATGCAAAGAGGATGCTGCTTATAGCTTGTTGTGGCGAGGAACTTTTCTTCTCTCTTTTCTGTTCTCCATTTTTCTCCATTCTTCTCTTCTTCCTACCTTCTTTTTCCTCTGATGTTCAAGTAGCCCTCATCATTTCCATACATTTCCAAGGCTTCAGCTTTGGTCAGAGGGAAGGCACTTAGCCCAGGGCCAGTGAACGAGTTTAACATTCTTACGGTCCTTTGCATCTGTACACCCAGGACTCATAAATACTCAATATAAAAGCTTTGGGGGTTTTGCTCTGTGACAGCTGGGGACTCCATGTAATTTAATGCATGATACAGCACTTTTGGCTAACTCTGTATGAGAGACTACTCAAATAGGAATAAAATATCACTTTGCAAAATACATTTAAATTATTTTCCTTCTAAAACTTTGTGACTTTAAAGCCTTAAAATCTATTTTTTGAAAGTCAAAAAATAACAGATGTTGGCGAGGCTGTGGAGAAAAGGGAATGCTTATACACTGTTGTTAGAAATTTAAATTAGTTTAGCCACTGTGGAAAGCAGTTTGGAGATTTCTCAAAGAACTTAAAGCAGAACTACCATTCGACCCAGCAATCCCATTACTGGCTATATACCTAAAGGAAAAGTAATCATCCAACCAAAAAGACACATGTGCTCACTGTTCATCTTAGTACTATTTACAGGAGTAAAGACATGGAATCAACATAGGTGCCTATTAGCAGTGGAGTAGATAAAGAAAATGTGGTACATATACACCATGGAATACTACATAGTCATAAAAAAAATGAAATCATGTCCTTTGTAACAACATGGGTGCAAATGAAGACCATTATCCTAAGTGAATTAATGCAGAAACAGAAAACCAAATATCACATGTTCTTACTTGTAAGTGAGAGCTAAATCTTGGGTACTCATGGACACAGAGATGGGAGCAATAGATACTGGGAACTCTAGAAGGAGAGGGGGAGGGGGACAAGGGCTATAAAACCTCCTGTTGGGCACTATGTTCACTCTCTGGGTGTTGGGATCAATAGAAGCTCAAACCTCAGCATCATGCAATATATCCTTGTAACAAACCTGCACATGCATCTCCTGAATCTAAAATAAAAATGATTTTTTTTTTTTTTTTTGAGATGGAGTCTCACTCTGTTGCCTGGGCAGGAGGGCAGTGGTGCAATCTTGGCTCACTGCAACTCTGCCTCTCGAATTCAAGCAATTCTCCTGCCTCAGCCTCCCAAGTAGCTGGGATTACAGGTGTGCCAATATGCCAGCTAATTTTTGTAGTTTTAGTAGAGATGGGGTCTACTATGTTGGCCAAGCTGGTCTTGAACTCCTGACCTCGAATGATCCACCCGCCTTGGCTTCACAAAGTACTGGGATTACAGGCGTGAGCCACCGTGCCCAGCCTCTCATTCCTCTTCTACACCCCACATAAGGTGCATGAATCATTAGACACATCTATTTTTTTCCTCTAAGGCTACATATTCTTAAAAGTAGTTTAAGTTACCTATTACCTCTAGGCTTTTTTCCATAAAAATCATCAGTAAATTATATGCCAAACATATGGTTTTTTTCTCAAGAACACAGTTAAAATAGACTTGATTCCTCTTTGCTGTCTCCAGTCCTCCTAATATTCATAGCAATAGGTATTTATCTATCACCACAAAACACACAAAAAGACTGGTGATTGCTTAAATCACAAGAGAGCAAAGTAGAAGGAACTAGAAAGAAGGAAGCAAGTGCAATCATGATTAGGCACTTACTCTGCATCCGTGGCTGGGTTAGGAACATTCATAGGACTTCATGAACCCTACTAAGTTTAAACCTGCTCTTTTACAAATGTGGAAACTGAGGCTCAGAGGGGTTAAATGATTTGCCCAGTGTCCTGCTGCTTAAAGTGTCAGAGTTGAGATTTGAACCCAATTGGTGTGACTCCAATTTTTTAAATATTTACTGTACCAAGGCTGGAGGGGGCACACATGGGCTCTAGAAGGATGCATGGAATGGGTACCTGGGTGGGGAAGGGCTAAAGAGGGGGCCTCAGTCGGTTTGACTAAGATATTTTCCTTCTCTGATTCCTGCCCCAAATGTAGAGTACTTATCACAAATATGGATCCAACTTTGTGTAATATTTTAATGAGAGGGTCTTCTACTAATAGGACATCTCTCTTTTGTCTTTCACAGCAATTTTGCAGGCAGTAATAGCTGGTGATCTTATGAAGGTAAGATATCTTCCTACCAAATCTTTGGCAATGCTTTAAGAACTTTAAAACAACATCATTCCTCACCAAATTTCTATGTTTCCATCTATCACTTATCATCCCCGTGCTTGCACTGGCTGAATAGAAGAGGCAAGATATTCTTTTGAGAACTGAGCAGAGAGGGTGTTCAAGAGCACCAGGGTACTTGTCTCAGTTACTTAAAATGAACTGCATGTCCCCAGGCTGCAGTGTGCACAGTGTGCACAGTGTGCCTGCCCTCTGGAAGCTGACATTCGAAGAATTTAAAGATTTCCTTTCAGGCAGGTGTTGAAATGAATGCATCTGTAAGAATTACCTAGACAACACTCAGAAATGCATTCTTCAGGTCAGAGATTAATCTTTCCTTTTTATGGTTTTATACTTTGGGGATCATAGTTAGTCAAACAAGAACCCTGATCCACTTGGAACAGTTTAATTTGTGCTTATGTTTTCTGGTGAGTTTTGTTCAGAAGGAAGGAAGCAGTCACCATTGCCCTGAGGGTGAATGTAAAATCTGAAGTCAGACTTTCTGAGTTCGGATCTTGGCTCTGCCTTACACTGTCTGTGTGATTTCGTGTAATTATTTAATTCTCTCTGTGCCTTAGTTTTTTCATCAGTAAAATGGAATAATATTACCTCTCTCTTTGGATTGTCATGAGGAATTAATGTAATAATACATAGAAAGCTCTCAAGACTGTTCCTATTACATGGAAGGGGCTCTAAAATGTTAGTTATTTTATTAATATTCTGATAGTGTAGATCTGTGTTTTTTTAATAGCTAAACATGGTGGAAATACAAATATTTGTTATATAATATAAACATCATCTATGAATATTCTAAAGTTATTTTTGGTCCCACATCATTTTCAGGCATCAGGCTCATGACTTCCCATATGCCCCTGCAAACCCCCTGCTGGAACTGATCTGCTCTGTAATAATGACAGCTGCCTGAAGGCAGAGGCTACGCCTGATTCCTCAGCCTGTGGAGTAAGGTGCCATTGCAGATTGAGGAACCAATAGCCCTCAGAGAAAGCTGAAAAGTCCTACCCTCAGACATAACTTTTTTTTAGGCACATCTGTTGGACAAACTGAAGGACACCTATGCTACATTTTTCAACAGGTTACTAGAAGAAAACAAATGGAGAAAATGTTGCAAACATCTTGATCAGCTGCCCCCTTTAGGCACGTAATCCTGAAAATGGTGCCTGTGCCACTGCACAGATCATAGTGTCAATAGAAATTGTTACTCAGAAGAGTGCTCTCCAAGCAGTATATTGATGAGTTCAGTGCCGTTTCTTACCAGTGGATTAAGCCCATACCATCCTGTACTCTGTGCACGGCCTTCCATTAGGTTTTGTGGGAAACAAAGGCATGAATATAATTGATTCCTGCCCCTGGTGGGTTTCTACACCAGAAAATTTGGCAAAGCACTGTACATTTGAAACCCTTCCATTTTATTTTCTATATGCTTTCAGATTAGGCAACTGATTTCCCAGGATCCTGAGTTTATTATCACACTTTTTTTTGTACTTTTAAATAGAGAATCATTTGCAATGTGGGAAATCACTATATCCAGCTGGTTGTCTTATTATAGGTTGGTGCAAAAGTAATTCGGTTTTTGTCATTTCAGTGACAAAAACTGCAATTATTTTTGCACCAACCTAATGCATTCTCTGTTATAATTCTTGTCTAAATGACTAAAACATGACTTAATAACATCTTATTATTTTTTGTTTGTTTGTTTTTCTTTTTGAAGATGGAGTCTCCCTCTGTCGCCCAGGCTGGAGTGCAGTGGTGCAGTCTCGGCTCGCTGCAACCTCTGCCTCCTGGGTTCACACCATTCTCCTGCTTCAGCCTCCTGAGTAGCTGGGACTACAGGTGCCCGCCACCATGCCCGGCTAATTTTTTGTATTTTTAGTAGAGACAGGGTTTTACTGTGTTAGCCAGGATGGTGTCGATCTCCTGACCTCGTGATCTGCCTGCCTCAGCCTCCCAAAGTACTGGGATTACAAGCATAAGCCACCACGCCCAGCCAATAACACCTTATTTACTGAGAGATGGAATATTTGCTGAGGGCTTAAGGTTTTACTTTTTCTCTCTTACATATTTTCTTTATTTTCCTTCTCAAATATTCATGCCCTCTTTCTCTTCTCCAACTTCTTTTGTTTCTTTCTTCTGAGTAGAAAGTGCAATATATATAAAGTATTAAATTGGGTACATGTGTATGTGTTTGTACAAGAGGGAGAGGGAGAGAAAGAAAGAGAGGGAGGGAGAGAAAGAGAGCAAGAGACTAGCGAACAGAATGTCTCTGGAGCCACCCTTGTGTGAAGGCTGTCACAAATAGCTCCTGGACAACTGGGCTGCAAAAAATGCCCATGGACTAACTGAATGTTCACGGTGTCTAGAAACAGCACAGGAAGGCAGGATCCAGGCAGTTGACCCTGAACAGGTTTGGTTGGGTCTATGCTGTTATCCTTTGTCGATCTCCCCACAGAGAAAGGGAGTGTCATTTTAAGACAATGTGGCTGAACAGAACAGGATTCCCTTTTAGACTTTTGTGGAAAGTTGCTAGCTACTTCTTCCTGCCCTTTTGCCCCCCAGTTTAGGGATGGAAGTCCCATATGTTCCTTACCTTCATTCAGCTACTGCTTTTGATCCATGCCCTGGGAGGTCTTCCATGGCTCTTTCCATCCCCTGCTTCATGCTTCCCTAGTGCTTCTCTGAGACATTTGTGATGTTCCCATCCATTACTGTGTGACTCTTTACCTATCTGTCTCCCCCATGGGCTGTGAGGGCTTTGGGCACAGTGACTGAATTGTATTTATCTTCCTGACATCTAGCACATGACAATTCTATGGATGTATTTGAGTGAAGACGTGAACTCTGAATTTACGTTCTTTTTTTAAAAAAATATTTTTAATTGACAAATGATTATACATATTCATGGAGTACATAGTGATGTTTAGATACATATAGTATACACTGATCAGATCAGGGTAATTAGCATATCCAACACCTCACACATTTATCATTTCTTTATGTTGGGAATGTTCAACATCCTCCTTCTAGCTATTTAAAACTATTTAATATATTATTAACTATAGTCATCCTACAATGGTATAGAACACTAGGACTTATCCTTTGCATTTATGTCATTTATGCTCTTTCACCTTATGGGATGTCTGATTATCTATAATGTGTGCCATCTAACTTCTTAAAAGATAATGTGTTCATTTTGCTTATTACCTGCTGGGTTATTTAATTCTCATTTGTCCTAAAATTACCTATTAGAAGCTTCATGTAGGCACTTTTGTCCTGATATACTGTAATTTGGAGATGAGGGACTCCTTCACATTTTCTGTAATGTTCAGTATTTTACAAACTTAGACCATATCCTCATTTAGCCACCTCATCCTCAGGCTGCAAAATTCTGTTGTTTTTTTTTTTTTTTCCAGTCTTCTCTCACATAGAAACTATTACATTTTCTGAATCATTTTGGGTCTCACTCTGTACATCATCTCTAGCCTGTTAGGTATGTGTTGGGTGATTAACACAAGGTTTGCAGGCTCGGCTGCAGATCTGGATGAAGAAGGAAGCCAGGCGTGTGTTCGTGTGCGTGCATGCATGCATGCGTATGAGTCTATACTTGTATTCAGTGATCTTACACAGGAGAGACAAAGCAGCTTTGATATTTGGTATATAGTTTCATAAGACTAAAGAAAAACTGAAGGACACGGGCAAGAAGCTTAGCTACAGTCACCAAGGTATTCCTGCTTATAGCCATAATTACTCTTTCACTCAAGAGAATGCTAAGCCAACAAAGAGAGGCTTTTGTTTTCTACTCCACCCCTCACTCCCTTGAGACAGAGACCATAGAGACCAGTGCTCAGAAAATAAATGAAAAAAGTAATTCAGCATGATTCAGTTTCCCTAGCCTGTTCAATACCTACAGACTCTTTCCAGAGTTAGAAGAGACACTGGTCATCACTGTGAGTGATAACACAGTCCAGGAATGTTACTTCATCTTTTTGACTTTTCTCTATGTCCTCTGAGGCTAGAAACATTGTGGTTTGCTACATGACTCTTATTTTATTACCAGTTAGCTATTATCCTTGTTCCAGATTCTGCCTGAGCTTCTTTTTGTATGTCTCTCTTGCAGCTAATAGAAAGCTATAAAAATGGAGGCAGTCTGCTAATTCAGGGACCAGACCACTGTTCACTCCTTCACTACGCAGCTAAAACCGGCAACGGGGAGATTGTGAAATATATCCTTGACCACGGTGAGTAGGCATAGTGAACTTACCAAGGATCACTTATCTGTGAAATCCATTGCATTTTACATTTTCTAAGATGCCCTTCATCCAGGCAGTCTTCAGAACGGCAGAAATACTCTCGAACTTTTAGCCGACTGCCCCTGCTTATTTGAGGCAGTCATGGTTGCAGACCGCTGACACACATGGGCCATCCTAACCAAGCAATTAATAGAAACAGTGTTCATACCAAGTTCTTTACAGGCTATTTTTCAGACTAATTACTTTTTTTAAAAATAGGGGACAAAAATAAATGCAGCCTGGCATTGTGCACTTTATTTTCTCTAGAGCTCTTCTGTAAATTAATGGGTTGGGATTCCCTGCCTAATCCATATTTGTGGTTCATCATTGTGAAGATTCATGAGGATAATTTTTTTACATCTTTCTAGTTTCTCTCTTTTTTTTTTTTTTTTCTGTTTGATCTCATTTATCTTTTCCACCCAGGTTACACTTTATTCTCTTTGAAAACGACTGGTACTATTGTGTTGTCTGTGGCAGATCATACTAACCTTCCAGACTGCTTTCTAACTGGATTTCTAATTTGGTGCCAGATCATTTGCAGGAAGTAGCATGCACTATAGCACCTGCCTCTAAAAACCCTTTGGAAGCATAAACATATTTGATGAATACTAAATCTAAACGGTTACATTCAACTTATCATGTTTCATAGTATTTCCAGGAATAAAGTGGAGAAAATACTGCCTAGCTAGGCTGTTTTAAACGAGAAGGAATGAAACAGTCTAATTCTGCTGGACCTTGGTATACAGAGAGATTGGAAAAGTTTCTTTGAGCCCTGACAGTCAGCCTATGGCTGACTCCTTTTGCACCCAAATTCAGCCTGTAGACAGTAAGCATACTCGTAAACATTCACATCCTTTTTGCTCCTTTTGTTTTGTTTTGTTTTTTTTTGCAATTCAGCAAGTATGTCTTATTCCATTCATTGATTCATTCATTTAACAAATATTTGTGTAGTGCCTAACAGGAGCTGCCTGTTATAGATGGTACACACACAAAAATAAAATACAGTCACTGTTTTCAAGTAATTGCAGGCTAAAGAAAAAATAAGATCATGTGTATAATTAAATTTAAAACAGATATGTGGAGCTGTTTTAAGTCCTATGGTAAAGCCACAGATAGATAACGTAGCTACCATTTGTCAAGCACATATTTGCCAATTGTTTATAGTAGACGCATCCCATCATTTGATCTTCACAAGGTCCTTGCAAGGTGGATACCAAACTATCAATCACGTTAGACACCCCTTGCTTTGTCTTCAGCACCTTCTCACTGTTGAGATTCTGCTTGAACCCTTGCTCTGAAATACGGTGGAAAGGGTGGGTTGGAAAAAGGAAAGACCAGGAAAACAGAAGGGCTGTGATGACAGAATTTCTTTACTCCTTGTAGGCTGGGTTGGATAATCCCAAACCCGTCTGCCCTGGAAAGCCTAGGTAGGTAGGATGTATTTTTGGTGCTAAGTCTGGGGCTTGTATCATTCCATCTCCTATTTCCCTGGCTATTCAATCTCTTGCAGTTAAAAGTATTTCTTTCTGGGCAAGAGTGAAGCCACAGTGCTACTATATTCTTTTTCCCTGAATAAGAAAATATCTCAGGATTTCTACTGCACAAAGCTCAGGTGAGGGTTAGATGTATACTGTCACTTTATTTTTCTTTAGCTCAGGTTTAAAGTTCTCCTAGTTGCTGTCTTGTTGATCACTTCCAATCTACTCTCTTTAGTATACCCTTTACCCAAGAGATTGAATGCTTGCTTGGATACCTTAAGACTTTTGGTGCCCACCTACCCTTTCTCTGGAGTTAGGTGAGACACTGGCCATCTATTTGAGTGACAACACAATCCAGGAATCTCTCTCTCCACATCCCCCCACCCATCTTTTCATCTTTCCTCAAGAAGCAGTATTTCCTCCCCTAGTCCTAGGATCCTCTCTGTATCCACTGTCTCACTTGGTCTCATTTAGGAGGCTGCAGTCAGCTCCTTTTTTGGATGAGGCTTTATTGAAGATGGACTCTCACATGTTTGGGGCTTTCAGCTGGGATGGCTGTGGAAGGCCAGGACACCTAAGCCTTTCTCAACACCTGGTCTTTTTTTTCCCAAGATTCTTCACAGCATGGTAGTGCTGGGGTTCCCAGGGGTGAGAGCGGAAGCTGCCAGATGTCCTGAAGCTAAGTTGGGAAGTTCTGGTTGCTCTCTACTGTATACTGTTGGCTAAAACAAGTCACAGGGCCAGCCCAGATTTAAAAGGTTGGGAAACAGATTCCACTGTTTGATGGCCAGAGCTGTGAATAATTCATGAAGATATTTAATCTACCACACTCTCTTATGTCCTAGTCTCTGCAGTTTAAAGTGAGCAATGTTCTGAACTTCTGACTCACCTGGAATCCCTTAGAGCTTCATTTTTCTATTTGACTTTGGTTCTGGGTCCTAAGAACCCAGGTTTCATAAATAAAAATACAAGATGGCCAGGCATGGTGGGCCCATAGTCGCAGCTACTTGAGGCTGAGGCGGAAGGATTGCTTGAGCCCAGCAGGTGAAGGCTGAGTGAGCTAGAATTGCACCACTGCACTCCAGCCTGGGCAGCTGAACCAGACTCTGTTTCTTGAAGAAAAAAAAAAAAATGGTAACAATAATGAAGGTTTTAGCATAAGTATAGCCCATGCAATATTTGAAATATGATTATACTAAAAATGAAAACAGCAGGGCTCCTCATCTGAGCCGCCTCTGGGACATGAGTGATGAGTCCTGGGATGATATCACCCTGACACAGTAGCTTTTCACTTCCTCTATTTCCTCTCTTTCCCCTGCCTCCAAAAATAGGGCTTTTGAAAGCACCGTTCATCCAAGCTCACAGGACATGGAGTTTCTAACCCCAAATGTAGATCAGTGCACACCTACTTTGCCTGGCATCAATTCATCTGGCACGTTAGTCTCTGAGGGCTTTGAGCAAAACCTAACCTTCCAACACAAATCTGTTTCTCATCAACCCGCAGTGACTTTTGCAAAGACTGAGTCACACAATACCACTCCACCCAAGTGGAAGGACACAAAGGAATTCAGTCTTTTTTGAGGGGTGGGAGTGCTTAGTCTTCCAATGCTTTGGTTAGATGTTATAAATTAATCAGCTTAATATTTATGCTCACTAGAAGAAACACAATATTCACAGTAATCATCCTAACTTCACTTCTAGGCAAATAATTCCTGAGGTCTCAGAAGGCATCCTATACCCTTCCTGCCTCACCAGGATCTCTAATCGCACAGGGAGAAAGACTGTAGAGATGGGAGAGCACAATCCATCTCTTTTGTTTGCAAATAAAATGTTATTATGATGTTCAGTCCAAGGGTCACTGCATTTTTGATGGATGGCAATTTTTAACACTTTACTACTATAGCTGAATATGGAGACTCAAATGCAATTGATTCTTATTGAAATTAGTTTTTATCAACCTTGATAGACATTGTCAATTTCATTTTCCATGTCTATCTTAACTTTTTTATTTATTCAGAAATGTGGATGTAAAGTCATTTGATATAGCCTAATTCACCTAATTCCACAAGAGCTAAACACTTCAGCTCAACTGTTGTTTTGTTTGTTTTTTAATATCTTTAGTTGCTAATTTAGTTTATATTAACCTTTGCATTTTATTGAAAACCATCATAGCAAAACCACTCCTCTCTTTTTGATGATAGAAACTCCTTTAAATTGTAGTGTTCTTGAAGTCAGGCACAACTACACAGAAACCTGTCAATACCTTTTCAATTCTGTAATCACCTTCTTAAGGTGATCTCTGTTGATTGAAATAGTCTCTGCTAACTTAGTAATGATGATAACTCTGGAATACCCTGACCTGACAAAGAAAACAGCCTTCCCAAGAAGCCTCAGTAAGTCTGGGGATTAGAGATCTATACCAGACTATGGCATTGTATTTTTAAATTAGCATCAGATTTGCAGTAGGTAAGTCTGATCAGTTTGAATTCATGTAAATAAAAATAAATAAATAAATAATAAAAGTTTTACATTATGCCAAAGATCAAGAAAGACATTCCTCCTGGTTGTTGAATATTGCAAATCTTTTAAAGCCTTTGTTGTTCATTGACTTATTTTTCACAATTTGGTTTATGTCTGTCCCATGGTTTCATATGACATAAATCTGAAAAATTGTTCAAAGACTTGACTGTAATGATGACGTTAGTAATAGCAGCTCTGAAGGATTCACAGGCTCTTTTCCAGGTGCACAGCTGATGTTGTTTGTGGCTCTTGAGTTGACACTTCGTTTGCTTCCTGCAGCCTTACTCCTGAGCCCCTCTCCCCTCTGCTCTGCCCTCTTCTTCATTGGCTCTGGTCAGGAGTGTGGGCCGCCATCATCAAGAGGACACCTGAACAAGAGTCCTGAGATTAGTTATTCTCCCAGACACAACAAGCAGCAACTGATTTCTCTTCTATGGGCTCTTTTAAAGCAGGCTGGGGGCTGTGCCACATGAGATGTGCGGTATGTTCTGAAAGCGCCATGGGAGGCTTGAATTTTTCTCAGCTTGCATCTTCTTCCTTTGGATGTCTTCTCTCATCTATACAGCATGCTGCTTTCCTTTATGAAAAACTGGAGTTTGGACATTTAGAGAGTTGAAAAGAGACTCGGGGAGGAAGAGTTAACAATTCCACAGAGACTGGGAGAGAGACTAAGGATGCAGGGATTCCAGCTGAGATTCCTCTCAGTGCTTCCCGCTTTTCAGCTCCTTTCAACCATATTTTCTGCCCACTCCCTCCCCCTCATTTGCCCCTCCAAGGGACTTTTGTGTTGTTTCTTTCCTTCACCACCCTGCACACTCTGCTCTTTTGTTTGTATTCTCCCCACGCCTACCCCATTGCCTCCTACTGGTTTTCCTGATAGAAATCTCACTCATGCATTTCCTTTTTGATTTCAATGGGTTATTTTGTCTTCCCTCTTTTTCTGTCTTCAGTCTTTCTTTTCTCTTTTTTTTTAACCCCCCTTTTTCTGCTTCTGGTCCCAGAGAGAACCGACCACCATCCTGCTGGGACAGGATGACAGTGCTGTTAGCATTCCCAGTGCCAGCTCTCCCCACATCTGTGCAGCTTTTGTCCTGTGGCAGGGGAGGATTTGGAATGGTCTGCTGGCAGCGTCAGGGAGACTAATGGGAAATGAGGGCCCAGAGAGAGGCCATGGGAAGTGGAAGGAATAGCAAAGGGGATTTGGAGGCATTGGTGTGGGAAGCAAATTAAAGGATGCATGTGACAAAAGGCACGTCATATATAATACAGATATAATATTGATGACAAAGTCACATCAGCGGGAGCTGGGGTATCCAACAGAAGAGCCTATGGAATGAATACTGGGCAACAACATTATAATTTGGAAGGCCTGGCTACTTAACATGATGTTCACTTTCTCATTTTGAAAGATTTGTGAAGTTTTGCTTCCTTTCGCATTCCCTGGGCGTCTCCTGAATACTGATGTGTATGTCCACTTAACAGAATTTTCTTTCCCTTAATTTTCAGACCATTTCCCATATAGCACAGTCTTTTGAATCCATGTTTCAATTGTGAATCTTTCTCTTAAAGTGATATTGGCTGGGATCCAAAATGATTTTAAAATGTCTTTTATTCATTCATTTATTAATACATTTTAATTCTGTCCCAGGCACTTGTGAGGAAAAAAAAGTTTCTGTAACAATCACTGTTAACCTCTATTGTTCTAAATGTTCTAAATGCATTATCATATTTAATTTTTACAACCCTATACAGTAAGCTCTCATCTCCATTTGACAAGTGTTGAAAACTGAAGCATAGTGAAGTTAGGTTACTTGGCAAAATTCATCCACACGTGAGAGATGGTTTGTGTCCTCCGTATTCCTAATACCAGCAAGGGAAATGAAACATGGATAAACAACCACAATGCAGGGTAGTGCCATGTGAATGTCATAAGCAGAGTTCAGGTGACAACTGGTCTAGGGTTCTGGAAGAGCAGTGGCCGTTTTCATCTGAAATTTTCATGGAGAAATCTGCACCCATATCTCCTCAAAAGGGATTTTACAGTATTTTTTCTGATTCAGGTCAGCCAAAGGATGAAGGGGGGACATTTCAGTAAACCCTGGAAGAGACGGGGACCTGAGATTTCCTTTTCTATTGAGGAAACAACAGTGAATTCTCTGCTGACAACTTGATGGTCTCCCTTGAAATTCCTTAGGGGAGATGGCATAGTGTCCGCAATCAGAATGTATGTGTATATAAAACAAGCCCCAAACTCAAATGTTGCCCATTCATGTACATTGAAGGAATTCAGTTGTCTTTATTTTTATTTTTTTGAGACAGGATCTCGCCCTGTCACCCAGGTTGGAGTGCAGTGGTCCAGTCATGACTCACTGTAACTTTGATCTCCTGGGCTCAAGCAATCTTCCCTCCTTAGCCTCTGGAACAGCTAGGACTACAGGCATGTACCACCACGCCCAGCTAATTTTTTTTTTTTCTTTTTTTTTAGAGCTGCGGTCTCGCTATGTTACCTAGGCTGGTCTTGAATTCCTAGACTCAAACAGTCCTCCCACCTGGCCGTCCCAAAGTGCTGGGATTACAGACGTGAACCACCATGCCTGACTAGTCTTTATTTTTTTTCTCTCTTGTTTTTCTCCTTTCGTCTCCTTTCCTTTATTAGTGAGACTCAAATTAACTTTTCAAAAATCATAGCTGTTATTGTTTCTACACTAAAAGTCACAGGGTACACTTAAACTCCACATTTTCCAGTTAAAGCATAGCTCACCGTTGGGCAGTGCAGGTTCAAATAAGGAGGAGAACAGCCTTGTCTTAGGCCTCTCCTGGCATCCACTCTCTGTAAGTCCTTCCTTGCTAGCATTATGCAAACAGCCATCTTAAAGGAGGCCACGAATGATTAGAAAATGTACCTGTGCTGTTAAAAATAGCTGCCCATTCCCTTCTGTAGTCAGCTGGTTGCTACTTTTGCCTCTTCTTGTCCAGTGTTCAAAACATTCTGCTATTTTGTGATCATCTATGTTGATGGGAGAATAAGGAAAGATGAAGTGAATTAAATTGATTATTTGAGAGCCATTCCCCAAATCTTTAATTGGCGTGTTTTTTTTTTTTTTTTAAGATATTAATTAAGAGCAAAAGTTTCTTACCTTGGTATTAGTGCCTCTGCCTCTCACCTCTGTCAGCTGCAGAGGATGAAAGGGTGCAGAGGGAGGGAGAGTGATGGGTAGCCGCGGGCATGCCTGACTCACAGACTGGGTAATCAGCTCTGGAATAATTCTGGGTTGGCTGCATTTGTAGTGATTCTGGTCACAAATTGTGAAGAACAGCTTTTTCCCTTGTCCCCACCTTCATATTGTCAAATTATTGCTGTGCTAGCCCAATTAAAATGCTTGAGGATCCCCTCACTTCCATAGAGCCTTACACCCTGGATGACTGTGGACTCACCGTGACAAGGCTCTGAGAGCACTGAATGACAGTGCTGAATGAAGGAGAAAAGTAAACAAGGCCTCTGTTGCCTAAATAGTTGTGCAATTAGCAGTACCAATGGGAACAGAGCTACTGATGAGTCTAGGCTGCTCATATTCATGGAATTTCTTTCAAGAGGAGCAACTTAGAATGTTCTCTGAAGGTGACAGGCACTCTTTAAGAGGACCATTGGACACTTAAGCCCCTTGCTGACGTTGTAAAGAGTGCCCTCTTGGCAGCTAAATAGGCCTGAGGTGCTTAGTGCTCAGGACATAGAATTTGAGTCAACAAGTGGCTTCACATGTAAGTGGGAGTAAAACAACCCTTTCATACCACCTTCCTTCAGTGAGGATCCCATATCTTGACATAGTGTGACCTGTATCAGGACAGAGAATAGGACACTTCATGCTATTTAAAGTTGAAGCAGTACCTGTGGTGTGCCAGGCACTGTTTCAAACACACTATGTGTATTGACTCTTCTCTTTTTTTATTTTTTATTTTTTGAGATGTTGCCCAGGTGGGAGTGCAGTGGCGCATTCTCAGCTCACTGCAATCTCCGCCTCCCGGGATCAAGCGATTCTCCTGCCTTAGCCTGAGTAGCTAGGATTACAGGTGCACACCACCATGCCGGGCTAATTATTGTATTTTCAGTAGAGACAGGGTTTCACCATGTTGGTCAGGCTGGTCTCAAACTCCTGACCTCAAATGATCCACCCACCTTGGCGTCCCAAAGTGCTGGGATAACAGGTGTGAGCCACCATGCCCAGCCCTCTTGAACTCTCACAACAACCCTGTGAGATAAATATTATTATTAATTTGACTTTACATGTGTGATAACCAAGGGCTGAGAGATTAATTAGACTTGGCCAAGACCTAGTCTATAGTAGAGCTGGGATTTTTAACCAAGAAGGGATGGCTCGAGAAACCTCACCCCTGGTCACTGTCCTGTCCTGCTCTGCACTTTTGGGATGTGTGTGGGAGGATGAGGATCATTATTCATGTTTTCTTAGAATCACAGGACCAAGGAACAAAGAGCCATGAGTTAAATATTTGTTGTTTCCTTAATATAGGGTAGGTGCTAGAAGGATACAAAAAACAACTGAGGTGTTCTTATATTCAACAGATATAGAAAAATTTGTTTATGGAAGGCATGTATTCAAAAAGTGAATACATAGTATGAGGGTAGAACCAAATAAGTGCTTTGGAAGTTGAGAGAAAGAATACATTCCCTCTGTCAAAGGTCATCTTTTGAGAGGACCTTGTCACAGACTAGCCTTTGAAGAACATGTCAGATTTAGACAGGTGGCTATTCTGGGTAAGGAGAGCTGGTAAAGCCTGAGAAATACATGATTGAGTGTGCAGTTACCACTTTAGCTTTTGTGAAAAAAGAAAATGGAACCCTGGGAACAAATTGAGGAAATGTAGTTCCAGATGAAGGACTGTGAGCTCCAGTGTTTAAATACTTGGAAGTAAGCGGGAGATATGATGTACTGGAAACCTAGAAATCTAGATGATGTAAGACCTTCTTATCTTTCTTAGTAACTACTTCTGCATGCTAATAATGTTCCAGGTAGATACCTGTTAGGAAGTCTATTTGTCAAATAGGACAAACAGAAAAGACAAATAGGAGAGACTTTGTAAGAGAAGATTCATCTGGTCCCAGTGAATAGCAGGTATGAAAAAGAAGAGGTCAAGATGATTTGGATGACCAGGAGAATTATGAAATCCCATAACATCTCTGTTATATTGTCCTTGGCCAATGACTTTCATGGTGAGAGTGATAAGCTCTTCCACCCCTTCTTACTATGCACGACAAGTTAATTTTTAATAATAATGATATCCACCAATAGAGAGAGCAAATCCCCAGGATCATCTTTCTAAAGACTAAAATACTCAATACCCGACACTTACAAGCATATTTATTCATCCATTCAATGGAATATTTAAGCATCTACTTATCTCCAGGCTCTATAGTAGGCACCAAGGAATGACACAATGCTAGACAAAGCATGGGCCAAAACTTTAAGGGGTTTTCTGGAGTCTAGTTATAGGGAGAGATAAATCAGTAGGTTATTTTAAAGTAGTTTGTTAAGTGTCATGATCAGTAACATGATCATATATCCCCCCTTGCCTGGAGTGGTCCCCACTTGTATGATAAATCCCATTACCCATTCAACTGTAGGAAATAGGGTCAGTACATAAAGTGAGGGATTGTATAGGCAGGTGTTTAATAAGCTGTTTGAAGTGGGATCGCAAAGGGCTTTATGGGGGAAAAAGTCTCAACTGATACCCACAGGCTGAAGAGGGCAAGAGATGGCAGGGAGAGAAGCAGTGGTACAGAGCTAGAAAGGTGGACATTCCAGGCAGTGTTTGTAGACTGAATGGATTAATTCGTGAACACATAAAACATTGTGAAAGGGAAATTCACAGAATATTTCCATTCCTAAGGATGCATCTATAGTCATTTGATGTATATGCATAGTATTTCTTTCTGGTCTGAGAAGGGAAATTTTATAACAAGTGGAATTGTACCCTAGATGATATATATATAATGTCTTACAGCCTTAATATTATGCTTCATAAGATGCCATCCCAAGCAACTTGTTTGAGAATGAGAAATGGCCCTGATTCCTAAACCCCACCTGATCTGCCCCTTTCTCCCTAGTTAGCCACTTAATTATTTTTCAGTTATTCTATTCCAGTTTTATTTCGTAAACTTGATTGAAAGCTTCTTGACAGCAGAGACCATACCATTCTTTTGTATCTACCATTCTGTACATATTGGTTCATGGAGACTGGGAGTTTGGTAATGAGGAGGTAGAGGGATCCTTTTATTTTTGTTTTTGTCTTATTATTCCTATCCCCAAATTTAGCCTTCTAAGGCATTTTCATTTTGTGACTATAGATTTTCTGTTAATATTTAGTTTTTGAGCTTATTTTTTGATGGTCATCTTGCTTTCTTCTTATTTAGGACCTTCCGAGTTATTGGATATGGCAGACAGTGAAACGTGAGTGTTGCCTTTTATTACATAGTCTAGGTTATTTTCTTCAGAACATATCTGGGAGAAGAATGTAATCTATAGGGCATATTGTAGGTAATTTTAATTTAATTAATTCAAAGTCCACTTTCAACTTTGTTCATAACTGTGCAGGGCTAATTGCCTAAATAAAAAATTACACAATAGAAATTGATGACAATTGTCATAATGCTTGCCTCCATAGTCAGTGCTAATCATCATTTAGAGCTTGCTTCAAGCAATGTACTTCTGCACTGGTGCATCTTGGAATGCTGAGAAGTCTAAATAATTATACTTACCTTTTAATGTACCCATCACATTTGTTCTTTCTCAGCTGGAGTTTCTGAGAAAATGGGACCCTACTGCCCTGAGGCATTATGCACATGTAGTGACATAACTTCTCTCTGTTAGTCTAGAACAGCACAAGTTATGAACCACCACTGAAGAACTAAGAACGTAGTCACTCTATCTTCTGTCTTCTATGGTTCAGAGAAGGGATGCTGATTGAAAAAGTCATCAGCTCTGGGATGGTGTCTAAACTGATGATAATGTTTGTTTTCAACCTTATTTCTAAAGCAGCAAAATAGTGACTCCTCCCCAAACAGGAACAAAGTTAGGCTGTACAACTAATCCTGAAAGCCATATTTGAAAAGGTATAAAGATGAATTGGTGTGGAGAGGAATGAGGTGGTGAGTAGCTAAGCACGTGGGAAGGAGGAGAAGTAGAAATGAATAGAATGGAGGACGAATGAAAAGCAGTAGGGCTGTGGAAGAAGCTGTGTATCACTCTATAGAGCTGGTCCACATGCCAGCACATCCTATTTGCAAGATTGTAAGTGGTGCCATTACTTACCCCTTTTTGCCTTGTCTAAAGGCTGCTATTGATTTTTCCTGAAATACTTTGGCATTAAGCATCTTGGTGCCTTTGGGCTCAGGATAGGAATACCCTCCTCCCTATAGAGCCTGTCAGTGATGGGGAAATAGCCAGTTTCCCTTGCCCCTTCCCACACTGAGTGGCTGGCCTCAAGCCTGCTGCCTCCTGGGGAGAGCCCTGGCTCTCAAACTCTCCCAGAGTCTCACTGTGCCTCTCAGATATCCTCTGTGGCTGCCCGCTCCTTCCACCTGCCACTCACACAGAATCTAAAGTGGATAGAGCAGAGTGGGTGTTGGCCTGGCGTTTTGAACTTGGGTTCTCAGGAGATACTCCACTGTAGGCCGAGTGACCATCAACCAAGGGCCGTGTGCTGTGCCTGAAGGGCCAGAGGCGCTCCACGCTGCTCCCTGTTCTTTCACCCAGTGCCTTTCTCACTCCACTCAAATGTATGCACAGAGAGAATGTCTTCAGTGTTCAGATACATCTAGACAATTAGTCTGTTTAATACTGCATTGACGATCACCTAAATCAAATGGTAGTAGCTTCTTTAAAAAATTACTAAACCTAGTTAATCAGCACTGTTTGGAAAGGGGGCTGGAGTCAGATATTATGATCAGGTGATGACTAGCTCAATGAATTTTTAGAAATCCCCTTTCCCATCTCCCCAGAATGTATCCTACAGCCAAGATCTCAGCAGCCTATAGGGAAGGAGGCTGAGGAGCACCCCGACATCAGCTCCCCTCACCCCATTCCCTGCTGCCTCCAACCCCTTTATGGGTGGTTTCCCATTTCCTCTTTGATTTAGGGGTGAGACTGCACTGCACAAGGCTGCCTGCCAGCGGAACCGGGCTGTGTGCCAGCTTCTGGTGGATGCAGGAGCATCTCTGAGAAAGACGGACTCCAAGGTAACTCGATGAGTGAGTGCAAACATCCTCCCACTGGGCGAGATCGCAGGCACTGTTGCCTTTGCTTGTGACCATAGCACGGACATCCTTTCTGTGCTTATGGAAGTGCCTGGGGCTTTGGAAAAAGGAGGAAAAAATAGAGTGCTTCATTTAGAGAAACTGTGATTTAAATGTATAAGCACAAAGGGAGGGCGTGTGCTTGCCTATGGGGCTTTATAAACCTCTGAACATGTTGGCCTTGGGACATTGGGGTTGTCCTACTGAACGCTAGCAGCCAAGTCGTGGGAGTTGAGGTCTGAAGCCCAAGGAGAGGGGTCAGGACCATGTTCAAAGACTTTGGCCTGACTACTGAGAAGCCCCTTTGGGGTTTTCCTTCAGTACTTACTCCAGCGTGGTTTAAATTCTATGATTTATATGGCCCCTTATATGGGTGCCAAAGGGATTATTTCCCAGCTCCCAGGACGGTGGGCTCTGGCTTTGAGATGGTTACAGTCTTAAATCTGGTATGTTTATGTAGTTCTTCATTTAAAAAAATTTCTTTCCATTTGTTTTCTAATATTCTCTAAAAGTTAACCTCAGAAATTAGATAGCATGGGAATTACTGTCATTTATAGCTATAGGAGCTAAAAGCCTAGAGAAAGTTACACATACCTTTGGACCAGTAGCTGAGCCTTAAATTAAATTGAGCTCTTTTGACGCCAGTCCAGTGTTGTTTCAGCAGGTTGGTGGTTCTCATTTGGTGCCAGAACACACTAGCCACATAACAAAATCGGTTTGTTTATGGAATCTGTTTGACTGAGGTACAGTGATTCCTGTGGCACTTGGCTAGAAATGTGGTTGGTTTCTCCACAGCAAAAGTTACGTAAATCTGAACTTCAGTGTCCACTTTCTTATAACTGTCTTAATAAGAGGGCAGTGAGGCCAGAAATGGGTAATGTGACATGTGTGCCAACCTTGATAGCATCAGCTGGCAGAGATGAGGCCTCAGGGGAAATTCTGTTCAGAAGAACTGAGAACAGGCTGCACCACAAGTTGTTTCAGTTTACAGAGAGCACCCAAGAGAAAGGGTTGAAAGATAGAGGAAAGGAAGAGTTGTAGCTTAGTAGAGTTGACCCAGGGCTCAGCCTATAAGATAGAAGAGAGAGAGAGAGAGAGAGAGAGAGAGAGAGAGAGAGAGAGAGAGAGAGAGGAGTTAGTTTACATAGAAGATCAACCCCATAGAGCAGGGGTGTCCAGTCTTTTGGCTTCCCTGGGACACATTGGAAAAAGAAGAATTGTCTTGGGCCACACATGAAATACACCAACACTAGCAATAGCTGATGAGCTGAAAAAAAATAAAAATTGCAAAAAAAATCTTGTGATGTTTCAGAAAGTTTACAAATTTGTGTTAAGCCTCATTCAAATTCATCGTGGGCCGCATATGGCTTGCAGGCTGCGGTTTGGACAAGCTTGCCATAGAGGATTCTGATAAGCTCTGAGAGTTTTAGAACACTCTCAGTAGACTCCAGGAAATAATGAACCACTTAACTATAGAAACTGACAGAGAAGAATCTTAGTATATAGTTGAGGCCTTCATTACGCAGGTACCGAGTAGCTCAGGTTTGGGGCCCATGATTGTAACCATGGCACATAGACAGATTACTTAGAAACCTAATTAATGGCTTAAGCTCCATTAGATTTATGTAAGTGATAAGAATCTGCCTATGTGTAAGTTTTTCTCTGGGGCCTCCTCAATCTGCAGTTCACTTTATGAAATAACTTTGCCTCCCAAGTGAACCTCTTTCCTTTCTGAGCTAGTTGTATTGCATAGAAGTCTCTACTTCCCTGGCAGCCCATGAGCACCCTTGGTCTCTGACTGAAATCCCTGGCTGCCTAGGCATATCAAACACACTTGAGTTGTGTCCTGGTTTCTAGTGGTCTGTTACCTGTCTGGCTAGCTAACTGGGTACACTATTTCAAATGGCAGATAATTAGGTTGGTGCAACAGTTATTGCAGTTTTTGCTACTAAAAGTAGTAATTTCTCAATGTGATATTCTTCCCAGATGTTATTTGCACTCAGATGTTTGGATGTTTAACCTGATTGAGAAATAGACGACTTGTAGTCAGGATTAATGGAGCCAGGTTATGGGGTAGGGTTGGTCTTGCCGGAGCCACTCAGACCACAGCAGGGCAACTGCCTCTTTACCACACAAAGGCTGGTCCTACACTCAATTCAGATCATTTTAAAGACACAGAGAAGCCATGAAAAAGAAGGTCAGACTGAACAGGAGTCAGGAGACCTGGCTCTTGAGCAGGTCTTCTTTTTTATCTTTCTAAGTTTCTGAATCAGATAAAGCACTCAATGTTCGTGGAAACTTGTTTCTATTTTGTGTTGTGTATATGTCTGTTTTTTTTTTTTTTAAAGAAATAGCTTGTTTTTATAATTATAAACCCCTCACATAGAAAACTAGTAATGTAGGAAGATATGCTCCAAAAAGCCAAAAATTGCTGGAAACCCCACAACCTGGACCTAGATATAATTAAACTTTTAATGATCCCTCTTCACATGTAGATATGCCTGTTTTTCTCTCTCACTGTTTTTAACTACATGAAGTCATACATACATGATATCATATAACTTTTACTCAACATTATATTCTAGAGATCTTACTACATGAAATAATGTAGCTATACTTCATTACTTTTTGAGGTTTTTTAAATTTTGCCATTCTGTAACTTGACGCCAGGTTGAAGTTGACTGTGATAATTACAACTGAAACTTCTCCTGGAATTTTTTGGAGAGAAGCAGCATCCTGAGAATTTCTCCTATTAGAGATCAGTTCCTTAGAAATCAACTCAAAGGCCCACCTCAGCCACCTCTCTGAATATTTGAAACCTGGAAATTCCAACCTCATTATTATGGAAGTAAAGACACGATTATCTACTAAGGCTGCAAACAAGTTAAATAAAAATTATCATAGGAACTTCAAACTGGTGGTTAACTGCTAAATCTCAAGTAAATAAGTAAAATTTTAGGAAGATTCTAGAGCCATTGTTACTTCCCTTTTATCCTATCCCCAGTAGGCTATGTAGAGCCAGTTGGATTGAGGTCACCCGTATCTGTGGGGATAGCTGAGATGAAAGCTGAGAAGTCTGTGATAATATTTATAAAACTTGTATGCATTTGTACATGGAGCTATTTCTTTGGTGCAACGATCATGCCTCTACCCTTCCTTTGGAACTTAACATTTTAAATAGCTAAAACTATATATTGAACAAAAATTAGAAATTTTGAGTGATGCTAAGTAATTCCTACAGGCGATCAAAGGAATGGACACCCTTTCTCCCTTTACTGCTGACTTCTTATTCAATGATTTCTCATTAAAAAAATTTAATGACTCATTTAATGACTTCTCATTAAAAAAATCAATATATATACAAATGTGTGTGTATATGTGTCTATACAAATGTACAAAAGGCATTATAGTAGTCTGTAAGAAATTATATGACCATTTAAAATGTTGATGTAAAAAATTAATGACAAAAATTTATGATGTATTACTAAGAAAGTTTGTAAAACAGTGCATAAATGAATTGTGGTTTTTTTTTTTTAAATAAAAATATGTATAGAGGCGTATAAAAGACAAAAGCTAGTTATCAATGGAAGGTTAGTAGTGGTTATGTTAGTTTGGTGGAATGATTAGGGATATTCCTTGTCTTCTTTGTGGTTTTCAAGTTTTCTAAGATTTCTTTAATCGATATCTACCTCTTTTGTATTGAGAAACTAGCTTAGTTTTCAGAGAGATGAAATAGCTATAAATTGGGGAGAACTTCACTGAAGTCTGAAACCAACAAAGAAACCTTTCAAATGTTTTATGACTATCCCTTCCTTTTAGTTTCTACATGTTCATTTCCCAAGTTTAGAATAATAGAAAGAGTCTTAAACTAGAAATCTAAATGCCTGTCTCCGTGTTTTTTAAATTCAGTAATTTCTATCTCCCTATCTTCCAGAAAGGCTCTGGGTTTCAAAACTCACTTTACCCCACTGTTTCCTCCTGTGTACCGTTAACCTGAACTTCTGTTTCCCTAGTATAAACCCCACCCATCAAAAGTGATAAACTCTTTCCCTTTAATTTACCAATCGCACATGTTCAATTTAATGCTTATATAAAACAACAGATTTGAAAGTGTCTTGTAAATTCTAAAACACCAAACGTGAAAGGATCCTTACTAGCAAGTATCTTTGGGTAGCTCTGTTTCTGTGGTTTTTGTTTTGTTTTGTTTTGTTTTTGTATTTCATAACTAGTACTTGTCTCTCTCTCTCTCTTTCTCTCTCTCTCTCTCTCTCTCTCTTTCCGTTATTTACGTATAGGGTAAGACACCTCAAGAGAGAGCACAGCAGGCTGGGGACCCAGACTTGGCTGCTTACCTAGAAAGCCGTCAGAACTATAAGGTCATTGGCCATGAGGACCTGGAAACTGCTGTTTGACCCTGGTATTCAGGCAAAGAGAACGTGAGCAAGCGTATCACATCTGCCCTCCCTGCGATCGGGCAGCTCCCCTGGAAGAAGCTGATGGAATTCATATATCTGTCTCTCTCCTGCAAGAATCTACCTGAGACCATGCCACTCGTTTTTAAGGGCTACCAAGATGTACAACAGAACATGATAGCCCATTGAGAAGGAGGCAGGATACCTGGAGATTTGTGGAATACAGTACGAGTTCCACAAAATTTGATCCTTATTGCTTCCAGCAAGTAGCATGAACTTCTGTGTTCACCTGTATAATTTATTTTAAAGATTCAAAGGATGTTCGTATAAACGGCACTGCTCCATCCTCCCCCATGCATTGATTTTTTTTTCCCTGTACCATACAATTCTACTGTAACTACCCATTAACTTTAAAAAAATATATTATCTCTTCTCTTTACATTCAGTCTTGGAAGACCACAAGATTGTCTGAAGGCCTTCTAAAACCCTCTGAATGTCCTGCAGAAATATAACTGTAAAACCACTTCCATTTCCAAGACTAAATATATCAAGACTATTTAGTGACTCTCTCTGCATGTCCCCACCACCCCCCAACCCTCCGTTTCATTATATAGGAGCTGGGAAGTGCCACATGGATAATGTCAACTTGTGTGCTATATTTCTGAGGAATGGTGAGGTGGCATGGGAGATGTCTGTGCTTGGAGGTACCTCAGAGAGGTAACCCAGGGGTCAGCCCAGGCTGCTGGGCTGTAGCCAATAGCCATGCAGGACTGGTTCAGCTTGGGCTGTCTGTACAGCTCCGTACTGCCTATGTGTAGCCATCTTTGCCTTTTGCTGCAATAGAAGATGAGCAAAGGATTAAACAGAGGCCCACAGCTAGTCTGCAGAACCACTCAATTTTAAGTGCTGTTTAAATTGCAGAGGAGATAATCATGTGTGGGAACTGTGGTTACAGGAAATGGAGCACTCTAACAATGTTTACTTCTAAACTTTGTTGAGTGATAATAGAAAGCACCCTAATTGACTTGAAAAAAAACAAAAGCAAAAGCAAAAGTAGCAACATATGTCAACATATGTCACTGAAGTAGAAAACAGTCATTGGGATGTTGCACAAAGGCTAATAACTATAGACTGTTGGATACAGTGGTGAGAGGAGCCCCGTTTTAGGTCTTTCTTTTAGGTTTTTGGTTTTTATTAATCCAAGTAATCCTTGACCCAAGGACAAAGGTTTATTGTATGAGTTCCACTGCCAGATTTATGGGATGCCCAGATCATTCAGAAGGATGCTTCAACTATTATTTGTCAGGTCCAAAGGTCGTACTTGATAACCCCATTTTCTATGCATGGGGTAGTCTAATATATTATTTTATCTACTTTATTTTCCCCTTTCAGAAAGTCCTTAGTGCAAACTACCATGGGAATCTAGCCAGAAATGTCTGTCGGATAGTTAGAATTGTAACATCTAAACCTGCCACGGATCAAATGGTACTTACAGGTACCTCTATTAGGGACTCTGTGATACCTAAAATATCAAAAGAAAATGTCTGTCTTTCTGTCCGAATATCTACTTGACTTGGGGTAAGTCACAAATAAAAGTGGGCGTCCAAGGATTTTGCTTTTGGCGAAATCTGATGTGTCCTGAGCTTATTTTCATTTTGTCCTTGGACACAGCATAGTGCTTCCCTAATGTTTCTACATATGACCATGAATGATAGTGTCTCTACATTTAATTTAAAGGTCTAATGGTGACATTTTGCTTATCTGAGTCACATTTCGGTAACATATCATTTTGAAAGTACGGCTATGATGTGCTATATTAAATAGGAACAGCCTTTCAGTGGATGGGGATTTTATTACCACAGTCTCTCCATAGTCATTTCAAAATCAAATTGTTGGTGGGAGGATGGATTAGGTTGTGAGTAATCAACTTCCATATATCAGCCTCAGAAATGGAACTATCCTTTGGATGTTACAGGAGACACTGCAGCAGATTGTTTCCAGAAGCTGGAAAAATATGCTCCAGGAGAATTTAATCACTGGGCTTTTGCTGGGGGATTTTTAGTTGGTGGGACTGTCAAGGAAATGTGATGACAGAAATATAATCCTTAAAGCAAACTGGAATCTGGCTTTGAATGGCATCTTCCATTCCCTGGATTGGGCCAAATGTTTGGCCAGTCAGTTATCTAGCTGTTACTGCTGGGATGAAGAACTCTGTTTTCATCAACTACTGTCTCACATTTCTCTGTAAATACTTCCAAGTAGCCCAGAGAAAATTTAGGGTACAGGTGGCTATGGGCCAATTTCTAAATAGCTCCTATTGAAGACATAAATCTGTGGTATGGAAAATGATGAGTTAGTACTATAAGATTCCTGATGAATTTGGAAATTGTTTCAAACCAAAAAAAAAAAAAGCTTTAGAGTCCTGTGTTATTCATGGAGACCAATATTTGATATATCGCTTTGAAAAAAGCAAGTACCACTAGGACTTGGGATTTCCAAATTAAAGTGAGCAGAATAACCACACATTTAATGGCTTCAACATTAAACCACCTCCTGTAGCATGTTTTAAAAATTGGTCCTGGGCTTTAAAAAGAGCTAAGGCCTTATGGTCTAGGAGTTTCCATCTCAGCTTAAGTATACTGTATCCCTACTAATAGGCTATCAGGAAGTAGAAAAGTAAGTGATCTAGTCCTGGTCTGAAGAGCCACATAACTTTAACAGAGATAAAAATATGTACCTATAGAAATATCATTTCTACAAAGCCTACTGAGACAGCACTGAAGAGGCAGCTAGCTTGGCTGACTCCTCTGTGTTTGTTTCTTTGTGTCATGGCACTGACTGCTTCGAGATTCCATTTTTAGATGAGGTTGATAGAGGAATGGAAAAAGAAGAGTTATTAAAAGACAACATTCTATAACCTGAAAGGTAGTTATCTTTGCAAGCTTATATTTTAATATTGTGCATTTAACAAAATAGAACACAGTCATATTCAAGGACTTCATAAAGAATAAGAGAGAAGATTAGTAAGCCAAGAATGAAATAAATACCATGACAGGAATTTTGCTTTCAGAGTTTATGTTTCCTCTGTAGATGTGATAACCAAAGACCAATGCAAGTTTTGAAACAGAATTTAGCTGGCAAATGGACAGTGATGGAAATTAGTAATGACTGATGGAAAGCCGTACATACCTGTTGCTCCATATCCTTTCAGAATGGCCACTTTGGCAGATCTACCTGCGCTAGGAGCTCCTCAACATCACTTCATTTTCATTTGGACCTCGTGAGAGTCCCTTTGCCTAACAAATATCTGAAATTTATTTATTTACTAGAACCCTCATAATATTCATGACTTAAAAAACATAACACAGCATCTTTATTTTTATTACATGTCAATTTTATTAATAATATTTAGGGGTTTTTTAGTTGTAAAAATGGCACATGCTTTTTATAAAATGTTTTAATACCACAGATGAGTATCACATCCACCGTCAAGGCATCCCTTTGTTCTGGTGTTGTGTCCCACTTCCCAAAAATAAATGCTGATGAATACTGTTGCTTGTACATGATGTCAGAAATACTCCATCCATTCATACACAAGCATGTATGTATATACGCGTATACATTTACACACATATGTAGACATTTATTTATATACACATACAAGTATGTATACTATATTCATGTATATTGTATAGGTTTAGAAAAGAGCAAACATTTTAAAAGCATGCTGATCATTTGTATATGTGTAGTGAACACCAATAGGCAAAGACAGGTTAAACAGAGAATTTCCTTTTTTTTTTTTTTGTTTCCACCATTGCTAGGCTTAGATCTGTCTTGGCATTACTACAATTGCACTTGCCATTTTCTATTACCTGTGTCATAAAATTCATGACCAAGAGTTCCTGTAATTGTTTTTGTTGCCTTCCTTGAAGCATAAAACCTACCATAGCCCCAAGACTTATCTATGCTACGTTTGGATTTCAAGTAAAGGAGAGTTCTTTCCTCTGTGATGCTTACACCACTTTACAAGGCTGTTTGTAACACTAACACTCAGTAGGTTGCCTAATGATATTTAATTAGGGCAGGCTACTGCCAGGAAGGTGTAGTAACTTCAGTGTAGCATGGGGTCTGAGCAGCTTGTCTTCCTTCCAGAAGGAGTAGCTAATGAAATCACTGAGAACAGCATGATATTTTATTCAATGATGCTATTTAAAAATGGGACTTTGTTAAAAGGGCTCATCATAACCATCAAATAAAACTACTAATTGCTCTATTTAAATGAATTATGTTCATTTTAGGAAAAGAAGCAGAAAAACATCTAATAAATTAGCCTTCTGATTAATCTTTAACACTTATTTAATATAAAATGGCTTCTGCCTGCATCTTAATTGAACCACCTTTGAATCTCTCAACTCCTTTCACTCTGAATCTCATACTCAGCTGATTAGAAGTCCTACAGGCCCTTCTCTGCCAGATCTCTCAGATCGACTTGGACCCTACCCTTTTCTGTGTCCCAGTCATCCTTCATCTCTTGTCCCTCTAATTTTTGGGCCATAGCAACAGTCCTGCCCCTGGACTTTCTGCCTACTACTGTCAATAATTTTGTCACACAGCTGCAAAAATCTTCCCCAGATATTATGCTCAAAATAGATCAAAATGAAATTACCCTCTGGGACAAGTATACCTTTACTTAAAGGACATATACATGTCCACTGACCTTGATCATCTTATAGAATTACGGCAAGCATGATTCTGAAAATCTATCAGGTTTAGCAAATATCTGTCTTAGTCACATGAGGGTACACAACCATGGCTGCTGCGTCCACATTCAACAATGTAAGCCACATGCCTCTTTGACGACACTTGGAGGACTAGGTTATATATTTGACACTTCTGAGGGCTATCTGTGGATTTTACACTGTCTTCTCACAGCTTAATGAGAAACCTGGAAATAAGAACCAAGAAAAGAGTCATGCCCTTGGACAACCTGCTCTCCCAGGACACTGAGATTTACTGACCAGGTCCCAGAAAGAAAGCAGAAAAAAATAATTCTTAGGCTCTTGTAGCATAGATTTTAAAGTAGAAATGTGAAAATTGGTATCTTCATAATGCATAGACTCCAGAGTCTATTTACTTTTGTATTCAGTTATGCATGTAATCATATGTCCATGAATCAGTCATACGTGCATGTATTTAATCATTATTTGAAAAATATTTGTCACTCTGATGCAGGCATCATACTAAGGATATAACAATGAATGCAATAGACAAAACTCTTGATTTCATGAAGCTGGCATCTAGAAGAAAAGACAAATTCCCATGTGATAAGTGCAGTGCAGGAGAACCCCAGGTGTCCAGCATGGGCTGGAAATTCAACCAAGGCTTTATTGTACTAGCCACTCATTAGGCAGCAATGATTTTGTTCAATGAAAACATAAGTAGGAAGATAATAATATTTTGCATTTCCATTTTATTGGAGTCATAGTAGATTTCTAAAAATGTATCTGAAACTAAGATTTTAAAACAAGACTTAGAAACACTATTAAAATGAAAGCTAAGACTCATTTATTCTAGCTTTCAGGATAGAAATAGGAAAAATAAGCAGTTTTCAATGGGTTTTGATGAAATATAAAGAAGATGAAGTATAAATAATATGTAATAGTGGAGTGGATATCACAGTGTTGTAAACTTTCAGCCTCTGGTAGCATTTAAACAGAGGATACCTGACCATTCTGAGGGCTGTTGTGATTAGGAATATGTGATTTGAGAGGGCTGAAATTAGATGCTGTGATTTTTCAAAAGAAATTTTTTAGTGGCTTTGTTGAATGCAGGATTTTATTTAAAAAACTTACGAAAATCTTGATTTTTGATTTGTTAAACATTGCTTTGTAACTGAGAATTTTTAAAATATCCAGGGGAATGGCATTAGTTATCAATTTTAAAAATTTTAAGCATGAATTTAAGAGCTAGTGAAAAGAAAACATACTAAAAGGTGTAATTTAATTAAAAATACTTCTGGAAGCTTATAAATTTTGATCAGTATTCTTAGTCATTGTCAAGTAAAATTCTATTAGAAATGTGTCTTACTGTCCATCCAATATAAAAAAAGTGCTGTGGTTTGATATTATAAGAGTTAAGTGTAATCTAATATAACTACAGAAGAAAATTCTGCCTGTAAGATATTTGGGAGCCAAGTAAATGTACATGAAAGGCAATCATGGAAAACTCCTTGGCTTCTACCACCAGCGTGGCAGCCACAAGGGAGGTCCCTATCAATGTAAATAAGAAAATAGTGATCCAAGTTTTCACCCAACTTTTGAAATTTCAATATTTTGAGCCAAATGCCTTCTGAAATGGGAGGCTTTGATAGTGGGAAATACTGAAATTATCTTTTTCCTCAAACCTTTAGTGAAATACACATATAGTTTTCACTCTATAACAGTTTAAACAACTCAAATCTATATTGTTTATTAAGAACAATTTCAAGAATTAAAAAGTGCTTTAGCATTATGATGTATTGACATGTTTGAGTTTCAGTTGGGGTTCAAAACAATGCCAAGTAGGTGAATAATGCAGATAAGACATTTTAGATGAATAAACTGAATCTCAGAGCAGTGAATTCAGCCTGTGCAACTTCATATAGCAAATGATAGTGCTGCAGCCAGAACTGGGTCTTTAGAAATTACGTATTAACATGTTTTCTAAGTAAGTCATTTTCCATCATTGCCTTTAAGGATGTTTTTTATCAATTGTTCAGATTTCCATAATATAGAAGATGCCTCCATGAAAAAAAAAAAAAAGGTTTACCTAAGATTCCATGGAAAGAATGAGTTAGAAATAAGGGAGAATATGAAATCAAAAAGTCAAGTTTTTGCTATCGGAGAGAGGCTTGTCAGCTTATACATAGTTCAAGGAAAGAAAAGTCTAATGTTTGCATACCAGGTTGGATTTCAAGAGAAGAAATTAACAGTTAGCATTAATGGCTTCTTTAATTTATTTGTGATTCTCAACATTTAAAAAATGTTAGTCCTATTTTTCTTCCTTAGAAGTCACTATTAGGATGATATAATTTCAGAATGCTGCAACAAAAAATGTTGAAGATGGCCCCGACATCCAAGACTCTATTGCTCTAAGTTTATGGGTGGGTATGCGAGCTAAGTGTTATGGTAATACATAGTCACATACATAGATGCTTAATACACCTATGGAAAATTCTGGTGTATTTGAAGTAGAGAAAAACAAACAGGCTTGAAATGTCCTTCAATTCAGAATCTCATACTTTAAAAGGGGCATTTATGGGCAGATTGGTGAATATGTAGAAGGAGGATATTTGATCTGGAAAGAAGACAAAATTGGATTAGGAATAGAAATATGTAGAGGAGATAAGTTAAGTAGGACTGTTAGTTTCAAGTTCTGCAGGGAAGATGATTTGTAGAATAAAAGAACAATAACACATGAAAAGGAGTTAGCTGTATTGCTTATAAGGATTTATTTTTCCTAAACATTGCATCCAGAAAAACAGATTGGACTTTCTGGAAAACAGTGAAGTTGTTATCACTGTTTCTTTTAGTAGTTCAGTGAAGATTGAACGACTAACTCAAAGATCAAAAGTAAATCTTTAATTGTGAGAGATCTTGGACTAGAAAAACTCTGTGAGATTTTCTTGGTTTAAATGTCTGTAATTTTCGACTGGAAAAGAACTCAATTCAAGCCTGTTTTTTTCCCCAGGGTCCTGTCAAATACATAGCAATGAAGGAATTTTTTTTAAAAGCTTCCATCATTGCCAATATATCCCAAATCATTTAGTAGCAGGGATTTCATGACCCTAAAAAGTTGCCTTGCTTACACAAACACACTTTGCTTTAGTAGAAACATATCTTTTTTAGGAGATTTGGGAATTGGCTAACATTTTTGTCAATTGTTAGCCAATTTAGGAGATTTGGGAACTGGCCAGCAATTGTTAGCCAGTTCCCAAATCTCCTAAAAAAAGATATGTTTCTACTAAAGCAAAAAGGTAACAAATTCAGGAGTTAAAGTGAAAAACAAAGGATTTACTGTTCTTTCGCCTACTTACTACCCATTTGTTGTTTGGGGTGTAGAGTCAGGACTGGAGAACACAGTGGGAAATTCTATATCCTCTACAAATACAGAGGCATGGAGGCGCCTTCTATAACTTTTTGTCATGAAACAAGACTTAACCCCATATCAGTAGACTAATGTTTCTGTCATATATCTGTTTAGGTGGATTACAGTTTTAATTACCCATCATCCCTTAATTCTGTAATACAGCTTGAGTTCCTAGATTTCAGGTTGACTGGGTGAGGGAGGAGTCACTTGAGATAATTTTAAGAAACGAGTCCATATCCAGAGTCTTGCAGAAAAGACCTGCTTTTGCTCCACCTTCTTTCTTGTTCTACTTCTTGCCTCTGGTTTGGGGGAATAAAAGAGGTAAGAGTTATGAGGAAAGGAAAAAAGATTCTCAAAAGTAGTACAATAAGAAGACTCTAGTATTAACACAAATTTTCATGGTAATATCAAATAAATGACTGATAGTGTTAGCAGATATTGAAAATCAAACTCAGGAAACATACAGAAAGATTAAACTTGTTCAAAGTGGCTTGAAGGGGTATTGTGAAAATTTCAGTTTATGCAGCATGGAAGAATTAGATTATGTGTGGAACTTGGGGGAAGCAGGGTCAGCTAGCTAATAGAAGAACTTTTTAATGGAGCTTTCCAAAGGATGAGGTGGTTTTTGGAAGGAGTTTGTCCAACCTCTTATAATACGTTACGCCTGTCCACAAACTTGTTCTGGTCCCTGATAAAGTTTGAAAAAAGTAAGGAATATTTAGGGAGGTTTTTTTCCCCCACAAATGTAAATATATTCACTTAAATATTCAGAGACTGTGACGTTATTTTGGGTTTAAATATAAATTTTCCTCTTAAAAATGATAGATATATGTTTACAAATTGTCTTTACTCTTTACTTATAAAACACACACAGATACGAAAGTCCTGTCAGTTTACCCTATTTTTTTTTTCAAAATTTATAGGTAATTCTCACAAATGCGTTGGTGAGGTTTATCACTTTTAAGATACCATGTAGCCTTGATATTTATTGTACCTTCTATATGCACCCAAATGGTTCCTGATCTCCTAATCTTCTGGAGATCAAATAATGTTTATTTGCCACTCTCCCCACCCATCATTGGTTGAATTGAGACTCTAATTACATACAACAATAATTTCCAATGCAAGTAGAACTTTGATGCTGTCCCTGACTTACCGATGATAAGTTGGGAAAGTTTGGATTCTTGCCACCCTGGGGAAGGAGGTTCAGAACTCTCATAGACAAAATATTCTAACACAACAGAATATTTTGCAAGACACATCTTTGAAAAGTTAGGGGCCAGCAAAGGTCTCAGCAAAGGTTAGCTTGGCTGTTTTTTAAAATTACCAATAGTTAAGTGGGCCACCATGAATCTGAATATTATACAGACCGCAACTGATTGAAAGTGAGGAAAACCATTCTTGTGAAAAATTAAGGAATAGAGGACAATGTTGGTTCTAAAAGAATGAATATATTTGATTTAATTTGATTTCTGAGTGGGAAAACGTTCCCGGGCATCCAGGGTACCCTTGGCTGTGGGTATTCCACTCGCAAAGGCTACATCTGTATGAAGAGTTGCAGTCACATTATAAAGGGCTTTTTCGTGATTTCTGATTCTGCCCTATCACATCCCAGAACCAAGCTTTTTCAAAACTGCCAGCTGGCAGGTGGAATCCATAAATGAGTAGCAGCTGTGGCAGTAGAAAGATGAAGTTTTATTTCCAGGTAAAGTAGGATTCAGATAATACGAAGTGGAGGGAGGGTGGGTGGGTGGGGGGGTGGGATGGGAACGGGAAGAATGAAGTTTTTTTGTAACAAAGTCATAAAGTATTTTTCCCTAATTTTCTTGCATTTCCTATTTATATAAAGTATCTTGATCACTGTGTTGCTCTACAGAGATTTTCAATGGATTTAATTTGGGAGACTGAACTAATCTCTGAAAAAGAAATTGACTAGTTACAGTTACTTTTTGGACACTTTTTCTGTATTGTGAATTGTGTGGAAATGTACAGAATAAAAATGAAGAAATATAGTTCATTTGTTTATTTTTTTCTGGATCCTATAAGTAGTTGGTGCAAATGCTATTTTTAACTATAGTTAAGTTAGACTTTCAAAATCATGAGGTAAAGAAAAAGTTGACTATTAGAGCAGGCAGAGACTAAATGGGGTCCCTGATAAGGCAGGAGGTTTTTAAAAAAATTAAGACTTCTGCTTCCAAAATGGACTAACAGGCCAGATTTGCCCTCCCACCAGAGTTTTTTTTTAAACCAAAAACGTGTATATATAAAACAATAACTGTTAAAACACAGGACCTTGGGGAGAGGGAGAAAGGCAGTGATTCCTGAGAGATGGAAAGCAAATAATATAAGCCCTTTAATCACCTCATTTTATAGACTTCAGAGAGTTTCTAGATAGTGATTCAGGGAGGGCTAATTTAGGAAGACCTAAGAAGTTCATGAGTTGAGATAGAGCTGAAAGTTTGGGAAATAGAGGCAGCTAGAGTTTATAAGAGATGAGTATCAGAGAGGGGAGAACCGCACAGAGAAGTAACCCCACAGATCTGCAGCGACTTCCTCTTAAGTATTCAATAAAGTATTGATCAGTATATGTATGTGAAGAAACTACTTGAGACTGGAGAAAGAGCCATCCAAAATGATCTGAGGGACAGTGTCCAGTGCTCACAAAGGACTGAGAGTAGTGCCTATTGCCACTCGTCACACTAGAAAACCTCGTAATTTGTGAGGCACTCAACCGGATCTTGACTTACCTATGAGGAATAATTAACCATAGACTAAATGTTGCTCTAAGACTGCCTAATCATAAAAGCAGGAGCTGAAAAGACAAAATTGTTTCCAAATAATTGGATCTTATCTCTAAACAAATCCCAAGAATATAGAGGAATATAAATTCACCTAGCATGCAAAAAGAAACATTCACAACATCTGACATCCAATGTATAGTCATCCAAAGAAGCAGGAAAACATGACGTATCAAGAGGAGAAAATTAGCCAACTGGAACTAACCTAGAATTGACACAGATGTTAGCATTAGCAAAAATATTAAAATATTTATATTCCAGATGTTCAAACAGTTAAAGACATGAAAAATATAAAAGAGACCCAAATGAAATTTCTAGACATAATTACAATATCTGAGATTTAAAATACACTGCTAAAGTTTAAGAGCAGATCCGGACACTACAGAAGAAAAGATCAGTAAACAGAGATGTACCAATAGAAAACATCCAAAATGAAACATGGAAAAGGAAAAGCTTTTTAACTATGAAAAAAATGCATTAGTAGAATATGGGACAACTTCAATTATTTTAATATACAAGTAATGGGAGTCCTAAAAGAAAAGAAGAAAGAGGGAGGATATAAAAACAATTTGAAAAAAAGTAATTTCTGGGAATTTTAGCACTTTTACTTTAAAAAAAACTATACAAATTCAATAAACTCAATGAACTCAAAACACAAGAAACATGAAGAAAACTAGATAAAAATATCTAGTAACTGGTCAAAACCACTGCAAAAAAAAAAAAATCTTATTAAAAGCCAGAGGAAAAAAACACTAAAATAAGAATACCGGTAGATTCCTTATCACAAATAATGAAAGCAAAAAGAAAAGGGAGCAACATCTTTAAGGTACTAAAAGAAAAAAGATACTATAAAGCTATAATTCTTTAGCAACAAAACTATCTATAAAAATAAATGGAAAATAAAAACCTTTACAGATATATAAAAGTGGAAAGAGTTTAACATCCACAGACCTGAACTATAAGAAATGTTAATGAAAGTCCTTCAGACAGAAGAAAACTGTTACCATATGAAAATACATATCGACATAAAGGAATGAGGAGCAATGGACATTGTAAGTATTTGAATATATATACATATATATATATATTTTTCTTATTGTTGTATTTTAAATAAATGACTTTAAAACAAAATATTGACAATATGTGGAATTTGAAAGTAAAGTATATGACAATAGTAACATAAAAGAATAGCAGGGAGAAACAGAAGTGTGTATAAGATTCTTACATTATTCATGAAGTGGCATAATATTACTTGAAGGTAGACTGTGATAAGTTGAAGATATATCCTATAGCTCTGCAAGTGGAGAAGCGGAGAAGTCCCATTGATTTAGGGACAGTTCCCAGCAATCCAGGCATCAGTGCACAGGTTGTTAGAAAAACACTGACTGATGGAATGGGTCTTCATGAAAAATGTCCGAGTGGAAGCCTCCAGGGTTTCATTTCTCTACTGAAACAACCTGTAAGATTACAAGAATCAGCTATTTCAGAACTCTGGGACCTGATCAAACACAGCAACTAGGGGAATGATTGAGGAAGAGAGAGCCTGCTGAAATTTGGGATATGCAGAAACCTCTTTGAGACCACAGGCTGATGGCAAAGACAATGAACACTGGGACTTCAGTTACCACACACTAAGGAATACAGACTTTGCAAAAATGGTTTGGAAAATTCATCATACAAACAGATTAATACAGCTCACAACAAACACAAGAAAGTAGTTTCTGAGGATGGAGAAAATCTGATTTCCAGAGTTACCACATTACGTTACTGAAAATGTCCAGTTTTCAACAACAACAATAAAATTGAAAAGCATAAAAAGAAACTTTCACTTCTTCACTTAATTAGCCTTAAAAAGAAGAGAAAATGATAAATTAAAAAAATATGGATTATTCACAGGGAAAAAAAGAATTTGACACTATCCCTGAGGAAGTTCAGATATTAATATTTGTTAGTGGTAGAAGTCAGCTGTGTTAAATATGCTCAATGACTAAAGAAAACCATCAACAGAAGAAGTAAAGGAAATTGTCAGAACAATGTAAGAACAATGAGGGAATGTCAATAAAGTAAAAGAAATTTTTGAAAGGAACCAAGTAGAAATTCTGAAGCAGAAAAGCACAATAGCTGAAATGAAAATTTCACTAGAGGGGTGCAGTGGAAGATTTTGGCAGGAAGGCAGAGGAAATAATGAGCAAACTTGAAGATGAGACAATGAAAGTTACCCAGTCTGAGCAGCAGAAAGAGAAAAATGAACAAAATCTGAGGGAACAGTGAGATGCCACCAAACTTACCAAAATTTGCATCATGGGAGTCCCAGAAGGAGAATGCAGAGAGAGAAAGGAGGAGAAAAAATGTATTTGAAGATGTAATGGCTCAAAACTCCTCAAATTTGATGAAAGACATGAACATATACATCAAAATAGCTCAACAAACATCAAGCAAGATTAACTCAAAGAGATTGACACCAAGACATATTGTAGTCAAATTGTGCAGACAGTCTTGAAAACAACAACAAAAATGACTTGTCACATACAAATGAAATTAACAACTGATTTGTAATCAGAAACCATGGAGTCCAGAGGGCAGCAGGATGAAGAAGTGCTGGGGAAACAACAACCAAAAGCCTGTCAACCAAGAAGTTTATATCTGGCAAAATTACTGTATCCTTTAAGAATGAGGGAGACATTAAGACAGTACCAGATGCACAAAAGCTGAGAGGTTTTGTTACCAGTACATCTATCCTACAAGAAATCCTAAAGGTAGTCCTGCAGGCCGAAATTCAAGAACAACCAACGGTAACTCAAAGCTATATGAAGAAACAAAGAACACTAGTAAAAGTAAATACGTAGATAAATACAAAAGCTAATATCATTGTACTTTGGGTTTATAACCCCTCCTTTTTTCCTATATGATTTAAAAGGCAAATGCATAAAATAATAATTATAAATCTATAATGACCAATGTATAAATATGTAGTATGTGACAATAACAATATAAAGGGAGAAAGACACAGATGATAGAAGCAGAGTATTTGAATACTATTGAAATTAAGTTGGTATTATTCATTGTGTTAATTTTGATGATAGTTTCATGGGTTATAAATATATACAAACTGGTTAATTTTACCCTTTATTATGTGCAGATTGTTTGAATGTCAATTATACCTCCATAAACTTACTTTAAAAAATCAATGGGTAGACTTTGTATTAAAATACAATAAATTTATTGTCATTACCCACTTTAGAGATGGCTTTGGTTTATGAAACAGAAACATCTTTTCTTGATAAGATTGTAAACCACAGTCTGCCTTATCAGCAATCCTAGAACAGGTTGTCAACCGTCATACAAACCAGTGACAAAGTTCAAATAAGGAATGAATGTTATCCCACATCATACCATAATGCAACTCAGATTTGAGAAGAACATCTGGCCATTCAAATTTTTCTAGACTTAATTAAACACCATAAAATAAATATAACTGTCCATTTACTAAGAGTGCAGAGAAGTTTGGGACCTATTTCTTCATTTTAAAATAACTCATGAAAAGTTTAATTCTAGGATCAAAGGACAAAATCATCTTTAAAAATCCCCTACGAAAAGAAGAATGTTTCTCTTTAAATGAACCTTCATATAGTTAATGATTTTTCTTGGATTACAGCAAAATTCATGCTTAGTGAGGTTTTCCTTTGTATCCATATGGTCAGGATTTGAAATCAGTAATGAATTATTATCCTCAAAAATCATACAGAAAGTCTTATTCAGATATCTTTAAGGATTCTGTTAGGGAAATGGCTTTGGAATGTAAAATATGCAATAAATTACCTCTCCCAAAATGCAGACCCAAATTCCAGATTGTGGGTACTTAGAGAAAGAACAGTGAGCAGTGCAACATTTTGGCCCCCAATAAAAATTAAAAAGTATATGTCCTTAGCTCAAGTTTCTAAAGCTACCAAAAGGAAGTAAAAATTATTTAGGTAGAATAATGATTTTCCTCATATTTTCTTCTCAAGAACATTTAGATCACATTTTTACAAAGTCTTGAGCTTTTTAAATTGCAAAAGAATAAAGAATAAATCAGCAAAAACAAATGTATATTTATACAGTGTATGCTCATACACATGTATACACTATTTATATTCATGTATCTGTAAGTATATACCCATATGGGCACATATGTACACATGTGCACGCACACACACACACACAGAAACAGAAATGCAACCAAATATGAAAGGTCATCAACTGTATTCAGTGCTACTGGATCTCTCCATGAAAGCTGACTGCTCAACAGTTATTGAAGGGCTATGGAAACTTGAAGCTTGAAGAATTTTTCTCTCTTAAATGTCAGAGTCATATTAGGATTTAAATTTTAAACTGGTTTATTTTAGGTTAATGTAGCCCAGTCTTTTAGAGACAGGAATCATCCAGAAACTTCCATTTAGCAGAATGTGATTAAGCCACCCAGGCATTCCCTAGGTCAGAGATTTTAAAATGGGGTCCTGGGATCAGCAATATCAGCATCTTCTGGGAATTATTAGAAATGTAGATTCTCTGGTCCTATTCTAGACCTGCTGAATTAGATACTCTGGAAGTAAGCCCCAGCGATCTGTGTTTTAACAAGTCTTCCAGGTGATTCTGATGTGCTCTGAAGTTTGAGAACCACTGCCCTAAAACAAAGAAATGCGAATGAAATGGTTCAGTAGACCATTTAAAAGTGTTAGCCTACTTCTAGTTTAAAAAAAAATCTGATTTTATGATCAATATAATTCAAAATATTGTTGGTAAAGACTCAGAACAAGAAAAGAGGGAAGAGAAACCTATGAATGAAACCTTGTACATACTCATGTCTCCCTACTTTGATATTATGCGATGCCGGCTTACTCCTGTTTGTTTCTTCATTATTTAATTCCTTTGGTGCTACTTCATTTTCAATTTAGGAGCCCTACAATCTAGGAGCACTCACAGACTTTTACTTATTAAGCAGTCATTACAATTTCTGCATCACATTTCCTCCCCAATCTCTGTTCACAGAAGCAATCACTACGAAGGTTTTATGTGAATCTTACTCTTAGAATTAAAAAAAAAGTAGGGCCAGGCGCAGTGGCTCACACCTGTAATCCCAGTACTTTGGGAGGCGGAGGCGGGTGGATCACCTGAGGTCAGGAGTTGGAGAGCAGCCTGGCCAACATGCTGAAATCCCATCTCTACTAAAACTACAAAAATTAGTCGGGCGTGGTGGTGGGCCCTTGTAATCCCAGCTACTCGGGAGGCTTAGGCAGGAGAATCATTAGAACCCTGGAGGCGGAGGTTGTAGTGAACCGAGTTTGCACCACTGCCCTCCAGCCTGGGCAACAACAATGAAACTCCATCAAAAAAAAAAAATTAAAAAGTGACAACATGTAGAACTTTTAATATTGCTACCAAATAGATTACAACTTTACAACTGTAACAATATAATTAATAGAAACTGTGCAGAAGGGATAAGAGGAGATGAGGAAATGCTAAGAGCTGAAAATCAAGAACATGAAATTTCATTAGCATGGTATGTTAATAATGTATGCTGCAGAGCTCAGTAGCGTGCTAAAATTGCATCTTTTTTTCTGAAATATTTAAAGGCCATGACCCCAATGCAAAGGACATGCAATGTTCCTATCTTCCAGGTCAAATAATTTCTCCTTACATTTTTAATTGCTCTAAGTTATACCACATTTTAGTTTGCTTTGTATTTGAACTCTTTGATGTTTTTATGAATTTTTTCCTCTGGGTGTTTGTTATTGTCTCTTTGTTCTTGTTAAATGATAAAAAAACACATATATGCAAACTTTTTTTTCAACATGTGACTAATATCATTTAGCTTTCTGTTTATTTTTGGAATTGATTCCATTCTTTCTTCTGAAAACACTGGCTTGTTCTAATTTTGATGCATTGTTTCATAGGCATGGTATATACTTATCACCCTAGGATTTTCTTATCACTTCTTGACTCACATATTTCTTAGCTTCTTGATTTGCTGGAGTATAGCCATAAATTACTTCTTAAAACTAGGCCCTAGGGAAATAAATTTTCTGAGTTCTTACATGTCTGAAAATGTCTATTTTGTCCTTAGAGTTTGTCTGGTTTCAACATCATTTTTATCAGCAATCCAGAGAATTTTAAAGAAGGAAAAGAGGGTCCATGTGCCTTGTGAAAAGTAGAAGTTAACTCACAAATATAACAGGTTAAAATCAACGAGTCACACGTTATAAAGCAAAATGATTATAAAAATCATATTGAACAACTTCACTTTATAGAGGAGAAGACTGTGATTTAAAAAGGTTAAAACATTTCCTAAGACTACTCAGCCGGCTGGTGATAGGTAGACTTTACCAAAGCACAGGGACTCCTCATCTGCAACTTGTATCATAATGCCATGTTCAAATGCTTTGGATTCCACCCGAAGGCACTATTAAGGTAAATCAAAGAGATATTTCTGGTAAAAGAATATGCTGAGCCAGAGGAGACCTGAATTCCAATCCCAGCTCTGCTTCTGAGAAGCTGGACCTGTTTCTTCCTTTGCTTGGACCCATATTGCCTTATGTGCACAATAAGAATGTAGGATTAATGATCTCAGGAACTCTCCCTTCTCTCAAGCGATGGAATTCTCTGAAGGGGATCTTTTAATAGACAACTAATTATAAAGAAGGGAAAAGCTTCAAAATTATCTATATTCAAGGACCTCACACTGGAAATCTCCACTAACACCAGCCCTCAAAGTGTATTGTTTGAATGATATTTGTCATAGCATTCATAATTGGTTGGTATTAAAAATGCAAAATTAAAAAATAATATATCTACACTCTACAAGGGTTAAAGCCCATAGCCCTTGTAGACTGCAATCTCCTCAAGAAATTTTTTGTGTGTACTCATTTTATGCTGTGGAAAAGAGGACAGGAGAAAGAAGAGGAGCCTGAATGCTTTTGTCTCGGCTGTCTTAGTCAGTTTACCTAATTCTTTTTATTCTGACTATGAAATCCTAACCTACAGTTTGCCTCAATCCTTTCTTTCCCCTCTATCTTGTAAAGATAGAGTCAGCCCCAAGTTGCTAGTTCATTGATTCTATAGGTGATCACTTCAAAGGCTTAAAAATAAAGCACTCAGTTTCATACAGATGGAAAGGACCAGAATTTACACGGAACACAGATACTTAATAACTGTTACGTGTTACAACTGCATTGAGGATGTGATAATGATAGAAGGAAAGGGGTTTCCCCTTCTCCGATCAGTCTAATTAGGTAGTGGGGTTTCTTTTCTGCTTGGCATTTTCTGAATCAGTTTGGACAGACCTACATCGCTATTACAAACTGGGTAATTTTGGTCATGAAACATTCTTTCTGAGCTTCAGTTTCCTCATCTGGAATATAGAAAACAATAACATCAACCAAATGAAGTTGTTGTGGGCATGAAATGAAATATCAGCCGGAAAAATGCTAAGAACAATGCTGAGTTCATAGTAAATGTCTGATAAATTGTAGCTGTGGAAATATGCTGGAGATGACTACATTGTTGAAAGCCTTATGATATTTCTAGAGCACCGTCCTTTATGCTGTGGAAAAGAGGACAGGCGAAACAAGAGGAGCCTGAATGCTTTTGTCTTGGATGTCTTAGTCAGTTTACCTAATTCTTTTTATTCTGACTATGAAATCCTAACCTACAGTTTGCCTCAATCCTTTCTTTCCCCTCTATCTGGTAAAAATGTTTTCAAAATGAAAGATGTATAGATTTTGACAGTAATAAGTAAGGTACAATCCTGAAAACTTACATTGAGAGAAAATGTGGAATAAATATGCCCAAAAGTTTGAAATGAAAATAGAAGGAAAACAATCATCAGCTTGTCCTAAACCTAGTTTCATAATATGTCAGTCTGTGGACTTCATTGCTTTAAAAAGAAACCACTGTGCTGTCTCTTTCAAAATGCAGGGACACACATCCCATGTTGACTATTTAGTTTTCAAGTCTTTGAATAGCTTTCTTATTCTAAATTTGCCTGTTTTGAAACTATCTTCATTCTTCTGAGAATCATCAGATTTCCAAACTCAGATGTCTTAGAGCCAAACTTTTCAAGATTGTTTTATAACATTAAAGCCTCTGACAATATTCTAGTTGTAGTGATATTCTATAGGTACTCCAGATATCCCATAGGGTTCAGTTTCAGTTTCTGTCTTGTCACAGTACTGGAAACCTATCTTTACATTTCCTCTATCCATAACTTTTCATCTCAGCTCTGGAATTACATTTCGCCTGTCTCCTCTGAATTTAGTTTCCTTGTACTTCCGCAGAAAGAAAAATGCCTCCTTAGCACCAAGTTGAAGTTTTAAACGAGGACTATAATATGTTTACATGAATTAAGGTCTTTCCATTGTCACTGATGATGGGTATGAAATACAGGTTCTTATGGTGGTTTTCAATTACCTGTGCAGAAAAATCAATGGCAGCAGCTTGTGCTGGCTCAGTGAGCTGTTGGCTGACTGTAGGGAGAGGTTTCAGCTGTTGTGTCTGCCAATGACACCATCATTCCTCCAACAGAGGCCATTAAGACTGAGATTCTCAACTCCTTTGGCAGTTGCCCCGTTAAAAAGTACACACTTAATAACCAAATGTGAAGTGATTGTTTAGGTTGTCAAGAGAATGCTTATATGGAAAGAATGAAATCTTCTAACCATAAACCAAATTTAATTCATATCTTTCATTCTATTTATCTTGTATAAAAAGAAGTAGGGACTTAAGGTTGAATGAACAACAATACTAAATTTCATTAGAGTGTTCCACAGTAGTGCTAGTCATTTAAGAAGTCCACTCAAGAAAAACTGATTTCTCAGAGATTTATTAGCTCTATTGTAATTTTTATTTTTGAAAAACTAAACAGGCTGTAGTTACCTGGGTCATAAGCTGGTTTAGTGTACACCATGATATAAATTGTTTGAACTAGAAACCCCAAATGGGTGTCTCTGGTTGACTCTTATTTTATGCCTCCAGTGAATTTTGCCCTTTGATGTTAATGTCCTGTATAGTCTTCTTACACTGACTTTGGTCTGTCCCTTTTGCTAGTCACTGGGGCCTGTCCTTTGGGTATGCGCCTTCTTATAACCCAGCACCATGATGAGAAAGCCCAGGCTAGCCACATGGGGAGACATGCAGGAAAAGATGCCCAGCCAGCCCGCATCTGTTTTAGCCATCTTAGTGATGGCATCATCAGATAGGTGGTTGAAGAAGCCATCTTGAATATCCCAGTCCTAGCATGTAGCAGAGTAGAACTGCCCTGACAAGCCCTGTCCAAACTGCAGAATCATGAACAAATAAATAGTGAATTCTAAAGCCACCAAGTTTTGATTGATTTGTAATAGCAATAGACAATTGAATCAGATTCTCAATATGTGAAAAGAGACAGCCCAATAGACTTGACTAGTTGCGATGCATCGTTTATGTTAGTGGGGTCAATTTATTCTGCATTGCCAAAGTCCCCATTTTGAAAATTAAAAGAACAAAAACAAACAAAAGCAAACAACTAGAGTACAGAAAAGTTAAGCTAGAAATTGAATTTAAGTCTCATAGTCCCTCCCAGTATCTGCTTTATGTTGACTCTAGCGGTCTCTAATACTTTCATGGAAGTAGATCGTGATGAACAACATCTGGAACATAGTAAATGCTGAGTTAGTATGAATTTATTATTATTGTACTTTTTCTTCTAATGTTCATCTAAAGCCATCGGATCCATGATTATATCCACATCAGAGCATATAGTATATGCTGATAATAAAGTCTTTGAGAGGAAAAGGGTGAAGGGAAGGTCTGAAAATACATCGGTAGGATAATGGCTCCATCTACTTTCTCTCCTCATCAAAACAGCAACTGTATCAGTAGCTCCTCCCTAGAACAGAGTATTTCATCTGAATACTCTCTGATTCAAGGGTTCTGCTTCAAGTCTTGATGATGACTTAGGGAGCTGCAGTCTCATTTTTTCAGAGCACTTAGATTCCAGCTTATATTTTTTCTTCTCCCTTTATCTTTCTCTCTCCTCTACCCTTCTTTCTTCCCTGTTTATCTTCCTTCCTTCCTCCCTCCTTCTTTCTGTTTTAATAGAAAATCAATCAATGACTTGAGGGAGTTTTAGGCTCCTAATGGAGAGCTACTTTAGACTCTTGGGAAAGAGGGAGCACGGGGTTATTTATGAGTTTCTAAATCCCGGGTATGTCAGCCTGAAAAGCCTCTAACTGTGGAGGGTGGGGGCGGGGGTCAAAAAAAATCACAATATTTAAGGTTAAACTACTAAAAGTTATTTTATATTCTATGTCCTTTCTTATGATATAGCTTTGAGGTTAAAAAAACAGTTTTGACATATTTTATCAAATTTACTATTTACTTAACGTGGTTAACCAGTAATATTCTAGTTACTGAAGTCATCATTATCCAAATCTCTGTAGTTGTAAAGATGCATAAAATCAAGAATCAAAAGTTGCCATGACCTAGCACCATTCACTTTTGAGCACATGGCTAATAAAATTAGTTTCCATTCAAAGAGCCTTCTGTTCCTGGCACAAACTTCCATCCTCAACCAATCAAGATCTTATTGATCAGTCTCTTGCTAATTTTTTGAATGCTGTAATGCCCTAACAACCCAATATACTACAAGAAAAGTCAATTATAGAGACAAATCATGAACTTTTAAAAAGATAGAGGACAATGATGGGTAGTCTGTGGATATGAGAATAATGTGACTAGCAAAGAATATGAGGAAATTTTGAAAAATTAATGAAAGATTTACATATAACTAGAAATATAATCATGCTGCAGAATTAAAATGTGAAATGAGGTGTATTATATTGTCCTATATAATGATGTTGGATGAACAGAAATGAAAATGTAAAAAATAAATTAATGCTTGATTTATTCTTTGGGTTAATAATCAATGTTTATTTGTAGTTATGATCTAAATTTGATAAATAATATAAACTATTTTAGTTTTGTTCCTCAATATAGAAATCCTTAATTTACAATGAAATTTTGGCCCCTTATATAAACAGATATTTTATGGGTTCCAATTATTCTCAGATAATGACACCCTCTTGTTTATACTAATGGTATATTTAAGATTCAACTGGCAATACAAAGAACAGAGAAATATGACCACTTATTGAGTGTCTTTTATATTTTCTGATGTGCACTAACTACATATTACACTTATTTTCTCGTTATTAATCTTCACAGCAACCTTCCATGGTAAGAAGCTATCAAAAACCCCATTTTATAGATGAGGAAACCAAAGCTTAAAATTTAAGTAGCTTGTATAAAGTCAAATAGTTATGGTGTGAAAGAGAAGGAATTATGTTTGTAAGTTGTTTATTAGTGGTATTCAAGAAGGACCAAGTAAATAAACCACCACCTTACTGCTCAATTTCTCTGCCAGTTGAGAAATTAAAAATTAATGAATGAATAAATGAATAAAAATAAAACAAGACAAAGAAAATAAGAACCCCAAATATTACCTTTATTACTGATAAATCTATGTTGGAAATTGTGGTTGCTATGGAAGGCCCAGTAGCCTTCCTCTTAGTGACTTCTAGAATGAGGCAGTCCACAGGATGACGTTACATGTGTTCTCTAAATCTTCCCAACTGATATGATTTGGCTGTGTCTCCACCCTAATCTTACCTTGGATTGTAGTTCTCCTAATCCCCATGTGTCATGGGAGGGAGCTGGTGTGAGGTAGTAGAATCATGGGGGCGGTTACCCCCATGCTGTTCTTGTGATAGTGAGTGACTTCTCATGAGATCTGATGGTTTTATAAGGGGCTTCTCCCCCTTTGCTCAGCAGGTCTCATTCCTGCCACCTTGTGAATAAGTTGCCTTTCTTCCCTTTGCCTTCCAGCATGATTATAAGTTTCCTGAGGCCTCCCCACCCATGCTGAACTGTGAGTCAATTAAACCTCATTATAAATCATCCAGTCTCAAGTATGTCTTTATTAACAGCATGAGAAATGACTAATACCCGACCTTGAAGTCCAAAAGAAATGTGAATTAGTATAATTGGGGTTTTAAAAATTCATCAACAAGAGATATAGCATTGACTGTTCAGGAAAAATGAAGCTTTTAAAACATGTATCCAGACTTTAATAGCATTTCATCACACACACAGCTCATGTGCCATTATCAGAGATAAAACACTTGGCTGAATGAGACATTGATATGACTTATTGGGAATACATCTTGTGCTCTTAGTAAGTGCCTCTTCTAAACACTATGATGAAAAAGTGGTTGAAATAGTATATTTCTCATCTACTAATTTTACCTTATTGAGCCAAAGAAATAAAAATGTTATCTAAAACAGTGGTCCCTGACTGTTTGGGCACCAGAGATTGGTATCGTGGAGAACAATTTTTCCACGGACTGGTGAGGTGCAGATGATGGTTTTGTGAGGAAACTGTTCCACCTCAGATCATCAGGCATTAGATTCTCATAAGGAGTGCACAGCCTAGATCCCTTGCATGTGCAGTTCAAAAAAGGGTTTGCACTCCTATGAGATTGGAATACCACCACTGATTTTACAGGAGGCAGAGCTCAGGCAGTAATCTTGCTAGCTGCTCACCTCCTGTTCTGCAGCCTGATTCCTAACAGTCCATGGACCAGTACAGGCTGTGGATGGCCCAGAGGTTGGGGATCCCTGATCAAAATACATAGTCAAGTTCACTGTATGTGAATTAGTGATCAATAGATCTTGAGAAGAAATTCTGAATTTGTGTGGGAACATCAACCCAAAAACTTAAAGAGACTGGAATAGAAAATAAAATGGAAAGAATACGACTGTTTTAAGAATGTTAGCACAGGCAGAAGCAATGAAGTGATCTGATGAAATGAATAGTAAAATAACAACTTTTCCATCACAGTAGCTTCTTATTAAAAAATAAAATCGCTGAAACTCAATACAGAAGAAGTACTGAAATTCAGCATTAAGTAAAAACAAAACAAAACAAAACAAAGAAAACCCACAAAAGTTGGTACCAAAGACTGTTCTTTTGGGGGGAAGAGAACATCATGTGATTACAATTTGTTCATCCTGTTAAAGGTAGGAATATCTGTATGTGCCATGCAATCACTGTAACAAATATGTTCATTGGCTGCCCCAAAGCCTTGCCTTCTCCAGCCCCATTTCATTTGCCTGGCTCTTATTACAGAGGCTGAAAAAAATTCTATCTATCTTCAGTTTATTCAATTTTCATTCCAGGTCAGGTCACATATGAAAAGAGGGTCTCCTAGGAGCTTTTGGGAGAATTTCTCCTTTTTCCATTAGAAAGAGGTACTCAAGAAGGAGCACTCTTAATACTATCTCCTGAGATGCAGCCATCATGAAACTATAAGGAACAGAACAGCAAGGAACTGACACCAAATAGGCTGTGAAATCTTTGAGATGCTGAATCAATGCAGCGACCGCTTATTTCTGAAAGTCTTGCTATGTGAGGCATCACTATTAGCTAGCTTTTTCTTTTATTTAAAGCTGAAAGCATTTCTAACTATTTCTAAAAGTGAAGATCGTATTTTAAAATGAAACTTACCATCTGAATTCCATCATGACTTTTTTCTGTTTCATAAGGCAAATAAACACAATGATTTGTTTCCCAGAGATCAAAGTGTTACATGATGTGGCAAACATATAATAAAAAATTTGGGAATATCACTAAAAAGAAATGGAGTACATTCTGGGTCTATCGGACTCAAACTCCAACTTGATTGCTTCTAGCTGTTTGACCTTACCTGAAAGTTAGTAATAATAAGAATCATTTACATCATAGGATTATTGTGAGAATTGCATGTGATATTTTTAAATGCTAACCCCCATGCCGGGGAGATTACAATGATTTTACCCTCTTGTTATTATATACCCTTGAATTAATTTGCAAAATAAATGTTCAATTTTTGTAGTCATTTTCTTTATATCAAATTGTATTTTTTTTCCAGTTTTCCAGAAAGCCTTTATTTACTTCTTAAATGTACTTATTTTCCCTTTCTTGACAAAATTCCCATGAGTGCCACATTTTTTTCTGAGTAGTTTTCAAATGCTTTAGAAGTAATCATTGTGGTCTTTTTACCTGTCTCTCTCACTCACCTACTTAAGATGAAACCAAATTAGTATAAGGGAAGTGGGGAGAAGAAGGGTACATGATGGGGGTATAAATTAGCTGGAGGCAGTTATCCAACCCTACATATGTAAAAACAATTCCAGAGAAATTTCAAGTACCTAAGTAAGGGAGATTTCAGTGAGGGTGTGAAAATGGAGCAGAAGTTAGGGCACCATTGATCTTCTCACACATATAAACACAGGGCCAAAACAAAACAAAACAGCACTGGAAAGAAACTGACAGAAGTATGTAAAACAAATAACAATAACTTCCCCTCTCCACACAAAAAAAATAAAAATAAAAAAAGCAGATTTTTGAGACATTGAAATTGCTGGCCTTGGGCAATAGAAAAAAATCTGCTTGCATGCCAACTAAATATTCATTAGGAAAATTATTAAAATGGTTTAGAGAACGGCATGGACAGTGTGAGTGGTAAGAGTGAAGAGTGACTGCAGTGGGAACAGGGATTAGTTAAGCTACCAACTTCATCACTTAAGTAAAGAAGATTTTTTGGTTAACAAAGACATGGCTTCCCTTTCCTCTAGTACACTTTGATGTAAGAAACCACCAAAATTTGGTTACTTCTCAGAGTGGGGGAGAAATTAAAGAATTAGTCATTAGCAAAGTTTCTCTTTTTCACTTTGGATATAGAATAGAAGCATCAAAAGGCACCCCATTTAATATGGAAAACTCTAGTTTGGAAAGATTTTTATTATGGAGTTTGGAGCTTCTAGTATAAATTAATTTGGAGAGGCATCATAAATGGGCTGATTAAATAAATTGGTTCATGGTTTTGGATTATTCATTGAAAATACACATAAAAGTTGAATATAAAATTCTCAATTTGTGTCATGGTATATACTTCTAAATTTTTCTTGAATACTACATTCTCAACTTGGATCTCACACAAACATCTGAGCTCAACATTTCTAAAAGTGGACTCATTTCTAATATTTCAGTTCTGTTTTCTGGCTCAAAGGTTGGCACCATCATCAATCACAAAGCTGGAGTCGTAGGGGTAATTCTTGATAATTTTGTTCTTTCAGGACTCAGACAATCATTCACTGTTTCTCATCAATTCTTTTCTCTCTGCTCTGTTGTCCCTCCAGCAGCATTTCTAGTTTACTTATTTAGATCCCCAACATTTCCCACCTGGATTATTTCAATTGGCACCCATGAGATAGGAGGCTGGCGGGACTTGTTTCCTGGTCATGACCTCACTGATTTAAGCAGGATCTGGTCAAAACAGATACAGTAAAGAAGTCGAGGCCGGATGCAGTGGCTCACACCTGTAATCCCAGCACTTTGGGAGGCTGAGGCAGGTGGATCACCTGAGGTCAGGCATTTGAGACCAGCCTGGCTAATATGGTGAAACCCCATCTCTACTAAAAGTACAAAAATTAGCTGGGTGTGGTGGCATGCACCTGTAGTCCCAGCTACTCAGGAGGCTGAGGCAGGAAAATTGCTTGAACCTGGGAGGCAGCAGTTGCAGTGAGCCAAGATTGTGCCATTGCACGCCTGGGCAACAGAGTGAGACTCTGTCTCAAAAAAAACAGAAGTCAACCAATCCCAGCAGATGGCAGTGACCTCTAGTTGCCCTCACTGCTCATTAGGATAAAGACACCCCAACTGGTACCATGACAGTTTGCTAATGCCATGGCAATGGGCCATGGCAATGGCCTGAAAGTTAGCTTATATGGTTCTGGAAACTCCATATCCCTTTTCCAGAAAGTTGTGAATAACCTGCCTCTTAATTAACATATGATTAAAACTGAATATAAATATAGCAGCCAACAACCCACACATTGACAATGCAGGCCACACTCACTATGGGTTAGCTTTGCTCCACAAGGAGCAGTACCAGTACAATAAGAGTTGCTTTCTCTCACCACTGGCTAGCCCTTGAATTCTTTCCTCAGTGAAGCCAAGAACCCTTCCAGGCTAAGCCCCATTGCCTGCCCTGCATCACAATGGTGACAATGAAGGGATGAGACAAGATGGCAAGGTGGCAAGACAGCTATTGATGATTGGTGAGATGGTGAGACTGCAATCAGCAGTTGGCAATAAGCAAGGAGACAACATGTTAAGACCAGTGATCTGTGAGGCAATGAGTAGCCAGCAACAAATGATGAGACAGCAAGTGGCCAGCAAAAGATGGCAAGACAGATGATCGAAGCTGCAGAGCTCTAACACAGAGGCTGTAGATGCAGAGCTGCAATGTTAGCCAAAGTTTTCCCTCAGCGCCATTGGCTTTCCTGGCAGGTGGCGGCAGCAGAGCAGAGTGAACAGGCAAGTGGCCACAGTGCTGCCTCGTATCATACTCACCACTCTGGCCAGCTGATCACAGGACCATGCCCCAATTCCCTCATGGCAGCCAAGCCTGTCCAAGCCAAGGAAACCTGGGGAGGAGACTCACCTGAGCTCCACATTGGAGACTGGTTAGAGCCATTTTGGCTCATGTGGATTAGTGAGTGACCCCTCTGCCCCTCCTTCATTATTGGGTGAGCAGGAAATAAGGTCTTTGACTAGGTAGTCAATTTGAAGTCACCTGCCATTTGGGGGCTCTAGACAGAAGCACAACTAATCAGCTATGACAATTGGTCATTTCTCCTCTAATGCCATTTTATTTTTTTTATCAGTTATTTTATTTTCCCCCCTGAAATATATGTTTTGTTTCCAGATTTTGCTTTGGCTCCCTGCTCCTGTGTTTGTACAGTTGTTTAAGACAGGATACCTGATTGTGAGAGTGTTCATTCCAGGATTGTGGGTTAGAGGCCTACCTTCACTGTTGGCCACCTTGTACATGCTCTGGAGCTTTGGCATTTTGACTTGGAGACCTACTCTAAGGAGGCATTGTGGGTTTGAGGATACCCACTCCAGGATCATTTTGATTCTTGTTTTTTTCTGTTTCCTTCCCTAAAGTCCAAAATGCTTAATCCTGCATTTTCCCTTTTCCTTCTATGTTTCGGTTAATGAAAATACTTCTTTTGCCATATTTCATGGAGAACACAGTAGTATCCTACTTCCCACTTATATTTCATAATCCACTTTCTTAATGCTTTGTTATCTATATTTACACATTCTCTGCAGGAAGTGGGAATTTGAAATGGAAAGTGATGAGAGCTAATTTATTTCCCCTCTCATTAGACTTTAAAAACTTCCATGTCTAGTAGAGATGCTTGTCAGACAAAGAAGCAACAGTGAGCATCCTGAAGGACCTGCCACTAGGGTGCCTTTTAGACAACTGGACCAAATTTAAATTAGAAGGTGATATGGTTTGCTCTTTGTCCCCACCAGAATCTCACCTTGAATTGTAATAATCCCCATGTGTTAAGGGAGAGACAGATGGAGATAATTGAATCATGGGGGTGGTTTCCCCCTTACTGTTGTCAAGATAATGAGTGAGGTCTCATGAGATCTGATGGTTTTATAAGGGGCTTCCCCTTTTGCTTAGCTCTCATTCCTCTCATTTGCCTGCCACCATGTAAGATGTGCCTTCCCTCCTCCTTTGCCTTCCACCATGATTATGAGGCCTCCCCAGTCATGTGGAACTGTGAGTCCTTTAAATCTCCTTTTTTTAAATTTTTTTAATAAATTACTCAGTCTCGGATATGTCTTCATTAGCAGTCTGAAAACAGACTAATGCACCACCCATATCTCATCTTGAATTGTAGTTCCCATAATCCCCACATGCCATGGAAGGGACCTGGTGGGAAGTAATTGAATCATGGGGGTGGTTACCTCCATGCTGTTCTCGTGATAGTGAGAGAGTTCCCATGACATCCGATGGTTTTATAAGCGGCTTTCCCCCTTCTGCTCAACACTTCTCCTTCCTGCCATCATGTGAAGAAAGACGTGTTTCTTTCTTTTTTATGCCATGATGTAAGTTTCATGAGGTCTCCCTAGCCATGCATAACTCCGAGTCATTTAAAGCTCTTTCTTTATAAATTACCCAATCTCAGACAGTTCTTTATAGCAGAATGAGAATGGACCAGTACAGAATGATTAAAAGAAAACAAACTCATTTTCTATTGTGACATCATTTGGGTCCAATACACATTGGAAAACCAAGAAATTAGACCCAAAAATGGTTGTTTATGTCATAACACTATTTTACAATTGGACTTATTATGTAAAAAGGAAGGAAAATGGGGAGGGATCCCTTATGTAATGGCTTTTATGGCCCTTTACTGGACAACTGTAGGATGTGTTTGGCTCATGTTACTTTCAGACACCAAGAAGCTGCACCTAGGTGACCCCTCCTAGTTATTCCCCCTTGATGTTCCATACTCCCCTGGAGCCTCCTCTGTCTCCCAATTCTAAGGGGAGGCCCATCAGTTCTCTAGTGCAGGATTCCACCACAAGGTCATCAGGTACCCCTTCCCCTTATCCAACTTGCCCCAGCCTATACCTCTCACTGCTCGAGGAAGTAAGCCTTATCAGTACCACCAGGAGGGGACCCCTATATCAGCCCCTAAAATGAAACCTGTGTCCATTGTGGGAGGTAGCTGATGGAGATGGGAGGGACAATCAATCAGAGTACATGTGTCTTTTTCTATGTGTGATTTGGCTTTATGCAAGGAGAACTTTGGCCAGTTTTTGGAGGATCCAGGGAAGTTCATTGAGGAGTTCGTTGAGTTGACTATGTCATCTGACTTAATTTCACATGATTTACAAAAATTATTGTCCACCTGCTGTACCATAGATAAGAAACAGAAGGATCTGAGTACTGTCCATAAATATGCAGATGGAGTGGCCACATATAACTTAGACCATGCCAGTTATCATGTGGAAGGAGATACAGTTCCAGACATGGACCCTCAGTGGAAGTACCAGAGGGCTTCCAAAGATCTCAAATGCAAAAATCACATGGTAACTTGCTTAATAAAAGATATGAAAAAGCATGTAGTTAAGCCAGTTAATTATGACAAGATTAAAGAAGTAACTCAGAGAAAGGCTAAAATTCCTGTTATATTTTGAGGCCATTTGGTTAAGGCATTCAGGAAATATACTAATACAGAAACAGACTCCTAAGAATGGCAGACTTTCATGTGTATGCATTTTATCACTCATTCTGCCTCTGACATTAGGAAGAAGTCATCAAAGGCAGAAATGGACCTCAAATTCCTACGAGCCAACTCTTAAACATGGCCTTTAGAATTTACAATGAGAGCAGAGCAGAGGAAGAGGAGAAAATCAAAAGAAATAGGCAAAATACAATTGTTAGTGACTGTTTTAAGCCCCCTGACACCTCAGGACTACTCAATCCAAATAAGTGTCCCAAGAGAGATGTCTGGGATGTTCAGATAAGAACCCCTAATCCATCAGCCCTTAAGCCAGAATCAATATGTCTTCTGCAAACAAGAGGGCCATTGGAAAAGGGACTGCCCCCATTGCCAAAGGGAGCCTTGGCTACTCAAACCCATCATTTTCAAGGGAGCAGAGGATTTAAACAGCCCAATATCTCCCATGACTCCCATTAGATACCTTACCATCTCTACAGAGGAACTTTGGGCAACCCTTGGTGTGGCAGGTAAAAATACTAAGTTACGACATGCTCTTTTTGTGAAAAAGACTGTTTTTGCACCACTTAAAAGTACTTAAAGGTTAAATAAAATTATGGACATGAGAAGGTGACTTATGAAATAAGGCAGAAAGTAACTAGTAAGTAGGAGAGAGAGATATATGAAGAAAGATAAGGATATGAAGGTGTATTTTTGGTAAAGGATGACATAAATGTAAAAGAATTTTGTATGAGAAAGGATCTTGTAAGATAAATTATTGTCCTACAGTAAAATGACTGGTTATTTATAAAAGAGGTAGTATAGGACTAGTCAGAAAGTTCAAGTATGTTGTAGATGGTCTGTGTAAGTCATGATGAGGTTCATGAAGGGGGATTTATGAAGGAATTTTGTGTACGATTAAGTTGGCTGTCATTCAAAGGCAGTTGTTGAAAATAATCTTTCTAGAAGATAGTCTCCTATTTTAAAATAAGGTTTTCTTAAGGTATAGATTTGCTGTTAATAAAATTTCAAGAAATTTTGCTTTTCAATACTATAACCTATTTTTTTTTTTTTTACATTTCTCAGATTCATATCTCAGAAATTCAACTGTCATGTCTCCCTACTTTTAACATATTTTCCTTTTGAGAAGGTCTAAAATAACTGTCTTCAGCTTTTTCATCAGCCTTTGTAATTTATTCTTCTCCAGTTCTAATGGTTGTTATAGGCCTGATGCTAAAGTATTTTGCATTAGAGGACTATAAAAGCAAAGTTTTCCTCCAGTATAACTTGATTCTATACTCTTGTTTTTTCTTAATGTGCAACTTTAGTTTTGGCTGTTGGTTTTTTACTTATATTGCTTAAAACAGTTTTAAGGGTAAATTAGTGCCTGCCTACCTCCATTTCTGTCTGGCCTAAAACATTTAATTGGCTATAAGAAACCTGAAAAATTAATTCAGGCTATGGCAAGAAACAGGATTGGACATTCCTAACTATGCCTCCCATTGGAATTTAGGCCAAGTTCAAAAGGTCTTCCAAGAGTATGAAAATTGAGTTACCCTTTACCACAAAGGAAAAGATTAGCTCCCCTGCTCAACCAGGAGATCTAGTCCCAATAAAAACCTGGAAAGAAGGATTTCCTGAGGATCAATTACAACTAAAATGGAACAGCCTATGTCAGGTATTTTTAAACACCCCTAATGCTGTTAAACTTCGGAGAATCACTAGCTAGGTACACCTGTTCAGGATTAAGCCTGTTTCTTATGAGTCCCCCCAAGTTCAAGAGGAGGACCATTACCTATATTAATAACTCTGAACAAACGGAGATTAACATTCAACAAAATGATGAACAAGCTACCTGGATACATAGATATAACCAGGGCACTGATCCCAACTATATCTGGTCAATTATTAAAATTGCCTTTCCAAGTCTTACCTGGTTTTGACTTTTTCTAGGACCTTTGTTATCTATTGTGTTGCTACTAATTTTTGACCCTTGCTTGTTTAACCCCTTTGTAAAGTTTGTGTCTTTTGGGTTACAACAATTCCACATAAAGATGAAGCTGGCAAAAGGTTTTGAACCCATCCCATCTTCTGACCTGGAAAATGAAAACATTATGCCTTTGGTCCCCTTAGATCAGGTATCCAGGAATTGTTGCTCCTCCAACCTAGGAGGGCCTATGCCCATTAAATCAACAAGAAGCAGTTACAGAAGATGGACCTCTGTCCTTCTGAAACCCCCTCCTAAAGATTAAGGAAGAGTGTATAATTTCTGAGGGGAGGAATGAGATAGAAGGCTAGCAGGACTTGTTTTCTAGTCAAGACCCTGCTGATTGAAGCAAATTCTGGTCAAAAAGGATGCAGTGAAAAACTCAGCCAAAACTAGCAAATGACAATGAAAGCAAGCTCTAGTTGCCCCACTGGTCATTAGCATAAAGATACTTTTATAGGCACCATGACAGTTTACAAATGCCATGGCTGTGGACCATGGCAATGGCCTGGAAGTTATCTTATATGACTCTGGAAACTCTCTGTCCTTTTCCAGAAAGTTCTGAATAACCTGCACCTTAATTAACATATGATTAAAAGTGGGGATACTATAGCTAATATCATACTGAATGGGCGAAAGCTGGAAGCATTCCCCTTTGAAACTGGCACAAGCATGCCCTCTCTCACAACTCCTCTTCAACATAGTATTGGAACTTCTGGCCGAGGCAATCAGACAAGAGAAAGAAAGAAACATATTCAAACAAGAAGAGAGGAAGTCAAACTGTCTCTGCTTGTAGATGGCATGATCCTATATCTAGAAAACTGCATCATCTCAGCCCAAAAGCTCCTTAAGCTGGTAAGTAACTTCAGCAAAGTCTCAGGATATGAATTCAATGTACAAAAATCACAAGCATTCCTGTACATCAAAAATTGTTGAGTAGAGAGCCAAATCATGAATGAACTCCTAATCACAATTGCTACAAAAAGAATAAAATACCTAGGAATACAGCTAACAAGTGATGTGAAGGACCTCTTCAAGAACTACAAACCACTGCTCAAAGAAATAAGAGAGGACAAAAACAAATGGAAAAACATAACACTCTCATGGATAGGAAGAATTAATATCATGGAAATGGCCATACTGCCCAAAGTAACTTATAGATTCAATACTATTCGCATTAAACTGCCATTGTTATTCTTCAAATAATTAGAAGAACAAAACTACTTTAAAATTAACATGGAACTGCAAAAGAGCCTGTATAGCCAAGACAATCCTAAGCAAAAAGAACAAAGCTGGAGGAAACACGCTACCTGACTTCAAACTATACTACAAGGCTATAGTAACCAAAACAACATGGTACTGGTACCAAAACAGGCACATAGACCAATGGAACAGAATAGAGATCTCAGAAATAAGACCACACATCTACAACCATCTGATCTTTGACAAATCTGACCAAAGCAAGCAACAGAGAAATGATTCCCTATTTAATAAATGATGCTGTGAAAACTGGCTGGCCATATGCAGAAAATTGAAAGTGGACTCCTTCCTTACACCTTATACAAAAATTAACTCAAGATGGATTAAAGACTTATGTAAAACCCCAAATGATAAAAACCCTAGAAGAAATTCTAGGCAATACCATTCAGTACATAAGCATGGGCAAAGATTTCATGACAAAAACATCAAAAGCAATTGCAATGAAAGCAAAGATTAACAAATGGGATCTAAGTAAACTAAAGAGCTTCTGAACAGCAAAAGAAACTCTCATCAGAGTCAACAAACAACCTATGGAATGGGAAAAAATGTTTGCAATCTATACATCTGACAAAGTTTTAATATCCAGAATCTACAAGAAACTTAAACAAAATTTCAAGAAAAAAAAAAACCCAAACAACCAAAGTGAGCAAAGGACATGAACAGACACTTCTCAAAAGAAGACGTTTATGCAGTCAACAAACATGAAACAAACCACAACATCACTGATCATTAGAGAAATACAAATCAAAACCACAATGAGATACCATCACACCAGTCAGAATGGTGATTATTAAAATGTCAAGAAATAAAACATGCTGGTGAGGCTGTAGAGAAATAGGAACACTTTTACACTGTCAGTGGGAATGAAAATTAGCTCAACCATTGTAGAAGACAGTGTGATGATTCCTCAGAGATCTAGAAACAGAAATAACATTTGACCCAGCAATCCTATTACTGGGTATATGCCCAAAGAAATATAAATCATTCACGTATAAAGATACATGCATGTGTATGTTCATTGCAGCACTATTCGCAATAGCAAAGACATGGAATCAACCCAAATGGCCATCAATGAAAGACTGAATAAAGAAAATGTGGTACATACATGCCATGTAATACTAGGCAGCCATATAAAGGAATGAGATTATGTCCTTTGGAGAGACATGGATGGAGCTGTAAGCCATTATCCTCAGCAAACTAACACAAGAACAGAAAACCAAGCACCACATGTTCTCACTTATAAGTGAGAACTGAACAATCAGAACACCTGGATGCAGGGAGGGAAACAACACACACTGGGGGCCTGTCCAGGTGGTGGGGGGAGGGGGAGTATCAGGATAAATAGCTAATGCATGTGGGGCTTAATACCTAGGTGATGGGTTGATAGGTGTGAAAAACCACCATGGCACACACTTACCTATGTAACAAATCTGCATGTCCTGCACATGTATCCTGAAATGAATAAAATAAAATGAAATGAAATAATAAAGTAAAATAAAATAAAGTGGGTATGCATTCAGCCACCAGTGGCCCATATGCTGTAGACTCTGGGCACACTGCCTATGGGTTAGCCCTGCTCCACAAGGAGCAGCACTGGTTCAATAAGAGTTGCTTTCTCTCACCACTGGCTAGCCCCTGAGTTTTTTCCTGGGTGAAGCCAAGAACCCTCTCAGGCTAAGCCCCAGTTTTGGGGCTCACTTGCTGTGCTTCATCCAGGCTTCATCTTTTCCTTCTACTCTAACTACGCCATGCAGCCAGAATGTGACCTTTTACAAATGCAAATCTGATACATAGTATTATCTGGCTTAAAGATATCAAAGCATTCCTATAAACATAAAATTAAGTCTAACTTTCTTAATAATACTGGCAAGGTTGCCGATGCTTATCTTTTCAGATTCATCCCCTACAATCTCTTGCTATGCATGTTACATAATGAAAAAATGGCAAAGCTATAAGAAGGAGTTAGTTGTCTTGTTTCAGTTTTGATTACTTTTTCACACATATGGTAAGATAGAAAGGAATATATATGCATATATATAGAGAGAGAGAGAGGAGAGAGAGAGACTTCTTTCAATTCATCCTTTCATTTTCTTGTCTAGATTTCCACTGTAATCTCTATCAGTGTCTGTTGAAGACATCAATCCATTCAATATAAACGAATTAGTAAGCAAGGTAATATGGGTGCTAAGAATTTAACTTCTTATAACAATTATTATTCATTTGCAGTTTGAAAAAAATGCAAAAATCTGAAAATCATATGCCAGAATATATTATGACAAGATTTATTGTGACAATAATAATATATTATGACATGAGAACAGGTCATGAGGTATTTACAATAAATGAGGTATTTACAATACTTTTAATTTTCAATATACTAAGCCTCACATTGCATACTGGATATATACTATATTCACCTCAATTCTTGGAAAGCTTTTTTCAAACTATTCAGAATTAAAATAAACAAGTTGCAAATTGTACATGCTCTGTTTTCAAGAGAAGAAAGCCTCAATACAAACTGAATGTGAATGGACACTGAAAGGTAACCACTCAGAAAGCAGCTGATTGGGGCACTCAATTACCACTAAATAATTCAGCATCTCTAATGGAAATCAGATCCAATGTTTCCCCAGTGAAGGAACAGCCTTTCTTGGTTACCCAATACTCAGCTAGCTACTCAAGAGCTTTAGAGAAAAACAATAAAGTAAAAGGTAAGAAATATTTTAATGGTGTTCACATTCTCTTGGGTGCTTTCCTGGCAAGAAATTCCCAACTTCCTAGCAGCTGCTGCCATTATGGGGAGACGTGGAGAGTGAGAGAAAGAAATCAATATTTAAATCTGAAACAGCCAGAAAGTTCAAGGAGGGGTGCCAGTATTAACTGGTTTGTGTATGTGTTTGGCCTTTCAAAGAAACCTAGTCTTAAGAGGAGAGAAGACATTTTAAGTAAACAACTCATTAGGAATCACACAGCAAGGTTTGGTTAGCTCATTACAAACACATTTAATTTAAGGAAGAATATTCATGTGAGACTTTTGTCTAGAAATTTCAATAATAGAATGAACTGTTGCATAAAGTAATGTGTTTTTTTCTCTCTCTCTCTCAAAACAGGAAGAGAATATTGATTTCCCAGTCTTGGCCACCAGCCCCACCTCTTCTCACTATAAGTATTGAGATGAATGAATTTATGTCTCTAAAAGCACTAAGCAATCTTCAAGAGAGTACTGCTTTATAAATAAAAGAGCTTTATTATTATCGGGTAGAAATGTTAGTGAGAAAGTTGGAACTCTTATCAAAGGGTGTTGGTGCCCCGACATTTGCTGTCAGCTCTGAAAAGGTGGCTGTGAAACTCATTGTATCCAATTCTGGTTGGCTTGGGGCCCAGTATACAGTGGGATTTCTGGCCAATGGCCCCGTACAGTGGGATGGCTGGCGCCTGGCCCAGGGATTAGAGTGCTTTCATTTCTTTGTCTCATTGATATTAGTCACAGAATCTCCCTTTTCATTTACAACCCACCCGCCCCCACCCCCTGCCCGCTGCCCCATGCAGGCGGGGGACAAGGGGGTGCAGAAGCAGAAGTTACTGCAAACTCTGAGCTCTTGTACCCCAAGAGAAAGAAGAAAATGTCCATTTCCAATTCAGCCATCCAACATCTGTATGTATTTTGTTATGCACATTTATCAGGAAGTGGATAGTCTGGTATGTCCTTGAAAGGAGAAGTGCCCTAAAGATATAAGATACTGCAAGTTAACCTTGGATAAACAAGGTATTCAGTATCTTACGGCTTCTTTTTATTTCTCCCTCTCTCTTCCTTTCTCTTCTTTCACCCTCCCTAATGAACTACTGACTATTTTGAAATTTCATCTCAAAGAACAATTTGGTGAACATAATTTGTGGGCACATTTTCTTTAATTCCTGGGTGTGTGTGTGTGTTTATGTGTGTGAGTCTGTGTGTGTACTCTTTGAAAAAAGCCATATATATCATTTGTTGACAACTTTCCTTCATGTCTTTCCTTTATATATGCATGTGTAATTGTGTATTTGTGTGCATGTATGTGGTGTATGCTTTGCTAAATCCATCAGTAATAATATGCCCTAGAGCCACATTCTGCTTGAGTCTTGGAAAATACTCTGCTGAGTTCCATAGGGTAAACTTTGATCTTGAATAATAATAATCTTGTCTGAGATATTTATGCCCAGAAACTGAAAGTAATTTTCTAAATAAAACCAAGAACATTAATTCCTAAATAGCAACTGATCTAAAAATAAACCACAGAGTTCCAATACATCATAACAAAGTGACCAAGCTTTCATCTCTTTGCCTGATTCCCTTAAAAGTCAATTTATATACAAATAGAAATATTAATGCCTTAAATAAGGTCTTAATTGAATACATGTAGATAACCTTGCTCCTTTTCATTACATTACAGAATTGCCATTAGTGAGAAATCAGTTAATTCCAGGTACAAAAATACTCTCATTTTCTGGAACCAGCTGAGTGGTAGAGGCAAAGAGGGAGAGAAAAACCGTTAGATAACACATAAATGCCCTGATGAAAAGTTGTCACCCTCTTCATTAGAGGATTTAAACTTTAGCTTCTTCAGTTATGTAGTAGGAATAATGATATCTAACCTTTCAGGGTGCATGATGTGCATTAAATGATAAAATGTATGTGAAAGACTTTGCAAAATTTACATTATTCAGAGAAGGCAGTGTTGTTGTAGTACTTGAAGATGTCAAGTACTTAAGGGGGTGTGTTCCTGCGACTGTATCTTTAAGGGCTTCTAAGTTCCTAAAATTGTAATAAAGTGTCTAGTTCCATACTCAGAACAGCAGGAATTTTAAATATTGCCAGTCTTATCATATTTTAGAGATAAGAAAATGAAGGTCAAGAGCCATTAGTGATTTATCCAAAGTCAGAAAACAACTCAACAGCAGATCAAGGGAATTCTACTTCAGCTCATTTTAACTCCACATTCTTGTATCTGCATGCCTTTCAAAGGACAACTCACTGTTTGTTTTTTTAATAAAGAGTGAGCTCTGAGAGAGGTAGTGCCATACTGGGCAGCTCAGCGTGGCCAAGTAATCCTAGAAAGGCTTTACGGTTTAGGGAGAACTTGACTAAAGGGTAGCATTTAGGTACATGTAGCAGATCAGGAAAGCCCTTATAGGTATGGAAAATAGTAAGAACCTATGAGGCCTGAAAAAGCACGTTGTATACAGAGGCCACTGGGGAGAGTTGCCTGGCTATGGCTATGAGAAATAATGCACTGGAGATTGTACAAAAAAACATGTACATTAGTGAAGGCCAAATTTTAGATAAATCCTTTCGAGTAAATTTTGCCTAATGCTATAAGAGTTTATAGTTTTGAAAGAAAGACTGACAAGTTCTTAATAGATTTCTTTTCTTTTAGGCTGACTCCATGCTTTACACATCTGCCAAATTAATCTTCCTAAATAGAACTTGCATTGTTTCAGTCTGTATTGGAACACTCCCAAGTCACTGCAGTGTCTATAATAAAAGCAAATTCAAGATCTGCCACAAGGTAAACTTCACCCCACCTCAGGTCTGCTTCTTGATCTGATCCCTTTGCTTCAGCCAAAATGTCCTATGAACCATTTCCAGAACTCCTCCTGGAGTGCTGGGGCTTCCTAGTCTAGAATAATAGACATCACCGACTCCACTCATCACATTGTTTCTAAACCCCCTTTTCAAAACCCAGTATAAACTCTTTCATTTCTATTGAGTCTTCTTTCATTTTCCCTAATCTTGGATGCTTTCTCTTTTGGACCAAGAAAACAACCTATCACTGTAAACTCATATGCATTTTTCAGTACTGCCATGTACGTAATCTCTTTGAGGACAGAGCACCTGCTGTCCTGGATGAGCTAGTCCTGAAGCAGAATCTCAAGAGGGCTGACTGGTCAGGCACTTACACACTGCAGACATCCTTCCTGGTTAATGCCAATTGAGTATCTGTTAATAATAGGAGTTCAGAGTCTACTTGGAGCAATGAACAAATAAATTCTATTTCTTAAAATGAAGAAACTACTATTGAAAGTCTCAGGATACAACTTTTCCTTAACAGAATGTATGTTTAAAGGATTTGTTACTTCACAGCATACTTTTTTTTTTTTTCTCACATGAATGGAGTTCCAACTTAATGCAATATCTGGCCCAGAATGTGAGTATTTTTAAAGATTATTTTTAATTTGATAAGTGATAATACCGTGTGTATTAATTACCAAGCAGCATTCTAAACATGTTAAATGTTTAATTTTTAGCAAACGAATGCGACAAGGAATATTATTATCTTTACTTTACAAATGTTAACCTAAGGCACAGAGGGGTTAAGTAACATACCAAAAGTCACACAGATAGTGTGAGTAAAAGGCCTAGGCTTTGAAATCAGGCAATCTGACTACACAGTCAATGGTGTTAACCATTACACCATGTTATCTCTTTATTTTATTTTATTTATTTACTTTTTTAGAGACAGAGTCCTGCTATGTAGCCCAGGCTGGCCTTGAACATCTGGACTCAAGCAATCCTACCTCAGCATCCCCAGTGGCTGGGACTACAGTCTTGGGCCATAGTGCCCAGCTTATTTTATTTCTTAAATAAATTTCATTGAGATACAGTCAGGAATTTTAGTTACACACAATAAAATGCACCCATTTAAGTGTACAGTTTGATGACTTTTGACAAGTGTATATTCCATGTAATCACCACATTAGCAGAATATTTGGAAGTTCTATCAATTTCTCTCCCCCTCCCCAACTTGCAGTCCCAGGCAACCACTGATCCATATTTTGCCAGTGCAAACCCTTATGGTTGCTTTTTCTAGAAATTCATTTTTTGTAGAGATGAGGATCTACAGCTGTGTTGCCCATAAGTGTCTGGCTCTCCAGTTCTCAGCCTCAAGTGATCTTCCCGCCTCGGACTCCCAGAGTGCTGGGATGTATCAGGTAGATGAGCCACTTGTTGCCTGGCCTATTATGTTTAATGAATGGCTCTAGTCAAAGAGTAATAATATGTTAATTAATTGATGAAGTTCTAATTTATCAACTATTTTGAATTAACATGTTATGTACATTTATGTACAAACCTGCTAGCTGGAAGAAATCTTTGCCTACCCCAAAATAACAAAGATTTTCTCTTAATACATTGTAGAAATGTCATAGCATTTGCTTTTATGTTTAGCCCTTTAATCCATTTTGAAGCTGTCAAATGGTTTTCTCTAAGTGATCGTACAGAGTTTACATGTCTTTCCATCACTTGGGATATCCAGTTCTTTCAGCATCATTTGCTGGACAACCTATCCTTTCCACATTGAAAAATGTTTAGTTTGCTTTTCTTTGACAGGGCAAATGAAGGTATGCATTTCTCATATGCTTATTGGCATGTATAGATCTATCTTTATGCCAGTACTGTATAATAATCTTGATTATTGTAGGTTTATAGTGAGACCAAGTAGAGTCCTCTAGCTTTTTTTTAATTTCAAAAATTGTTTGCCTAGTCTATGTCCTTTGCACTTCCGTATAAATTTTGGTTTTAGATTGTCAATTTCTATAAAGGCACTTATTGGGATTTGGCTTTAATGATATTTATAGATAAATATACAAAGAATGTATGTCATAACAATCTTAAATTTTCAAATTGCTGAACATGATGAATCTCTCTATTTAGGTGTTTTATAAGTTATCTCAGAAATGTTCTGTGGTTTTCAATGAATAAGGCTTGAAAATATTTTGCTAAAGTTATCCGTAAGTGTCTCTCTCTTTCTCTCTTTCTCTTTCTTTCTTTCTTTCCCTTTCTTTCTTTCTTTCTTTCTTTCTTTCTTTCTTTCTTTCTTTCTTTCTTTCTTTCTTTCTTTCCTTCCTTCCTTCCTTCCTTCCTTCCTTCCTTCTTTCTTTCCTTTCTTTCTTTCCTTTCTTTTCTTTCTTTCCTTCTTTCTTTCTTTCTTTCTTTCTTTCTTTCTTTCTTTCTTTCTTTCTTTCTTTCTTTCTTTCTTTCTTTCCTTCTTTCCTTCCTTCCTTCTTTCCTTCCTTCCTTCTTTCCTTCCTTCCTTCCTTCCTTCCCTCCCTCCCTCCCTCCCTCCCTCCCTCCCTCCCTCCCTCCTTCCTTCCTTCCTTCCTTCCTTCCTTCCTTCCTTCCTTCCTTCCTTCCTTCCTTCCTTCCTTCCTTCCTTCTCTTTCCTTCCTTCCTTCTCTCCTTCTTCTTTCTTTCTTTCCTTCTTTTCTTTCTCTCTCTCTTTCTCTCTCTTTTGTTCGACAGAGCCTCACTCTGTTGCCAGGCTGGAGTGCAGTGGTGTGATCTCGCCTCACTGCAACCTCTGCCTCCCAGGTTCAATCGATTCTCCTGCCTCAGCCTCCCGAGTAGCTGGGATTACAGGCGGGTGCCACCACGCCCAGCTAATTTTTGTATTTTTAGTAGAGATGGGGTTTCACCATGTTGGCCAGGATGGTCTCGATCTCTTGGCCTCGTGGTCTGCCCACCTCGGCCCCCCAAAGTGCTGGGATTACAGGCATAAACCACCAAATATTTCATATTTTGATAATTGTTCATCATTAGAAATAAAATTAATCTTTATAGTATTGACTTGTATCCAAGTGAAGTCACAAATTAGTTCTAGAAGCTTTTCTGTGCATTTTTGATCAATGTCTATGTATATACTCCAGTTATCTGAAAATAAAGTGAACCATGCCCCTCCTTTTCATGTTTTTTTCTTTTTCTGGACTTATTTTATTGGCTAATATTTCTCATTTAATATAGAATAAGAATGGTAAGAGTGGCAATTCTTGCCTTGTTCTTGATTTTAGGTGGAAAGCATTTACTTTTCCTATTAAGTATCCTTTAGCTTTCTGTGGACATCTCTTATCAGAATAAGAGTAGTCATTCATATTCTTAAGTTAATGAATTTTAAATTATGAATGGATGTTGAATTTTGTCAGATGCTTTTCCTATATATATTAATGTATTCCCTTTTCCCCCTGCTTAATCTTTAAATATGAATTTTACTTTTTACATGTAAAACCAAACTTGCACTCCTGAAATAAATATCCAATATGATGCATAGTATTACACTTTTTATACATTAATCGCATTGATATGATGATATTCGTTAAAGACTTTTGCATCCATGTTCATTTTATATTTTGCTCTGTATATTTGGTTTTCTTGTAATGTATGATCAAACTTCTTTTGACATTTCAGGTCTAGTTTTCTGTGTAAGTCGGAGTGAGGTCATTGTCCAAGACCTCCTCTTTCAGAACCTTGATTTTAGCAGTTCTTGGCAAAAAAGACAAGATTGAGGGTCTTAAGTCAAGCTGCTTAGATTCATAAGACACTGATAAAGTCCAAATTTATAACTTTTTAGGGACAAATTGTAGCAAACTTTGTTTGCTTCCCAAATTCTGTTTGCCTCTTCCTTGTGTTGACATAGCCTGTGTGGCTATGCGACTAGAGAAGCTGACCTACTCTGCACTAGAATTTGGGTCTATTTTAAACTTTTTAAGCCAAATATGATTGGAGCTCCTTAAAATCATATTGAAGAGCATTGGGCTGCAAATTTGAAAATGCCGAGTCAAAAGATAGAAAGACTTTAGTTCTTGAAGACTTTGAAGCATTGACTATCCACTTGTGTTGTTTGTGAGATAAATTCCTAGAATTTCTAAGCAATTGTTGTTTGCTTTATGTTTTTTAATGAAAAATCATAATTATTATAAAAATATATCTAATATAGAAGTAAATTTTGTAATCTTGCCACATCAATAAAAAACAAAGTAAAAGATTTGTTTTTATTACCTTTCAAATATTTCAGAGAGAGGGAGAGAGATGTATTAATGGGGCTTCTAGAATGCTGTGAAAGTTTGATGAATTGTCCTTTTACATTCTAGGGATACTGAAGAACCTGGAGTGGCAATCAAGAATTCTAAACATCTTGTCAAGTAGGCAATCAAAGAGACAAGCTGGCAAATTTTTCATCAGGTTCCTTCACCTTTTTTAACTTCATGCTGATCACACTGCTCCTTGCATTTGCCACTGCAAAATCAGCAGCCTCATTTTCAAAATACCCTTGGGACATGTTATAATTTCTGTGATTTCAAATCACCTTGCATTAGTTATATTTTGGCCTGGTAACACTCATGCAAGGGGCATGTTCATTACACCTGGAGAGGCTGAGAACTGACATTAGCAAGCCGAAGATACTGCTGACAGGAGCTTGTGAAGGCAGAGAAAGTACTAAAGAGCAAGTTTGGAGTTGATTATTTTGCACAAGAAACAAGAACAAGGGGAAGACTTTTGAGGAGTGGGTTAGTGAAGTAGCCTCCTACTGGGCTGTCTGCTTCCATCCTCATCCTCCTGTGCTCTATTCAACACAGCAGAGAGGACGTTTTAAACCAGAGTCAGGTTTAGTCACTCTTCATGGCTTCCCACCTCATTCAGAGCAAAAATGAAATTCCTTACAGTGGACAAAGGTCTTAGGTGATCTGGCCCATTACTTTCCTTAATGCCTGCCTCCTCTCACTGAGTTCCTGCCACGGTGGCCTCCTTTTCTTCCCCAAAAAACTTGGGGCAAGGTCAGACATCAGAGTCTTTGCCTTTGTTGATGCCTTTGCCTACAAGCTCTTCCCCCAAATATTTACTTGGCCAGCATCCTCAATTCTTCTAAGTCTTCTGTCAAATATCATCCCAATGAGATTTTCTCCCCCAAATTGACACTTTATCTTCCATCATTGCCTTATTTTTTCATGTTACTTATCACATCTATTAAAAAATTTTAATTGACTCATTAAGAACAGAAACACAGGGCTGGATGCGGTGGCTCACGCCTATAATCCCAGCATTTTGTGAGGCCAAGGCGGGTGGATCACCTGAGGTCAGGAGTTTGAGACCAGCCTGACCAACATGGAGAAACCCCATCTCTACTAAAAATACAAAATTAGCCGGGCGTGGTGGCACATGCCTGTAATCCCAGCTACTCGGGAGGCTGTAGCAAGAGAATTGCTTGAACCTGGGTGAGCCAAGATCACGCCATTGCACTCCAGCCTGGGCAACAAGAGTGAAACTCCATCTCAAAAAAAAAAAAAAAAGAAAGAAAGAACAACAACATAGCCTATCTGAGAGTAGGGATTGTCAACAGTTTTTCTTCATGGTTCTATTAAGCTAAAGACTTAAGTGCTTAAAGGATATTAGCCTAATGAATGAAATAACTTGGACTCTGGAATCAATAGACCCTAGACTATGCCCTAGAATGAAATTTGGATTTGAAATTGAGTATTTCACTGTGTATTAAAAAACATATTCTACTTCAACTTTCATGAAAATGCTGGATTGAATTAAATTATGACTAATCCCAATCTCATAAATTTCTATTTATTAAAAAAACAAAAACTCTCTTTAATCTGTCTTTGCATTTTTAAAATACCATGGTGAATTACATTAGGTTTTCTTAACCTCAGCCCTGTTAACATTTTGGGCCAAATAATTCTTTGTTGTGGAGGTGTCAGAGGCGGTTGAACCAGAGCAACTCAATCTTGAATAGGAGCTGGTTAAAATAAGGCTGATACCTACTGGGCTTCATTGCCAGGAGGTTAGGCATCCTAAGTCACAGGATGAGATAGGAGGTTGGCACAAGATACAGGTCATAAGGAACTTGCTGATAAAACAGCTTGTTGTAAAGAAGGCAGCCAAAGCCCACCAAAACAAAGATAGCCAGGAGAGTGATCTCTGGTTGTCCTCACTGCTCATTATATGCTAATTATAACACATTAGCATGCCAAAAGTCACTCCCACCAGCACCAGGACAGTTTACAAATGCCATGGCAATGTCAGGAAATTACCATATATGGTCTAAAAAGGGGAGGAACCCTCAGTTCTGGGAGCTGCTCACCTCTTTCCAGGAAAATTCATGAATAAACTATCCCTTGTTTAGCATACAATCAGGAAATGACCATAAAGGTGGATAGCCAGCAGCCACTGGGGCAGCTTTGCCTATGGAGTAGGCATTGTATGATGTTTAACTATGCATTGTATGATGTTTAACAGCATCCCCAGCTTCTACCCACTAGATGCCAGAGCAACCTCTTCCCCCAATTTGCGACAACCAAGACTATCTCCAGACATTATTCACTTTTCCTGGAGGGCAAAATTGCTCCCAATTGATAATCATTGATGTATGCAATTTTAGTATATACCTACCTGAATAAAGGGTGATATTTTTGATATAACATATGTAATTGAGTAGAAATCATAGGACTCTCCTGCTTACTTTATCAACCCTATAGAGAGCACCTCAATCAAGCCAGCATTGTTCACCTAACTGGTAGCTAGCTGTATGTTACGTTTGTATATATATATATTGTATATACATTTGTATGTACATATGTTACATATGTTAAAATAAAGCTGAAGAACAGAAAGAAAATGGATAGCTCTTTGTTCAACGCCTTAGAAACTTTGCCCCTGTGGAGTGTTAATAGAATGCTGAGACATCTTTTTCTGTAAAGGGACTGGGCAAAATACTAATAAAAATGACAATGTGCATTCCGCCACACTTTATACAGGTGAAATCCGATGAAAACAAACAATGCTTTCTTCACACGGAAGTGGAATCACAAAAGGAAAATAGGTAACCTGAAGCCTGTGTATAGAAGAAAGGAACACAGCTTCCTTATTTAGTTATTTCATTTGAGAATTGTATGTGGTATGTGTATGAAGGGTTTGGGAAGGGGGATAAACTGTATGTGTGTAAGTGCATCTCTGATGCTGTTCCTTTTGAAAAGCTTGATTGACTGCTTGATTGAGTTTGTAGAGCCACCTGTTTGGTTCCAGCTAACTTCTCCAAGGGACATTTCTACAGGTAGCAGTCAATATAAGAGCCCCAAGTCCCTAAAAACTACTTGCCACAAGACAATGCTTCTAGTTTGGGGGTTTAAGGATAGTTCTAAGTAAATACGTTGCTTAATAAATATTTGTCAAATTGAAATGAACGGATGTAACCTCAGAACTATGAAAAATGCGAGTCTCTTTTACAAGCAATTTGGGATGGACGCCATCAAATGATAAGCTGAGCAGTAAAAGTAGGTAAAAGGAACTAACCAAGGAGCAGGAAAAGCTGATAAGTGGCAGAAAATCTCGAAATTTACATTTTGAAAATGTTTGGGTGAATTTGTGTAATACGTCTTAATCCTTTTACACAATACTTTTATCTCATCTATATCATAAATATTTACCTATGCATTGCCTTAGCATCTTTCCTCAATTGAATGAAATGAAAATTCCAGAGAGATGCAAAGTCCAGCCTCCAAGTTTTACAAACCTCAGAGTTTGAGCTACATTGACGAATCCTCTAAATTCTTGGGTGTCAAAGGCATGTTACTGAATAGGTTGCTAAACGCGCCAAGGAAACCAAAAAAGGAAAGAGCTCTCCCTAAAGGTAAGTAGCACTTAATTGGGAACTTTCAGACGTCTGTCACTCTGTGACAATTGAGAAAAAGTACTTTGTACATTTTGTGCTTTGCAGGTGAGATGTGACTGACAGCTGGGTAACTGCCTCTGTGTATAGGGAGGGCTTTCGTGGGTGGAAGAAGAGGCTGGTTTGAAGAGAGTGCTTTTTCATCCTGAATATCATTAAAGGATTGTGGGGGGCCAAAACTGTAACCTAAAATGCCATCAATTGTCCATTTAAAATATCCTATTTGGCAAAGTGGCTTTGCACTCATCTGAAGAATAGATCATGGGTGGAGTTTGGAAAAGAAATGTTGTGTTTGGTCTCTGCTAGAAACAAAACAAGGTACCATCTCATGGCCTCTTGGTTCAAATCCGTTTTCTTTCTTGCTCCGCGGGGAGAGACTGCCCCTGGAGTATTCTGCTTTTAATAAGCTTCCCAATCAGCTCTCGAGTGCAAAACGCTCTCCCTCCCTCGCCCAGCCTGCGTCCTCCTGGCCCGCTCCTCTCATCCCTCCCATTCTCCATTTCCCTTCCGTTCCCTCCCTGTCAGGGCGTAATTGAGTCAAAGGCAGGATCAGGTTCCCCGCCTTCCAGTCCAAAAATCCCGCCAAGAGAGCCCCAGAGCAGAGGAAAATCCAAAGTGGAGAGAGGGGAAGAAAGAGACCAGTGAGTCATCCGTGCAGAAGGCGGGGAGAGCAGCAGCAGACCAAGCAGGAGCTGCAGCGAGCCGGGTACCTGGACTCAGCCGTAGCAACCTCGCCCCTTGCAACAAAGGCAGACTGAGCGCCAGAGGGGACGTTTGCAACTCAAAGTAAGTGAGAGGAATGTGCGATTTCTCAGAGGGCTCTTCGATCGAGTTTGCCTTCACCTTGTGCCACTTTTCTGGGTACCAGCAGATGATGGTGGTAGGAGTGAGAGAGGCTGTCCGGTGTCTTTGCTGATAGGACTGCTTTCAAAACTGACTTGCTCCAGAGGCCAAGGGAGGCGTATTTTGGGGGTTTCAGGTTAGGTTAGTTAGGGTGTGCTTAGGTAAGTGAAAGGAAAGAAGTTTTTGTGATGTTAAGCGTGCATTTGGACCGTGTTCCAGTGGTGGGCTGGAGAGTGCATCTTTGCTTTTCGTAAAACCTGGGGCTTTAGTAGGTGTGTCTCTGGCTGGGTAGTTGGAGAGAAAGTACGGCAGCCTGAACAAGCAGCTCTCATTTTCCCAACCTCTCTCTGATTCTCTGATTGCCCCAGGGCCCGCCAGCCCATGACTCTTAGCTGGCATTTCTAGGTAAGCGCTGGGGGTTTGTTCCTCCCAGTGCTCGCTGACATGGAACCTCTCTCACAGCACTAGTGGCACCCGTCTTCCCACCTGACAGCCCAGGAATGGTTCCAGAAATGGTTAGATCCGAAGTTTAGAAGACACACCTGGAGTCCCGTCTCTCGTTTGAATGCAAATTTAAAGAACTTCCCTGTACATAGACCCATTCAACTTTTAATTTGACCCCCATAAATTTAGGACATATTTGTTACTAATTTACTAGATTTTTAGAGTTTCTGAGTTGTTGTTTCTAATAAGTTAAGAAAATATTTTTTGAGAGGAATATATTCAACTCCTTTCTTACTTAATAGATGTAAAGTGAAGCCTTCTCTCTCCTCTCCATACACACACACCCCTTTCTCCATGACATAACACAACACACACACACAGGAACACATACACGCAATTTATATACACTCTAGTGTTAACTCACCCTTGTGTCTGTTAAGAGCTGCCTTGTAAGTCTGGGGACACATTTAGAAAATAGGAGGGGTAGGGGTCCTAAGAGGAGAAAACATTAAAGCTCCAGTCCTTCAACATTTCTCATGTTAAGAGTTATCAGGCATTTTGCTTTAGCAGCCTGAGAAAGGGGTGATGTGTGCATGTGCATGTGCGTGTGTGTGTGTGTGTGTGTGTGTGTGCTGGAGAGAGGGGTATGGGAGGAGATTCAGGAATTACCAAAAAGAACTTTTGAACTAATAACATAATGAAGCAATTTTATGATCGTAGGCAAATGTGGAATTGATGAAACAGCAGGGCCCATGTTCGCCCCTTAATTATCTGGGAATGCGTTGATATGTAGGAATATTAACAGGTAATGACAATGAAACAAAACAGAAGTCTCCCAACGCAGAAAATAAAGCTGTGTTTTCCATCTTCGTTATGTTTCCTTTTAAGTAAATTATGCACTTTAAAGGCCAAGTCATTTAAAAAATATAGTCCAGTTAAATTCAGAGGAAATTTGAATTTCTTTGCTTCCTTTGGGACATGAGTTATTTCAGACTGGCAATATTTGTACTCTTTCATTGAAATTAGAAGGTGAGATTTTTAAAAATTGTATTATTTAAAAAAAGAACAACTCTAATACCATTCTTTTGTGCTTTAAGAAACTTGGGCCTTAAGTTCTCTAATTGTACTTTAAATGCATAGAAGGTGATCTTTTCTCTGCCACTGCTCACTGGTTCCCTTTAGGACATCTTTTTCTGCATTTAGTGAAAAGCCACTATAAGGAACTCCCACCTGAAGCCACATATAACAGCATTAGGTGCTGTGTTCCAGCTGTTTGCTTCTGGATGCAAATGCATTATGTTCTCAAAGCTAGAGCTTGAGATAAATAAAAGCCCTATTAAATATATGACTTTTTAATTATCTGACTTTAAATGAGATATTGTAGAGAATTAGAGTAATAAGGTATACCTAACTATACTTATAGTCTAATGTATTATATATAATTCTCTGTTTTTTAGACCTCTTTCCATGAGATCATGAGATTTGGAATAATAAACTTATTAATTTATTGATATTTTCCATGTGCCTTATTTTGGCTTCACTTATAGCAACACCTAACAAGATCTGCATTTTCATTGTTTTTTAAATTTCAGTCAAGTCAATGGCCTGGTTTAAAATTTCATAAAACCTAGTTGTTGAAAACAACAGAGAGAAATAAGATCCCCAGATAGTTGAATCATTTTTTTAAAATAAAATCAATCTTAGATATCAAATATTTCAACTTCAAATATTTTATTTTTCCTTTGAAGATATTCTTGCTTTCTCACTTATATGACATTCTCACATGAATTCTGATCATCTTCCCATTGTGATGTGGTGTTTTTAATTACTATTCAAAACTTTCCCACAAAACTGAGTTTACCTGGCTCGTTGAAAATGGTGTGATAAATTAACAATAGATTGAAGGCCTGAAGTCTAAATTCGGAATAAAAATTCCAGTTCTCTAAACGATTATGCCTTTTAATATGGCAGCATAATGATATGGGGAGTTGTTCCTGACTTCTCTCCGGAAGGAGGTGTCCAGACTGAAACCACCCAATGTGATGAGTGCAAACGTCCTCCACACCTGAGTGCAACTCGGCCCAGTTTGAGATGTGCTTTTCTCTGGAGCATGAGGCTGAGTGGGAGCCCTCCAATGGCCTTTGTTCCATGGCTTTGCTAGTGATGTTGAGTTGGGCTTCTTCACAAGGGTGAGGAATGTTTTTTCCTCTGGCTTCTTTTCTAAATGAATAATCGAAGAGATTTTGTCTCCTTCTGGCACAAGGTCATGTCACTGCTGTGGGAGGGGAGGTAAAATGATACTCAGATATGAACCTTTTTTTTTATGAGCTAGGCTTGCTTTTTTCCATCCAGAGTCAATTGGCTTAAGTGGAATTTGGGCCATGGCCTCATGGAAAGTTGTCTTTCCTTCTGATGTGTATGGACAATTCAAGTTTCCACCCACTGGGCAATTTTTCCATCCACTTCAAGCCAGTCTAGTGTGCGGCATAGTTTTCATGGTGTCATTAAAATATTTCTAGATTATAAAATATAACAAGCCTCTTTTTTTTTAAAATCTATTTTGGCATTTAGTAAATAAGAGATTAAAACAGTAGCTTAAAAGGGTAGCTATGCTGAAACATTATCAGAGGGTATTATAAACATGGTAATATTGTGGACTTAATTATGTAGATCACATTCACCACAAATCCCTATTTCTTCAGGGTAGACAAGGAATACAATGACTCCTTCATGTTTGAGATATTTTTAGAAATAAAATTTAATTCCTTTTTCTAGGCTTTATTTATTGAACCATTTTTTTTCATAGTGGTTTAGATAAAGTGATATCTCAAACAGAAAAAACATCATATCCAGTTTTCTAAAAATAGAATTCTTAGATTTTTTTTAACTTCACACATGGTGTAACAAAAAATCAATTTCTGTATACTAATCTTGAAAGAAGTGAGTCATAGTAACTGATAATTGGGCTCTTAATTCTAAGAATTGCTTTTAGCAAAAGCCAAAACATCATTTTAAAACACAAATAGCATTCTGGATCTCTAACCCTTTGCTCCCTTTTCTTCCTGCTTTTATGTTGACCTATTTCTCCTCCTTTCTCTCATTTCTCTATTAATTCTGTTGCCACTATTTCCCACCCAACAGGTCCCAGAACGTCTTGCCCAATTCCCTCTTGCTATGATGGCATACATTTCTCTATGTACAGATGTACCAGCAATGTTTGTCCATATGTTGGCATTCTTGGAAACTTGGACCTTCCTAGCTGGTGTTTTCAACTTGGACCTTCCTAGCTGGTGTTTTCAATGCCCTCTCTACTGATTCAGTGGTATTTTCCCCTTTCCTTTTTTGACTCAAGACCCTGGCTAAGGGTCAGCCAACATTTTCATCGCTGCAATGTGTTGATCTCATTCTCTTCTCAGCTTCCCAGTATCAATGTAGCAGTGCAGCTAGAGTTACTCATCTCCATCACATCCTCTTGGGGTCCTACTCCAACAATACAATTTTTCTTGCTCCTATGGCCAGCCAGTTTAACAATATTTATTGTATGTATGTTGGATGCCTAATACTACATTGTGCTGGACAAAGTAGCATGTTTAAGAAATAGAACATGGTGTCTGTCTCTATGGTTCGACAATATCTAATACTTTGTGTTTGGTAAGTGATGTGAACTTGTGAAATTCTTTATTAGAAATGTATTTAAAGGAGATCTCAATTAAAATCCATTATGCCGTCACCCATCTCTGGAAAAGATGCTTTAAAAGTCACAGGTTGCTAACCCCAACCTTTTATGATTATCTCATAACCTCCTTGATATGTTATTATCTTAATGTTTTCCTAATTTCTTTGGGCACTCCTTTTTTCACCTTTTGTTTTGCTTTTTTTTTCCCTTGTCTTCCAAATGTGTACATTTATTTCCAAATATTTCAGTTCCCCGCCTTCCTCTCTCCTCTCCAAATGCTTCAGTATTGTCACAACTGTTCTTCGAGCTTTAACTCTTTCACAAGGAAAATTCTCAAATCTGAAGAGAATTGGAGGAAGATTCTCTCTAATGAGCTCTAGACTCACATTTTTAATATTTTTTCAATGAATACTGAAGGAAATCATTCGGGCACAATTCTATTTGGAGGAGGAGATTGAAGTAAAGGACTTCTTGTTATTTTATTTTTATCCCTACCAGATTTTTATGGATAGTGACCGCCGTACTCTATGGTAGGTGGTGTGATGAGGGACACAGGACAAATAAATATGTCTTCAAGCAGCTAATGATCTACTCAATATATTCGTAAGAATATTAAAACACTAATTACTACAACACAAGTTAGAATAAGATATGTACAACTGTTGCCCTAAGCAGTTCCAATGTCAAAGGGATCATATTTTTATGAGAAAAAGGAAAGGGGAGCTCACAAAAGGCTAAATGGTACCCAACATCTATTTCAAAAGCATTATGTCTGTTAATTCCTTTAATGCTGTTTATTCTGGAAGAGAAATTGAACTCCTAATTCCTTCGTGTTTTCATTTCACATTTGCCACATAACGTAGCAGAAACAAATTACTGGAAGTGACATCTTAAGAATTCAGACTGAGTTTTATTTAGAATCAATACAATTTTTAAGACATGGCACTCACTGTAGATGTCATTTTCAGGAAAATTTATACCAGACGAGAAGAGTGTCCTTTAATGAAAACATATACATGAAGGAAAAGAAGGCAAATCCTTGTACTTCAGCTGTAGAATTTGGATGAAATCTTGAGTCAGAAATTGAAGGCACCAAAGGTTTTCCAAGGCAAATGCCCCTCTAGGTGGAGCTGTATTTCTCCCCTTCTCTTTTCTTCAAAGTCTCCCCATCACCCCTTATAGTGACTTCAGCTCCTCCTTTTTCACCATTTGACACCAGCCCCACCCCATCCAACCTATGTACCCTATTAAGGCAGAGGCTGTCTCTCATTCTCTCAAGAACCCTAGCATATTTAGCATAGAACCATTGAAGATGGCAAATGAACGAGAAAATAAATAGGCAGCTCTAAATGCCTTTCATTCTCTTTGCCCATGTTGTTCCACCTACCTTGACCGTCTGTGTTCTATGCCTAATCCCCTCGCCTTACCAAACAACCTGGTGCCTATTTCCTGTTTAAGCCCAAGCATTCCCATGCTCAACATTGAACCTCCAGAAACTTCTCCCACTCTCTTTCCTTCACTCTCTTCATTCCAAATGTCATATAGGCTTGCCAGTTCTCTAGAGTGTCTTCCTAATCATATTTCACCTTGATAATTTTAAACTTTTCATAGTTTCTGATTCAAGACTACCTCCAGAATGCAGAAAACTTTACTTACCACTTCTTTAACAAACCATGTTATTCAAAGTGACAAAGCTAGTCATTTGAAGCATTATTTTCATTATAACTTCTATGTAGCTATAAGGTCTTTTTCTCAGAATGTTTCACATTTATTTTTTCATCATATTTTTGTAACTCTACTCAGGTAGACTGAGTGGGATTTTTAAAAAATTGATACAGAAATGCAGGCTTAGAGAAGTTAAGGGGGCCACATTCAATGACATACAGATATGAAAACAAAAGTCTTAAAATTCCTGGTTTGAGTTTATTCCTCGGTAATATAATGCCATCTTTCTTAGGCTAATAAATTGATTTTATCTCCCATTTGTCTCTCATGTCAAACCCCAAGTCCAATGTATGTACAGTTAGAGGTCAAATAACCTACAGAAGCAGTTGCCTGTCTTCAATGTTTATCAGATTAACTAGGGTCATGTGTAGGTGCCAGCTGCCTGGAGCCCATCTTCAGTGGTTCTGATTTAAGAGGTGGATTTGAGAAAATTGCGGACACCACCTGATTTGTTATTGACTTCACTGAAGTTCCCTTAAGCGTAAACTGGACATATGACAGGGCATGTGGATACAGATGATACATTAGAAAAGGTAGCCTTGGCCAGGCGCAGTGGCTCACGCCTGTAATCCCAGCACTTTGGGAGGCCGAGGCGGGCGGATCACGGGGTCGGGAGATCAAGACCATCCTGGCTAACATGGTGAAACCCCGTCTCTACTAAAAAATACAAAAAAAATTAGATGGGCGTGGTGGCCTGTAGTCCCAGCTACTCGGGAGGCTGAGGCAGGAGAATGGCGTGAACCCGGGAGGCGGAGCTTGCAGTGAGTCAAGATCGCGCCATTGCACTCCAGCCTGGGCAACAGAGCGAGACTCCGTCTCAAAAAAAAAAAAAAAAAAAAAAAAAAGGAAACGGTAGCCTTGGTGGCTCAATATTTGAGCTGCAAGGTCCAAAATATTGAGGTATAAACCACTACACTTCTTAGTAGCTCTGTGACCACGAGCAAATATTGTGGTCTTCCTTATTTCAATGTTTTTATCTCTAACGTGGGAGCACATACTTACCTTCTAGGACTGACGTCTGAATAGTAATGGAGAAAATCAATGTGAAGTACTGAACATACAGTCTGATTGCTGGGAGTGTTTGAGCAGGAAGGTGAAAATGATGATCATGGTGAAGCAGCACCAAATGCAAGTTCTCACTTCTTCCCCCTCCTGAATTCCTTTTCTTTCTCATGCCCACTTGGCATCTGCAACAAACATACAAGCAAAATCCTAGGCGGAATTCCATGCTTCTTGAAAGATCTCGCACCTCCACATGCTCATACCATTTTCTTCCTTCTTTCTAATTGCAGATTGAAAATCCTTTCTTCTGGAAGGAAACATATGGAGCATGGAGCATGTGATCATGCTCAAGGCCTGGGGGTTGGGCAGGCAAAATCTGCAATACAGACTCTTTGACCTTATGCTTTCCCATAAGGTCTAGGAGAGCATTTTGCATATAGGAGACTCCCAATCCAAGAGACAGGCACCTTATTGCTGACCTTAGTGATGCTCATAACCACATTCTCTCTGACCCCTGCTGATAGAGGCTTCAGTCTAGAGAAGGAGTTAAGGTTTGGAGTCAGGAACCAGCATCTCACCACAGTCCACCTGCTGTTTGGTATGGGCTGTTGAATGTGTTACTGAATCTCCTGGAATCTTAGGTTTTTTAGCTGTAAGTGAGAAATGATGATGATGTCACTTGTTTTGCCAACCTCATAGGTTGGTGGTAAAGGTCAATGGTCACGATGTAACGTCTGTAAGCTCCAAATTGTTATACTGAACATGAACTGAACTTAATAAAGTCAGTGGGGCAAGTTCTGCCTTTCTGGTTCCCCAATCCTGCTGTTGTCATTGTCATTTTCTCAGGACACCCAGAGATTGCCTCAGATGCCTGAAGGTAAGTTCGACTGACAAAGTGAGGAGGAGGTAAGATGTGTGACAGGAATGAAGAAAAAGAAATGAGTCATACTAAAGAAAAAAAAGCAAGAAGACATCTTAAATGAGGCTAAACTGAAACAGGCATGCTTTCTTTTACTTCAGATCATGTTATAGTTCCTTCTGGAGTGTCTTAAAAGCTACATGTCACTTTTTTTGAATTGGTTATTCTCACTAAATATAAGCTTTAGTAATTGGCTAGCAGCAGTTCATTTACATGATTGCTGGATAATTGTGCTTCTCAAACTTTCATGTGCTTACCAGTCACCCAGGGTTCTTGCCAAAATTCAGTAGGTCTCCAGTGAAATCTCAGAGTCTGCTTTTCTACCAAGTTCCCAGGTGACTGCAGTGCTGCTGGCTTGGCGACCTCTCTTTGAGTAGCAAGCCACAACAGTTTAATTCAACAAACTTGAGGGAATAGGAGACAAATCAGAACTCTCCAGTCATGATGTCCATAGCTTAATAAAAATGATCAGGAGCATTGTCAGTAATGCTTCTTGCTATATGCAAAATCTTCTCAAACTTACATCTTTGACCAAATAATATTTACAATGTATGATTATTTATGAAAGAAAATTGCGGACACCACCTGATTTGCTATTGACTTCACTGAAGTTCCCTTAAGCGTAAAAAGACCCTGGCCAGATGTTGCACTTGGGCCTCCTTCCCAGTGCTTCTGCTGGGGTCTTTCTCCGAGAGGGTGTCAGTGATCCAAATGTTGCCTTCTTCATTTGCTTTAAAAGCTAATGAAAAGTGTTTAGAAAACTTCATTCTTAATATGAAAAAGATATATGTGATATGTTGACTTAGTGTTAGAGTCTTCCCTTCTTTCACATTTTAACTCCTATAACTGCATTAGACTCTTTCCTTCCATACCATAATGGAACTAGACCAGGAATCATCCATCTTTGTGACTTCCTTGAAGACATTGGGCTGCCCAGAGAAAGAACCAGGGCTTTTTGCTTCAGAGTCCAGATTTAATTAATAAGGAGCATATTGGGGTAACAGTCTTAGGTAACGGAGAAAATCTTCACTGAGGCTAAAACAAATAGAAGCTATCTTAGTCTGTTTTCTGTTGCTATAAAGGAATACCTGAGGCTGGGTTACATATAAAGAAAAAAGGTTTAGTTGGCTTATGATTCTGCTGGCTGAAAGTTTCCAAATTGGGCATCTAGTGAAGGCCTCAGATGGCATCCACTCAGGTAGAAGGTGAATGGGAGCAGACATCACACAGAAAGAGTGGAAGCAAGAAAGACAGGAAGGTACCAGACTCTTTTTTTAACAATCAGCTCCCAGGGGAACTAAGAGTGGGAACTCACTCACCCACCCTCCCAAACCCCACCAGGGAGGGCATTAATCTACTCATGAGGGAATCCACTCCCATGACCCAAACTCCTCCCATCTGGCATCACCTCCAACATTGGGAAGTCAAATTTCCTCATAAGGTTTGGTGGGGACACACATCCAAACTTTAGCAGAAACCACACAAAACTTGAGAACAGTGTTTTCATAACGGCTTTCCTATTTGATGTGAATATGGCTTTTTTCAAGACATAGCCATGGCATCATTGTACCCAGCAGCAGAATCATCTCTAAGGTTTTAACATATGGTGACCCTCATTTGTGAGCTTACGAACATCAGATCGTTGACTTAAAAAGCGTATCTTGCATCTTGAAAGAACCTGATTTCAAGGGTCAAGTCAACTCCTCAAAAAATATTTATTACAAAAACAAATTGCCTTCTCTGTGCAATGTATTTCTTTAGATACGTTTCAAGGGATTCAAATGAGCAAGCCTGAAGCTGCTAGAGGAGAGAAACGGGTAGTTTATTAGGCTACTTTTAACACGTGTCTATGCTTATATCTTGAAACAAAAAAATAAAGCCCTTCTTCCCCTTATCTTTTCTTATTTACAATATACATTTCATTATTGAATAATGCCTCTGGGAATATGCAGAATCTCAAATATAGCTCAATGTAGGTCAAATGTGTGAAAAGTTTGATTAATTTTAACCATGTGAAAAATAATGAAAGTTTTTTTTTCCATTATGAGGTTGCTTATTAGGAAATCACAAATGTACCTGAAGAAACACATTATTTTTCCCATTCTACAAAAATACATGTTCGTGGTACAAGATATTCAAATTTTATAAAAAAGCAAACTTACTTATAATTCTTAAAATAGTCTCCACTGTTAGCACCCTGATACACCTTTACAGTTTTTCTGATGTAACTTTTAAAAATAGATGCATAATTGGGTGTCCTGCTTTTTAACAGTGTTATTGATGCATGCGATATATCTTAACAGCTATGCACATGTTAACATGTGCACTTGATTCTACCAAATGAACCAATTAAGATGGAAATTCAATTTATTTAGCTTGATATGGGTAAATTAGAATCATAAAAAATGCTAAGTAAATTAATGTTATGAACGCTCATAAAAGAGCCAGCACTGGAAAAATGCAAACAAACAAACATCTCATAAAGCAAACAAACAAATGCAAATCTTTGTCCCTGCAAAGGATGTGCTGTTTAGATGGGAACAAATAATCCTGGGGAACTTAGTGTGTACCAATTAAAGGTCAAGCTGAGTACACATTGTCTTTCTTTCTTACCCTAAAGGACCCTTCCGTATATCCAAGGGTAAAAGTCTCCCCAGGGAAGACACAGCTGCCTGGTCCCACCCAGGTTGGATCCAACCTCTTAGCTCCTCTCAAGAGCCTGAGAAACTTGTGAGTTGCTGTGGGGCCCAAGGGAGTGGGCCTGATGCACTGCAGGTGGGTAAACTGCAAGATCAGCAAACCTCTTTGATGCGTTGTCGCTCCAGGGCTTGGCATCCTTCAGGGAGTTATTTGCTCTGTTATTATTTGGAATGACTAGTGAACAATTGGCTTGAGTTTAAAGTGAGTCAGATCAAATTTGGGTTTGACCACCACATTCCCGATCGCAGAGGAGGAGTGAAAGTCAAATGCGTTTAGTATCTGTGCCAGTATTGGGATTCCCACCAACTTTGGCCTGAAGTGATTTTTTAGCCTTTTTAAATTGCTGCTTTTGTCTGATGGTTAGGGAATTACAGTTGGCCTTCTGATACGTGATATCTGGGGATTTGAAGATGTGCTTCAAGGCTGTCATAAGTGAATTTGGTTTGGAGAAGCAGATTAGAAGCAATTCAGCACGAGTAAGTGGGTAGATGTGGATTTCTACCAATTTCTCTCTAAACAGACAGATCCACTTTTCTGAAAAGCAGGCTGACTCTGTGGGTTTCTAATGTCTTATCCAGTGACATTCCTTCACAAGATGTTAAATGGAAGCCCTTTATATCAAAGGCAGCAAGACCAATAAGACAAAAGAAACAGCATTGGACTTGAACTGAGGCTTTAGAGAAAACATCCAAGAATTCCATTGATAGAAGCCCTGTACCTGAGGAGAGGAACTGCAGACCTCACAGAAAATTCTATCAGATAGCATTGAGGCTTCTGCCACTAAAAAGGAAGTATTAAGCATGCCATAGGGCCCTTATGGCCCATCTGGCTGTCATGGTGTATCCTATGGAGATTCCTGTAGGGTGAATTTGCCTTCTTTGTTTTCCACATCTGCTCGGCTCCAGGTGCATCTTGCCATAAAAGTCCCATGAAATCACTCCAGCTCTGTGGAGCAAACCTGGTCCTCTTCTTGTTCTTCTCAGAGGGAGTGTTTCAAGACAAAGTGGTATCTGCTGTTCTAATGAAGAGTTCCTTCCCAAAACAGGGCCTGAAGAATCTTGGGTGCAGAGTCTGGAGTTAGACAGTCTGGTCTCTGAAGCCAACTCTTCCATAAACCTTTCTACCCTCTAACACATTGTTTTCATTCATGCATTCATGTCCTCCCCACCTTTAGTGGCAGATCATGAAAGCAGGAGACTGAAATGTGCTTTTTGTGGGCTAGAGCACATCAGGGTTCCTTCAGCCAGGGCTTTGCTGCACACACGCCTTCTAGATTTGGGGGCTGGTTTTCTGCCTTGATTGCTATTTGCTGTAATGTGTGATGTTCAACATTCTGTTTCAGTTCAGAAAAAGTTTAGGTTTGGTATTTCTCTCCTTCTCCTTCTCCTTCTCCTTCTCCTTCTCCTTCTCCTTCTCCTTCTCCTTCTCCTTCTCCTTCTCCTTCTTCTCCTTCTCCTTCTCCTTCTCCTCCTCCTTCTCCTCCTCCTCCTCCTCCTCCTCCTCCTCCTCCTTCTTCTTCATTTTTTTTTGAGACAGCGTCTTGCTGTGTTGCCCAGGCTGGAGTGCAGTGGTGTGATCTCAGCTCACTACAACCTCCACCTCCTGGGTTCAAGCAATTCTCTTGCCTCAGTCTCCCACAGAGCTGGGATTACAGGTGCATGTTACCACACCTGACTAATTTTTGTATTTTTAGTAGAGATGGAGTTTCACTATGTTGGCCAGGCTGGTCTCAAACTCCTGAGCTCGGGTGATCCACCTTCCTCAGCCTCCCAAAGTGCTGGGATTATAGGTATGAGCCACCGCACCCGACCGACTAGCATTGTTTTCATTTGGAGGTTTCCATAAGAAGCTACTTCAATTGCTAATCTTGCATCCCTCTCTTTTATATTTAAAGGAAGTAACTATATTAATTTTGAGTTTCACTGGCTATGTTTCTTGTTGCTGAACCCCATTGTTTGTTCCTACGATTGTGTCTAAGTCCTTCACTTTACCACTTCCTGAATATGCATTGAGTATGGATATTCCTGAAAATGATTGAGTACCCACTATATGCCAGTTGCATATAGTACTCAATCCATGCTTATTGTTGCATAGAATTGTAGTAACCTTTTACTAGTTTCTATTCCTCTCTGTCCTATGTCTGGACCTCCAGAAACTCTGGCAAGAATTAATATTAACTGGCTGGCCTAGTGCAAAATTGTGACATGAGTAATCATTTTCTTTGGCATCTCCAGCTTTTTTCTTCTGCTCTGTCCTTTGTACTTAGAGGATGGTTCCATCATCAGTGCTCAGGTACCTGGAGCCAAGCTTCTGCTGTTGTCTGAAGGAATACCTTGTCCTCTACCTTCACCCTGGACAGTGGCGTCCCTAACTTCCCTTGCTGTGTTCTGAGGACCCATGGCAATAAGTCAAAATCAAGACCTGCCAGCACCTCTAAGACGTTGTTCATAGGAACTACTAAGAGCAAGGAGACTTGCTCCCTTATCACCAGCTAGTTCTAGAAGCTGAAGACCTTGCTTTCTGTTCTTATTATTTCTCATCATTTTAAATTTCTGAGCACAATTCACCAGCATTAATAGTACTGTCATAATAGCTACTACTTATTGAGTGCTTTCTATACAGTGGGTAGTTCAATACTAGAACTTTACATTCAGTGCTGGGTTAAATGCTCCCAACAGCCCTATGGGGTAAAGGCTATTTTTCTTCCTAAATGAGGGAACCGTGTCTCAGAAATAACTTGTTCAAGATCAAAAGCTAGTAAAAAATAAAACTGAGGGTGTAGTGCAAATATTTCTAACCACAAAATTCTTAAATGTCATACTCTTCTACCTCCATTCCCCTATTCAATGTCAAGGGTCCAGGGAGTACTTGAAGATATTTTGGTTCACGATTCCTTTCTTCTCTCTAGCCAGTATCCAGGAATAGTTCTTCACACTATGTCATTTATTTCTACCTCCTTGTAATCAAGAGATTACCGTGTTTTGGATAAAGAATGCTGCCATTAGATTGCCCTCCTTGATTGCATATGATTGTTTCATTCCCATTGTTTTCTCAAATACCAGTTTGCCTGGCATGGTGTTTCAACATGCCTGCATTGAGGAAAGGGACCGCTGGGAGTACAAGCAGGAGGGTGTCTAGGAGCTGCTCAGTCTGTTTCTCCAGCCTGCTATCACCTGACTAAATTGTTTGTTGGATTGCTGTGTTCTATCCTGGGGGGAGGCCACAATGCCGGGTTTGTTTGTGTTGAGAGTCTCTGGCTTTGATTAGCAGCTAGCTCCAGTGCAGCTGAACATACAATAGGGACCAAAGGATGGGAAAAAAAAATCCTGCTACAGTTTCCCATTGGAAAGCATTCACTGTCAAGCTTGGACATCCAACAGTGGGACACAGATGAACAGAGGCTGGGAAAGGTTAGGTGATGGATTCTCCATGCCCTGCAGCCTGTTGTGTGTGATAGGTCATTCCTTTACATGAGCGTTAAGCCTCTATTTCTCTAAAATGTCTTTTATGATTCAGGTTTGAGACTGGTATTGATGTAGTTTGACAAAGGGCAAAACCTAGAAAGCTGCAAAGCATGAAGGAATCCCAGGATTACAACAGCTAGGGCAAAAGCAGTGAAAATGATGCATCTATCTTAAAGGACTAGTCACACAGTCAAATTTATAAAAAGGTCTTTAATCTGGCAGCATGGAAGAAGTTAAAATAACTATGACTATAATTCTACAGCTGAAACAGGGAAGTAAGACTTTTTATTTTGTAATATAGTTAGTGATTTCCTTTACCGAACTGATAACATAATTTATATTTTTTCTCACTGAATTAAACATTAAATCTACTGCAGGTACCCATACCCACCATCCAGTAGCTGAATAACAAGGTGTCTACCTGAAGTCAAGAGTCTCTCATATATCCTTAGAGGGCTACTTCAGTTGTCCAGGATTTTTAATCAATAGAATATCTGTCTGAGACACTGGGCATGTTCCAACAAGACGCTGTCCATGATCCTGGCCTGTAGGCATCTTAGTTGCATCCTCATAAACGGGACAAAGCAGACTTAGAGCTAGAAAATCGAATATGAAATGAAATGATAAAAGAGTGGTTCGGTGGGTTTTTTTTTCAGAGAAGGAAGACATTCCAGTCTGGAGCAGAAAAGGGTGGCTGCATGTAAAGGATAGGATTTTCTTTTCTTTTTCTTTTAGAGATGGGATCTCGCTATATTGCCCAGGCTGGTCTTAAACTCCTGGCTTCAAGTGAGCCTCCTGCTGTCACATCCCAAAGTTCTGGGAAAGGGTAGGATTTTCAAAGGCAGAGTTGCATTGTGTATGGCAGAAAGTCATGAGGAAAGCATCTCCGGTAATGCATGAAGAAAGAGGGAAGCCAAAGAGATGATCCAAGGCAAGACCTCAGAGGTAGAAAACAGAAGGGCCTGATTTGTGTAGAGAGTGAGTGGCCAAGAGTGGAAGCGAGGGTTAGAAAAAAAAAAAGGAATGATAGCAAGACCCTTCAAGTGGAAGCTAACCTGCCTGAATTATGTCAAGTTAGATGGTAAGGAATCACTGAAGGTTCTCCACAACAGAGAAGAAAAGAATTGGTAAAAGTAAGGCATAAAAAGATTATTTTAAAAGAAGTAACAGATCAGAGGTGGAGAGAATCAGTTACATTTTAAAAAGTAGTGCTTTGTATACCACCCCCACTCTACCCCTTGATCCTTTCACATTCTGGAAATCCTGTGCATACTTCAATGTTTTGCTTAAATACCGTCACCTCCGTGAAAATTTTACCTTTATTCCCCTAGTTAAAATGATTACTTACCCCTTTCTCTGTTTCACAACTTTCTATGGTTTTCCTTTTATAGTCATTCATTCATTCATTCATTCATTCATTCACTTAAAAATATGCAATGAACACAATGAGCTGGGCTCTATGTTAAATATCAGGAATACAGAAATGAATACTTCACAGTCCTTGTTTTTGAATCGGACATCTAACTGGGGGGAGCAGGCAGGCACAGGAACAGCTAATCAGTGCAATTTCAGTGCAATGAACTAGATATGCACATATGAAAGCCCATTGGAGAGACATTTTAGTCAGCTGAGGGTGGATTCAGGGGAGGCTTCCAGGAGGTAGTGTCTCCTGACTTGTGTTTAAATATTGAAAAATATAAGGAAGAAAGTGTGAGTTCTGGTAGAGGCAACGGGGTGAATGCTTACTCATTCTTATCTTGTAACAGTTACCTTAAATGACTATCTCTCCCCACTTCACTATAGATCTCTTAGCCAATACTTTATACAATAACAAATGAATGAATAAATAAGTGAATTGCTGATGCCTTGGTGTAAGTAGGTAGTTAAGACGGATTCTTTCTGGACACACCATGAGGTGAAATAAAGGCTATCTGTAGTCTAGACATTACAATGGGAGGTGAGTACATGAAGGGTGAGTAAAAAATGAGATGTTGAAATTGATCAATTTGGGAGAATTCTAGTGCCATTGATAGAAAGGGGAAATCTAGACAAGAGCTGATTTGGGGCAAGAGCATGTTGCAAGCTTAAAGGAATTGTGGAGAGACAGGATTATCCTAAGAACCGAGCATGAACTAGGTGCAGGTTTCTGAGGTCTCTCTGAACTGTGGACACCCACGATGCCTGGGAGGCCTTTTAATGAGAAGTAGCCTCAGGCTTGTAGCACTTGGTAATTGGTGACTGGGTTCCCGTCTAAGCTGTAATTTCTAGTCTCATTACTGCACCTTCCTCCTCCTGAGCATTCACAGCATACTTTCACGAGAAAATGTGGTAAGACCATATTAACCATTTAATTTTCTGAGAAAAGTTTTTTATTACTTTGCTTCTTACTTTAAATGTTCCTTGGATGCATCAGCTTTCAAGAAAACTCTATAATCACGTCTAGACATTTCACATGCACTGGAATGGTTTGAGGCCATGTCTTCCAAAAGAGGCCAACTGGCTGAGGAGGGGCTTCTGTAATTTCAGTAACTGCATTTTAGATTTGCACTGATTCACCCATGCAGAGATGCCAGCTCTTTTCTTGAAGCTGCTCATTTTCCTGTACTCAAATGAATGACCTTCTGCCAATCATGCATGGAGTCATTATTTCTGCAGTCAGTGGAAAAGGTAGTTACTCATGGAACTCAACCCCAGGGTGACAGTGAAAGCCAGATTGTTATGGCTTGGTAAATATTGATTAAAATATGTGGAGAAAAACAAAATGCTGAACTTTTATCAGAGGTAGAAACAGTCTCTTATGCTCCTTGTTGAAAGGGCCACTGTGCTGGGTGTTTTGTGATGGTGATGTTGCTTCTTGCTGTCCATAGTCAGCACCTCCTCCTCCTCCACATGCCCCGCTGGGATATGAAGACACTCCCTTCCTTTTCTGTATTTTCTTTATCTCACTCCAGGGATCCTTCTTCCTAGGGAGGGCAGAATCAGTGGTAAATGGATCATTTTCAGTTTTCTTCCTTTAAAATTATTTTTTCAGCTTTACTAAAAGAAAAGAACGCTCAGGAAGTAAATATTGTCTGGCTTCCAATCCCCAATTTAATTATCAGTCAGAAGAGGCAGGAAATGTCCTGGGGACAGAGATCAGACAAGATCTTTTCTAAGAAAGCCATTTAACACAGGGCATATTATACTTAATGTTGTTCCAGATTCAGATTTAGTCAGCAATTCCTGGTTCAGATAATCTGGGGCCTGGGAGGGTAAAATCTTGCAATTTCACTGAAGCTTTGCCTTATCTGTTTCCTTTGACCAATCAGGAAGCTTCTACAGGATGAGCCTATTACAGTACAATTAAAACTCTTCTATCTGCAGATGACCCAATTGATATTTCATACTCTGTTTCATACTCTGAAACAATTCATACTCTGTTTTGGCCTTCCATTAACAGCTAACATCCATGTAATATTTTATTATTGACAAATTGCCTTCCTAGATCTCATCTCATTTTATCCCCCAAACAATTCTATGAGATCCATTTTAGTATTATTACCCTCTCCATAGATGAGAAGAAGGAGGTTTCCAGAATGGAGAATTCTCCAAGATTTCTTCAAAAAGGGAGCGTGACAGTTGCCTCACTGACCTTACAGGATCTTTGGAGGGAATTATCATAACCTGTGAAAGTATTTTGCAAAAAATTTTTTTTAAAAGTTGGCATTTTGTTATTTTCTGTGTATACATTATTTGGCTTAAAACATCAGCATACACAATCATAGAACATTGTCTCTTAAAGAACAGTTTACCTGTTCTTTAGAATCTCATGGGGCTGTGGTCTCAAAGTGTCCCATACTTTATCTATGAATCAGAATTTTTAGGTGAGGGCTTAGGAAGGTTAATTTTTATTTCTATTTTTTATTGTTTTTTTTAGAGACAGGGTCTCACTGTGTTGCCCAGGCTGGAATGCAGTTGCTATTCACAGGCATAATCATTGCACACTACAGCTTGAGCCCAGGAGTTCACTCCTGGGCTCAGGCGATCCTTCTTTCTCCACCTCCCAAGTAGCTGAGACTATAGGCAGGCACCACATTGCCCAGCTTAACAATGTTAATTTTTAGCAAGGCCACAGGACTACTTTCAGACACACTAAAGTTTGAGAACCATTTTGTGTGTGTGTAATACATTTGGCATATATCTATTGAAAATACGACCTACTATGGCACTAGAAGTCTTCCAGAATTTGTTGGACTATAATAGATTCTATGTTCTAGACCAGCCTCTACAACTGGCTAATTTTGTATTAAGTCACCTGAATTTTTCAGGCTTGTATTTCTTCATTTGTAAAACAAATGACCTACACTAAAATATCTCTAAGATTCCACTAATTTCTTTGATTCAGTGTCTGTGCTCTTCCTAGATTATGATCTGTGGATTCTCTTCTCTCCCCATGGAATACTCTTCTGATTGTGTTTAAGTTGGTGGCTCTGCAGCATCAGCTTTACCTAAAAACTCATTAGACATGCAAATTCTCAACTAGTAACCCTAACTCTGAGGGTAGGTCCAGCAATCTGGCTCTTTAATAAGCCCTCATGATGATTCTAATACATGATCAAATTTGAAACCATTGAGATAATCCTGATTAGTAAATTCAAGCATATAACTACACCGTTATAACATTTTGTTTTCTTAAACTTAGGCTATGGCTATGACTATCTATAGCTGTCTGTCTCACAGGGAAAGACATTAAGAAAGCAAAATCCCTCTTTATTTTTAATATATGACTTCCAAGGGTAAAAACTCAACTTTCCATGTTTTGAAAGTAGCTTTTCTCATACATTAAGGCATTCAGACATCATTGGAAAGTTTGGCAAAGAAATGAAGTTTTAAATTACTGACAGTCTTCACTTTACCATAGTAAAATTAATTCACACCAGTCCCCCAACAACATAATTTATTAGTATATTAACTAAAAGTATATAAAATACTTAAATTGCATAAATACAAATTTCACTGTTAGCTGCTCAATCTACAAATCACCACATACATAGCAAATTTGCTTTATAATTAGTGACCCATCACATCCCTTCTTTCATAGTCTGTCTGTAATTGGTCACCATGAATCTGTTATTCGCTTTAGGCACAGGCAGCAAACCATGTACTTTTGTTGCCTCCTTGTCTCACAATGATAAATTCACAAGACGGTTTTCAAAAATTGGTAATCCAAAGAAGAAATTGGCCAACAAAGATGAAAGTGCAGGCAAGAAAATAGGAATAATTTAACACTGGAAGTGAAACTCAAATCAAACATAAGTGGAGTTACAGAAGTAACTGAAGGTGGGAACATTGATGCTGCTGCCACTGGAGAGACTCTCCACGTGCGGCCAAAGGCACTTAGGAAAGGCAAATTAATAGCTATAAATACGGAAATTGGATATGACTAAGAGGATGAAACTGTCCTGAGGGAATTGATGCTGACAGTAACTCACTTCAATGGATTCTTGGATTTATTTTATGACACTGAAAGAGTGAAGAATAAAACGTTGGAAGCTAATCCAAATGTAGAAAGGTGTATGATGATTTGCCAAGGCACGGAAAAATGCTTATTCTGCATTGTAATGTGTACTATGAGAAAAGAAAAGCAAGCTGTTCTAATGACTCTTGATAAATATTTTACAAAACCAAACATTTTACATCTCAATATTTCTAATGTTTTATGTGGCAGTATACTAAATAAATATCAATTTTACTATATTTTAATTTTTCTATACATTTATGAATACAGAGTTTTTAATGATAGGTCCTAGAAAAACATAATTTTCCTATTGATAGTTAAGGTTGATCTTAAAACAAGGTGAGTTTTATGGTCGTAAACTACTATGCATAGCAGGAACTGCCTGAATATCTTGTTTCAAATATAAACACTATGAAGCAAGTGTATTACTCCAGAACTCATATGTGACTCCTAAAAAATAACTGTATGAGCCGATATGTTTTATATTTTTAAAATGGGCTATAGGTGTCACCAGTTGAAAACCTCCATCCATTGCTTCCCTCAATTAAATATTTATTGAATGCCCACATGTTATTCTTCTAAGCCCTGATAGCACAGGAGTAAACACCTATTAGGTATCAGCTTTCATTCTCAATTAAGGAAAAGCAAATAAGCAGAAAAAATTTCAGCAAGTAGTAAGGAAGAAAATAAAAGAGGATAATGAGATAGAAAATGACTGTATGTACGAGGGAAGGAGGGGTGGTTTAGGAAGGAGAGTGCCAGGGAAGGCCTCTAAGCTTCAACCAAACACGTTTCTGTTCATGGGCTGAGATAAAATAACTGTTTCAGTGATTAAGTCCAAAGTTCTTACTTTATAACTTGTTGTACAATGTATTTTTGAAAATTAAATAGTTAAATATTTAATCAATATTAAACACTTTTTAAATTTTTAATTATCCTAGTCACATATGGCCTATTTTAAGTAAAACAAATTTTAAAAGCTAATAATTAATTTATAAATAGAACATTAATTCTATGTTATGATAACTTCCATAATTTAAGCATTAAAGAATATTTTATTTTTGCTGATTACATATATTTAAATCTGGAGTCACATATTTGAATTCCAAAGACTGTGGCCATAGCGTTACTGAGAAATGATTACTAAATAGTGTTGTGACAAGAAGAAGAAATTATTTCTGGTAGTGATTAAACAGAAGAAAAGCCACCCAGTCTTTAATTACTATCAAGCAAAAATCATATTGTTATACAGAAATTATAAACCTACATATAAAATATCTTTGAGCATCTACCATCCAAGAATTTGGCATCAATGATAAACACTATTAGTGCCAGAAGAAATATTGCCACTAATTTTGCAATTAATACATGAGCATGAATAAAGACATTGGATTTCCTTTTTTAGGTGATGAAATATGAACTGTGAGAGGGAGAAATCAATATAAAAGATGTGGTTAAAAACGATACTAAAGCCAAAGAAAGATGCAAACCATATTTGGTTTAAAGGATTTTATTCTTTCAAAACAAACATCTCTTTGATTCTTAGCCAAGCTGTGAGCAGGTATAAAGTCTTCCTGTAAGCCAGTTTGACAACTGGTATTAACCTCAGAGTTTAGAGGAGAGAGAGTGTGGTGAACATGCGGGGTCTTTGCTTGTTTAGCTGTGCATGTGTTATATAATTCAGGACTGCCTGGAGCATGAAAACAAGCTTGGCAATAGCAAGGGAGCCCTGATAGCTGTTGGGTTGTTTCCTTAACTGTCCATTAGCCTGGATGCTCTGTATGGGACACCTGTGGACACAAAGTACATTGTTGAATATTCATTATAGAGCCACAACACAGTTGACCTCAAAGCTTACTTTGAGTCTGTGAAAAATAAAGCCAGAAGTTATAACACAGAGGGTTCTTCCAATCTCAGCTTGCTCCGCAAGATGAATAACTACCATATCAAGATGTGTGAAGAGGAATGACAGGGTATCCTGTGGGGTAGGTTGACAGTGAGCTGCAGGACTAGAGAAGGCAGAGCAGATTTCCGTAAGGCAACTGCTGTTAGGAATAAAATTCAGTTGACAAGCCAGTGTCAGAAAATCACAAGAAAGCGTATAATGCAAAATTTTTTTTAAAATCCCCAAACCTATAATGTTATAAAAGTTCATTTTTCTGTATTCAGTATTTGGAGTCCTTTTCCTTTAAAAAATATCTAAATTTTGCTTTAGTTCTCTTTCTTCTAGCTAAACACTTTCCCAGGGAATTTTTCCCATTTTTATTTCTGTCAACAATAGCTTTAAGTTTGCCATGGAGCAAAAGTGCTCTAAATCTCTATAATAAATACAAGTCACTACATACTTGATTGTGCAAGGAACAGTGTTAAAGAGAAAAGCACAATGCTAAATTTTCCTAGAATTGTGAAATGATCCAGTTACAGTTGCACTACAGTAGATTAGCTAGTTAGAAAATGGAGTCTTCATTTTAAAGTTGACACTAAAATGTTCTGCTTTAGAGAAAGATTTTACAGTCCTATGGGTGAGTCTTATTCTTTCTATCAGGAAGGTAAGAAGTAAGTATGAGCATTAGGAAGAGAGAGTGCCTGTGAGTGTGCGCGTGAATTTTGGTGAAAGATGAGTAGAAACAGAAACAATTAGAATACTGTTTTATTCTTCCATGGCATAAAGGTATAAAATAATAATCACACAATTGAGGATGCTCAATGATTGTCATTTAAATATGAATGCATATATTTATGGCTTCCAAATTAGCAGAGACATATCGTGCAAGGGAATTTTGGAGCTAGAAGGAGAGAGAGATTTGTTTTCTGCCTTTTTGAATATCCTGGGAACACAGACATACAGACATGCAGCCTTTTAATTAGCAGAATAGTTGTGGAGGGGATTACCTAGAAGTATTGAGTATGGACTGAAAAACTGACCTAGACCACGTGAGACTCCCTTTGGCCCTTGAATGTTACACTATAAGCTAGTTGAATGCTATCCTAAATGTACAAGACCGTAATGTCAAGGAGTCCCAGCAAAGCTGTATGAAGCTGGAGTACAGGTACCCGCCCAGCCCATTCTGGCAAAAATACACAGGTCTTGCCCCTAGCTTTGGGGTCTCCAAGTCGTGGCAGTTTGTCCTGCTTCTCATCTGTACAGGCTTCAATACCTTTGTGGATACACAGAGACATTCTGAGATCCTGATAAAATGGAAAACAAAACCCCACAAGGGAGACCTCCTGAGTTTTCCATTTCAATGACTATAGAGGAAGCTGAATGGCCAAAAACTGATCTGTCCGCTGAACGAGGAGGACTGTGGTCTTGGTGAAATGACAAAGAGATGTTTGCTTTCAGTCCCTTGGAGTGCCTTGATTCAATGTCAAGTTTTAAGGAACGTCTCCCCAAAGAACTCTCAGGTTGTGGGTATTAAAGTAATGCCCTTTTTGGAGACTTAAGCTTTCTGAGAACAAATGGAAGAAAGTAAAAGATAGCCCTTTGTTATATCTCACATCTACCAAACTAGAGACTGATAAATGCTTTATCTGTGTGACTCAATTAGTTCTCACAAGAATTCTGTAAAGTGTGGAAACTAATTAATCCCATTTTACAGATGAGGAATTTGAGGCTGTGAGACGTTAAATAAACTGCAGAAGGTCTTTGGGTTTCAAACACAAACACTTTCAAAGCAATTATTTCCTATTACTCCAGAACTCAAGTAGTCAGCAATGATGTGGTATCTGTTGAACTAGAAAGCTTAGGTCTTTTTAGGTGGACAAAAACTAGAGAGTGGTGGATAAAGTAGAGAGAAAGATAGATGGATCAGAAAAAAGTCTCCCTACAGTAATTTAAAAAGGAAGAAGCATGACAGTAGTCACTAAAATGCCAGAAAGCTGACAAAAAATCTCGGTGTTGGTGATGGTGGTGGGGAGGGAGAGTTTATAATACTTATAGAGGGCAATGCTTACTGCTTTCACATACCTTATCTCACTTGAGGCACTACTATTCCATTTAGAAATAAGGAAACTGAGGTCTCAGGCAGGTTAAGTAGATTTCTCAATGATTTCAGCCAGTAATTAGCAAAGGCTAAATTTGAACTTAGGCTGTCTGACTCCAAAATCAATGTTGTGTTTACAACTTCATGGTGAATGAAGGCAGACACCCAGAAAGATGGGGGAGGAGGATCATATCATTCAGATAAGGCCTGTAGTCATTTGTTCATTCATGTATTCATTCACAGCATACACATTGACTTGTCTCACCTTTCAAAGTCATGGAAATAGAAAGTTAAATGAAACGTAGAGCCTACCATTTGTTTTCTTAAAATTATATATGATGAGTGCAAGTATATAAAAAAGTTAATATTTAATGTGGAGCCACAGATGATAAAATGCTGTATGAAATAATCTATAGGATTCTACCTGACTTTTCTGCTCTTTGAAGTCTCTAGAATTGCTGGAGTTACAATTAGGGCCAGCATGAGAGAGATGACGTCCTGAAGTACTTGGTTCATTCACAGCCTTTTCTTCAATGTGCTCTTGGCCACTAGATTACTCTGTTATTGTATTTATTTTTAAGATGAGTCTCACACTGTTGCCCAGACTGGAGTGCAGTGGCATGATCTCAGCTCACTGCAACCTCTGCCACCCAGGTTCAAGCAGTTCTCCTGCCTCAGCCTCCCAAGTAGCTGGGATTACAGGCACGTGCCACCATGCCCGGCTGATTTTTAAATTTTCAGTAGAGACAAGGTTTCACTATATTGGTCAGGCTGGTCTCAAACTCTTGGCTTCAAGTGATCCACCAACCTTGGCCTCCTAAAGTGCTGAGATTGTAGGCCTGAACCACTGTGCCTGGCCATGATTCCTCTTATAAAGAAAGAGTCAAGTCTATCTTGTCTAGAAAATTTTCTTTCATCCCTCCAGCCTACTTGGCCACCCGCTCCTTGAACTCCCAGGGCACTTACTCATCCTGAACCTCCCTCACCTGTCCTTGGTCACTCATGCCTCAGTTGACGCATCTTCCTGCAAAGACTATAAACTATAATATTTGAGAGAGGGACGATGCCTTCCCCCACCCCCTGAAAAAGAAAACCAGAGTCCTCTGCCATGCAATATTGTTTACATATTGAATGTCCTACATGTAATTATCATTTAAGTACAGGATTCTTTCCAGAAGGCCCTATACAATTCAGAGAAAGAAAGAAAATAAGCACATGATGACCCGTCAAAGCATTTGTTGATGTAGGACTAGAACATTCTGCAGTTTCTGAGATGAGAAGGAACTCAGTGAAGTTCCAAAGTCTATAGGATTTCCCAAAGATGGCACTCCCACGTGTGTGGTCAGGAGATGTGAGATATCGGGGTTGCCACATGGGGGATCTCTGGGATTCCTCCCACACTCTTTACCCACATACTCACACCAACTGCTCGGTTAGAAAATTTAAAGAAGTCATTATGATTCTGGAGATGCTTGGGCATTTATAAAATTCTTGATATTAAAATTTAACTTTCACTAACTACATAGGAAAAATACCTAAAAATCATATTCCGATTTCTGCACTGAGGGCACCCAAAGATGGAATGAAGAAAGCCCCCCATGGCTGGAGGCAACTCCCAGGAAGAGAGGAAGCACAGCCTGAATCTGAATGGCCAGCGTCTGCTCTCCCTGACTCACCCAGGCCGATTTTCATCAAGCCTGACATACGGAGTGATAGATTCACAAACACAGCCTCAGAAACGCTCTAGGTGTCTGATGTAATTTTTGATTAAGATTGCATGCATTTGTGGAAATGAGAGAGAGAGGGGGAGAGAAAGAGAGAGACCACCAACCTGAGAGGAACCCCACCTCCAATGGAGAGGCTGGGCTTGGGGACAGACAAAGCAGTTAATTGTGAGCAGTTCCACTAAGGGTCCTGGGAAACTCTAACACTGAGGGGTGGCTGTGACCCATTTGGCACAGGCGCTGCTGCCTTGCATATTTCCACATCCTAGACAGTCAAACACCTGGGTTACCTCATGAGTGCAGCCCTGTTCTTAGAGATTTATGATGTTCACCCAACCTGGCAGCTGGCTAATTTGCTGGAAAGGTAATGCTCTGGCAGCCCAGTCTGCAACCCAACGCTCCCCAGGAGGGCTTTCCTCTCCTGCTTATGCTCTTGCTGAATTGCCTGGCCATTTTCTGCAGAAAGCAAAGTAATCTCCACTCTCTTTTGGGACTGCTCGATCCTCTGGTATCTGACATGGGTCATTTTCAAAATCTGCCCCCTCCTGTTGGAAAAGCATGAGGCCCCTGTTATTAATGAAAGGTGACCTTGGCCTGCCTTTATAAAGTTCTCTTCCATTACATCACTTGACAGATGCAATCATGAAAAATGCTTCACTCTGAATTTCTCAGGAACACTTGTTAGGCCTCCGAAGAGGCTTTCTTTTAAGACTGATGTTCCCTGAATATGGACGATGCCCTCAAGATCAAAATTCTAGGGGTAGAAAATGAGGTGTAGGATTTGCACCTTGCTCCAAGTTTGCACAGAAATGAATGGAGAGACTGAGAATGGAGCTGAGGCAGTTTGAGTTTAGGGTCTTCAGAATTTTGATTTCTAACAAGTTCCCAGTTGATGGTGATATTGACCGTCTGGGAAAAGTATTTCAGACCTGCAGAGAGAATCTTGGAATGAGCTGCCCTGAGAGCAACAAGAGCTTTAAGAGCTGATTCTATTCAGAGGTTTACTGACTATATTCAGTGGAGGCTGAGGATTCTGAAGAGGTGCCTCAGGGTAGATGCAGCAGGCAAGAGGAGATCCCCCAGTGAGCACAAGAAATGATCAGAGCAGATATTTTTATCAGTTGTGTATTTTGGAGTTTTAGACATGGTTGTATTTGATAGGAGGTTTTTGCTACTTAAAATAAAAGTGAAGCTACCAATCTAGTAGAGTGCATTTTATTTTCAATATGCAAATACAGAGGCAGAGGCAGAGACTCAGGATCACAGAACTGCATACCTAGGCCATCCCAGCATGTAATGCCACCTCCCATCAGCTATACCATGGGATATTTTTACTACATTCTCGTGTCCCAGCTCCAAAGTCGCCCTTCTTTTTTTTTTTTTTTTTTTTTTTTTGAGACGGAGTCTGGCTCTGTCGCCCAGGCTGGAGTGCAGTGGCGCGATCTCGGCTCACTGCAAACTCCGCCTCCCAGGTTCACGCCATTCTCCTGCCTCAGCCTCCCGAGTAGCTGGGACTACAGACGCCTGCCACCACGCCTGGCTAATATTTTTGTGTTTTTAGTGGAGACGGGGTTTCACCGTGTTAGGCAAGATGGTCTCGCTCTCCTGACCTCGTGATCCGCCTGCCTCGGCCTCCCAAAGTGCTGGGATTACAGGCGTGAGCCACCGCGCCCGGCCTCTATACTCTACCCTGGAGTGCTGGGGATGTGACCCTGCCAGAGAATATTTCTGTTTCTCAGTTGGCTCCACAGCAGGCTGTCAGTAAGGAGTGTGAGAGGGAAACCCAGAGTCACTAGGTGGTTTAAGATCCTGGGTGTTCGAATCCGGCTAGATCTCCCCTTTGCACATTTCAGGAACTCCCTTTCCAATGTCCCAACTTGCCCATGAGAGTTGGTGAAACTGTGACTTCAACTTAATTTGTAATTCTGCAACACACACACTTAAATGCTGTGCTTGCTGTTCAATAATATCAGCCCAGAGGTTACAAGAGATGAGATTCATTGAAGGCTACCAAGTAAGTCCTCATCTGTGGCTTGTGATAAGAATTTACACTTGAGCTTGCACTTTTTTTTTTTTCCTGTAAGTGTTCTGGGACATTCAGGAGACTCCATCCCACACCACAGTCCTCATAGTAATCATTACTTTTGTAATGGTCAAGGACAGCAGCCATCTGGGCTCTTAAGGCACTTTCTTCAGTAGGTAATTTATCACAATCAACCACAGGTGTTCATTTGATTAGTGGTGACACTATTGCATGGCATAATTATTATCATCCTATTTTGCATTGGCAAGGAGCCCATCACCGTTTAAGCCCTAGAACACAGCCAAATCAATCCCTCTATTCCACCTATTAGAGTCTGATTCCTGACCTTGTGCCGGCTACCAATTTCTATGTGTCAGGATCAGCCAAGAAATACACCACATCAATTACTTTAATAGAATAAACATGAATAATAGTTAACAATGTCTAAAGTTATTGATTATGTAACTGAAATAAAACATGGAGGAGTCATCTAGTATCACAAAGCAGCATGGGCTGGGTGTGGTGGCTCACACCTGTAATCCCAGCACTTTGGGAGGCCAAGGCAGGCGGATCATGAGGTCAGGAGTTTCAGACCAGCCTGGCCAACATGTTGAAACCCCATCTCTACTAAAAATTAAAAAATTAGCTGGGTGTGGTGGTGGGTGCCTGTAATCCCAGCTGCTTGGGAAGCTGAGGCAGGAAAATCATTTGAACCTGGGAGGCGGAGGTTGCAGTGAGTCGAGATCACACCATAGCTTGCATTCCAGCATGGGCAACAGGGTGAGTCTCTGTCTGAAAAACAAAATAAAAGCATCATGCAAAAAGCTGGATTTGGACCTGAGAGATAATACCATAAAAATCGGCATAATGTATACCGCACATCTGTATATACAGTTTCCCTTGACTTGTAAGCCCATCCAATCTCGTGAGAGTTTGTGTTATTGCAGCACTTTTCACTTGCTTCTGCCATGTAAACTTTGCATTGTGCTACACATATTTTTATATATGTCTACCATCCATCAATTGCTGGTACCTCATTGGTGATCTTATTTGTCTTTGCTGTATGCCCTAGTTTGTGGAACAAAGTAAGTTAATACACGCAGAAAAGAGTAATGATCCATGATACTGCTAAGGCCACTTTAATGAATGGGGTGCTCAATGTATGCCCCATTCTGGAGAGCCTATCTTCCTGTCTTGGGGTTGTGTCTTTTACGGTACTATAGAGCCTTCTGGAAATTTTAGTAATGCTTCATTGTTTAACGCTGAGCCACAATGACTCTAAAAATAGATATTTTCTTCTGCCTTTCTAAATGAGATTTTCTAGTCCCGCTCATCACTCAGCAGCTGAACAATAGAATTATAGATGAAAATGTCATAAATAATACATAACTTAAAATACGATAAAATAGGTGAGACTATCTTCTGCTTTCCAAATGTGATTTCTCAGACCCTTCTCAGAAACCAGCACCTGATGAAAAAGGCTGAGTAATAAACCTACGTCTGGCCCAGTCCGTTTGGTCTGTGCATGGTGAACATCCAATTCTGAGGAGATATTAAATTCCAAGAGGCATAGGTTCTTTTGAATTTCTAAGTGGATTAAATGAAGCTTATCAGTACAGCAGATAGGATATCTGTAGTACATTAGCTTTTATAACCTTGGAGGAGGTAAGAGAGGACCTTGCCTCATGATTTTCAGATTAGTTACTCGTGTGAGTTGAAATTTTAAAATCTAAGTGTGAATTTATTTATTTAATCCTTTGATAGTTATGAAAGTGTTGGCTGGGAGCAGAATTTGATAATAAGGGAAAGAGTGAGTACAGGTCAATTTTTTAAAGTTGCAAACAATAAAATTTCCTCCAGCTATTATAGTTTAAACAGTGAGAGATGGATTAAGGGGGAGAGCTAGCTCCCACAATTACTGGGATAGCTGAATGAATAAATTCAAAGCTGGACTTCTGGGAATAGCTCTTAAAAACACACAGCAGAGACACAGGCCTCACCTGCAAACCAGATGCCATACACCGTGCCTGTGTCTCCTCATGACTCAATTCCTGTATGAACGCATCTGAACGGCAATTCCCTAAGTCATCTCCAAACTAGTTGTGAGTTAGGCTGGGATATGTAGTTGTTATTTCTTTTTAAAAGTTTGTTTCATTTTGTTTTCTGCTTTTTACTTTTCCCTTTCTGCTTGCTGGAAGAGAGTTGGAGTGGATATTGAGCAAGCCAAGACATGATATATACTTGGAGATGGGGAAATCAGAAGGCCCTCAGTGAAATGTGTCTTTGGAGACATATGTGGGGAGGGCTGCCAGGAGGGCTCAGTTTCAACAAGAGGGGTGAGAGTTGGGGACCTGAAGGGAGTTAGAGGAATCTACTAAAAACCCTGTAGGAAGTACCTACAAGAATTTTGTAACAATACCACATTATAAATAACACCTGGCAAAGTATATAAGTTATTAAATATCACAGTATAAAATTATTTTACAGTTTTCATGATTATCACAATAATACTGTGTGACAGGTAAAGAGTAGTAAATTAGTTTGAATTAGTTTTAATATCACCTAATTCATTCACTACCCAATTTATATGTTTTATACATTTGTTGTATAGGTAGTTATTTTAAACTGGTGTGTAACTTTATTGAAAATTTAAGAGTTTTCCATTTTTTTCTTTTTAAAAGTGGCATTTTCTAGCCTTTTTCTTACTTTTTTGTCTGTTTTTGGACCAGGTGTTGAAAATCTCTCCAGTGGTTAATAGCTTCACATTTTTCAATAAATATGAGGGGTGGAGGAGTGGTAAAATAATTCAATGGCAACAGTTTTCCAAAAGATGAATATTTAAGCTGAATCTGAAAGCTGAGAAGACTGTGGAGACTGCAAGTAAGCATCAGGTGAGGGAAGTGAACGGGCAGGATAAGCCACCCAGGCAAAATGTCAGCAGGCATAGTGTGTCTTTGAGCATCTTCTATTTCTCATTTTAGTAGGCTCCTGCTGCTTAGTTCCTTGTCTCGTTTACCTGCTCTCTGTCACTGGTAGAAAAGCAAGTAAAGCACCCTTAAGCAAAGCTATTCTAAGAAATGTGCTTCGCGGAAACTCCCAAAAGAGAAATGGACGGATTCGTTTGAATGCCTCATTGCTACACAGCCTAATTTATATTCACTTTCACTGGAGAATGATTAAAACTGTATAATTAAAAACTTGCCTTTGCTATTGGCACTCAAAATTGACAATAATTAATTTCCTGTCTTTTAAATGGGGAGACATCACAGTTCTCTCATTTGCAATGTCAGGTAGGTTTTATGGATTAGGGATTAGGGATTTTATGGATTATGCATTAGGGATTAGGAGTTGCCACCTGTGTCTTAAAACCAAGTCCATCAACTTTGTATGACATGGTCCATTGATGATATACAGGCATTCCTCATTCTGTCGGGCTTTGCTTAATTGTGCTTCTCAGAGATTGCATATTTTACAAATGGAAGATTTGTGGTAATCCTGCATTGAGCAAGTCTATCAGCATCATTTTCCAATCGCATGTGCTCACTTTGTGTCTCTGTGTCATATTTTGGTAATTTATACCATATTTCAAAATTTTTACTATTATTATGTCCTTATGGTGATCTGTGATCGGTGATCTTGATGTTACTGTTATAATTGTTTTGGGGTATCATGAACTACACCCGTATAAGATGGCGAACTTAAAACAGATAAATGTTGTGTGTGTTCTGACTATTCCATTGATAGCTCATTTCCCCATCTCTCTTCCTCTTATTGAGCCTCGTTATTTGCTGAGACAAAATAATGTTGAAATTCAGCCAACTAGTAACCCAACGATGGGACAATGGCCTCTAAGTGTTCAAATAAAAGGAAGAATGGAACGTCTCTCATTTTAAATTAAAAGCTAGAAATGACTACTCTTAGTGAGGAAAGGCATATCAAAAGCCAAGATAGGTCAAAAGCAAGGCCATTCGTGCCAAACAGCCAAATTGTGAATGCAAAGGAATGGTGCTTGAAGAAAATTAAAAATACTACTCCAGTAAATACACGAATGAAAGCAAAATACCCTCATTGTTGATATGGAGAAAGTTTGAGTGGTCTGGATACAAGATCAAACCAATCACAACATTTTTTTCCAGTCCAAAGCCTAATTCAGAGAAAGGACTTAACTCTCTTCAATCCTTTTTTTTTTTTTTTGAATGGAGTCTCCCTCTGTCACCCAGGCTGGTGTGCGTTGGCACGATCTCAGCTTACTGCAACCTCCGCCTCCCAGGGTCAAGCAATTCTCCTGCCTCAGACTCCCGAGTAGCTGGGGTTACAGGTGTGTACCACCATGCCCAGCTAATTTTTGTATTTTTAGTAGAGAGGAGGTTTTGCCATGTTGACCAGTTTGGTTTCAAACTTCTGGCCTCAAGTGATCCACCACCTCGGCCTCCCAAGGTGCTGGGATTACAGGCTTGAGACACCGTGCCTGGACTCTTCAGTTCTATGAAGGCAGAGAGAAGAGAGAAAGCTGCAGAAGAAAAGTTTTAAGCCAGCAGAGACTGGTTCGTGACGTTTAAGGAAAGTAACCATCTCCTTAATATAAAAGTACAAGTGAAGCAGCAAATGCTGATGCAGAAGCTGCAGCAAGTTATCCAGAAGATCCAGCTAAGATCATTGATAAAGGTGACTACACTAAATAACACATTTTCAATGTAAATGAAACAGACTTCTATTAGATGGCCTGCAGTAGTGGCTCATGCCTATAATCCCAGCACTTTGGGAGGCTGAGACAGGTGGATCACGAGGTCAGGAGATTGAGACCATCCTGACCAACATGGTGAAACCCTATCTCTACTAAAAATACAAAAAAATAAATAAATAAATAAATTAGTCGGGCCTGGTGGCCTGTAATCCCAGCTATTCAGAAGGCTGAGGCAGGAGAATCACTTGAACCAAGAAGTTGGAGGTTGCCGTGAGCCAAGATCGCGCCACTGCACTCCAGACTGGTGACAGAGTGAGACTGTCTAAAAAAGAAGGAGGAGGATGAGGAGGAGGAGAAGGACAAGGAGAAGGACAAGGAGAAGGAGAAGGAGAAGGAGAAGGAGAAGGAGAAGGAGAAGGAGAAGAAGTCATCTAGTACTTTCATAGCTGGAGAGAAGTCAATGCCTGGCTTTAAAGCTTCGAAGGAAAGACTGACTCTCGTTAGGGGCTAATGCAGCTGGTAACTTGAAGTTGAAGCCACTGCTCACTGATCATTCTGAAAATACTAGGGCCCTTAAGAATTATGCTGAACCTACTCTGCCTGTGCTCTATCAAAGGAACAACAAAGCCTGGATGATGGCACATCTGCTTACAGCGTAGTTTACCGAATATTTTAAACTCACTGTTGAGACCCACTACTGAGAAAAACTATGCCTATCAAAATATTATTGCTCATTGACAATGCACCTGGTCACCCAAGAGCTCTGATGGAGATGTATCAGGATTGTATTAATGTTTCCATGCCTGCTAATACAACATTCATTCTGCAGCCTATGGATTAAAGGGTCATTTCAACTTTCAAGTTATATACATTTTGCAATACATTTTGCAAGAAATGAAATACATTTTACAAGGCTATAGCTGCCGTAGATGGTGATTCCTCTGATGGATCTGAGCAAAGTAAATTTAAAACCTTCTGGAAAAGATTCATCATTCTAGATGCCATTAAAAACATTCCTGATTCAAGGGAGGAGGTCAAAATAACATTAGCAAAAGTTTGGAAGAAGTGGATTCCAACCCTCATGAATAAATTTAAGGGGCTCACGACTTCAGTGTAGGAAGTAATTGCAGATGTGGAAACAAGAGAACCAGAATTAGAAGTGCAGCCTGAAAATATTGCTGAATTGCTGCAATCTCATGATCAAACTTGAACAGATGAGGAGTTGCGTCTTATGGGTGAGCAAAGAACGTGGTTTCTTGAGATGGAATCTACTCTTGGTGGAGATGTGAACATTGCTGAAATGAGAACAAAGTATTTAGAATATTAATAAACCTAAGTGATAAAGCAGTGGGAAGTTTTGAGGAGAGTCGCTTCAATTTTGAAGGAAGTTCTCCTGTGGGTAAAATGTTATCAAACACCATCACATGCGACAGAGAAATCACTCATGAAAGAGTGAATTGATGTGACAAACTTCATTGTTGTCTTATTTTAAGGAATTGCCACAGCCACCCCTGACTTCAGCAACCAACTGCCCTGGTCACTCAGGAGCCATCAACATCTAGGCAAGACCCTCTACTAGCAAAATGGTCATGTCCCATTGAAGGCTGAGATGATCATTAGCATATATTAGCAATACAACATTTTAAAGTTAAGATAAATACTTTTTAAAGACATACTGCTACTGAACACTTAATAGGCTGCAGTGTAGTATAAACATAAATTTTGTAGGCACTGGGGAACCAAAAACATTGTATGACTTGCTTTATTGTGACATTCACTTTAATTGCAGTGGTCTGGAACCCAACATGCAGTATCTCCAAGGTATGGCTGTAAATCAGTTTCCTCGGCCATTCCAGTTCTCCAGGTCACAGAAAATTGTATGTAACCCTCAGTCTTTACTCTGCTACAGGATCTATTTCAGTATGTACTTTGGATCCTGTCTTTCGTATTTTTTTCTTTCAGTCCCTGCATCAAATGGTCATTTGAACTGGTAGAATACGTGAACCTCTTAGGTTTAGAGGTAACTTAATTTTCATCTGGGCCTGTCAGGGGTCAAAATGTCAGTCTCAGACAATTTAGGGAAACCAAATAAGTTTAGGGTTATCTGATTGATTCAAATCTTCCTATCCCTGCTTAATATTTATGAACCCTAGAATAGTGTTTATGCCCCACGGAACTTACCGAGAGCCAATGTGCTGAGGGGAGATGAAGACATGAAGACTGGATCAGGAGCATCTTGTCCTTGGTCATCATCTGCCTGCCATAAAGGTTTAATCCTTACCACCTCTTAGGATATAGACTGTGATTATTACCAGAACACCCTACCATGATATTAAAATCTGTCACAAAAATTCATCTTACCAAGCTCTGAACCACAATACCCAGTAGCAGCCTGGCAGAATCTACCACGAAAAAGAAAGAAAGTAGATGGATATTCCCTCAAGTGGTTTCAAAAGGTTTTAGTCATCCAAATTGAGAAACTAGTCACCACTGTAGTTTGTATACATGTACGTATGTACATTTGTATTTCTGTGACATAGTGATGTTAAATAGCAAGATTCATTCTGTACTGATTTTTCTTTTCCTATTGGTAAGTCCAGTCTTCCTATAACCTTCTTTCCTTATAGGATGGCTAGACAAAATCATAATTTAGTTCTCAAGAGAGGGCAGAGCACAGGAAAAGAGAATAAAATTCATGACTTTTGAGTAACAATTCATGACTTTTCAGGGCATAAAATTCATAAAGAAAATAAACAATGAATTAGCTCAGTGAGAAGTAGTTCTTCCTCCCTCTGAGCTAGATAAAGATGCAGGCTGTAAGAAAAGCAGTCAGAAAGAGTAAGATTGCAAAGACATAGGTGTGTCCCTCAGTAGGGATCCTGTACCCTTCCCTTTTAATAAAAGAGGACAGAAAATGCTTTAGAGATTTCATAAACAGATGAAGCTGTTTCTCCCTTCCAAAGAACACAGAAAATCTTGTAATATCCTTTCCCTCTAACTCATGGCAGGAACAAGGGCAGAAGTAGAAGCAGCTGTGGATGGGATTGGAAGTGGAGTGCAAGGGTACATTCTGCCTCTGGCTGTGCCCTTCATCAGTGACTTTGGGCAAATTACTTAGTCTACCTTTCCGTTGGGCAGGGTTGTTGGCATTGGTTTGTGTTTGTTAAAGCACACTATCAACTTGAATCTCAGAATCATAAGTCATATTACATACAGAAAACAACAAAATGGATTACTCACATTAAATATATATATATGTATATACATGTCTGTGGATGTAATATATATTTATTAAATATATATATATAGTCGTAGACATATTTGTTTGAGTTCTTAATTATGGACTGAATTTTAATGAGCTGTTTGTGGTCAGAAATAAAAATGTAAAAAAATGGATTGTTGGAATAGAAATCAATGTGACTAAATCAGCTCTTCATCCAACTAGAGACATTCTTAAATCAAGTGTAGGTGGCCTTTTCATTAAAAAATTTGTGTAATGATTTCTTCTATTATAGCAAATGTATATTGAATTACTCCCAGGTACCAGGTTTGGAAACTCAGTGAATGGCAACTTTACTAGTACAATATGAATAGGTACCTTTCCTGAGTTGCCCTAAAAAGAAACTTAGATTGTCAGGAACCGAACAGCTGTCAGATTCTGTGCTTCAGTGGGCCCAGCATGATGAAGTGTCAATGAGGGGGGACAAGAATAAGAATAAATTTTCATGGAGGCTGAAACTATCCATAGGGAAGATAAAATGTCACATGAACCAAAGCCCAAACTTTAAATTTGATATTCAAAGTAGCTGCCACATATGCCATTGATAGCTGATTGAATTTCAGTTTTTCTACTGAGCATTGACTGCTTGTGGCATGTATGGAAAATTGGCACATCTCAAAGGGTTGCATGTGGACCTCAAACCCATTATTTTCATATGAGGAATCTGAGGCACTGGAAGGTGAAGTGACCACCCAAGATTGTGTACCAGGGAATAGTAAAGCCTGCACTAAAGGTTGATATCCCTGTTTCTAGTGCAGTGATTTTCCCGCCACATTTAGTCCTGGCTACCTAATAATGGTCTGCTCTCATGACATACTAACATGAATGTGATCTTTCCAAAACAGTAAGTCAGATTTTATTTTGAAGATGTATTTAGCTCAAGGGTTGTCATATTTAGTGATGTAAACTAAAGATAAATAAATTCTAGCAAGGAGGTAAATAAATTGTGAATACATTTCCAAATCTGCTGGAAGATGAAAACTCAGCTATTTTTGTTATCCTTGGTTCAGATTTTTCTGTTTCTACAAAAAAAAAAAAAAAATGGTGAGTTGAGCTGTATTGGCTTTGGCATTTTTTCAAAGGATTTCTTTCATTTTGCAGAAGACCTCATTTATTCCTAGCTCTCCCTGCTCCCAGGGGGTTGGAAACTCAGCCAGGGCATTTGATTTATATAATTAGCCTTCCGTGAGTATGGATGGCCTCTCACTCCAGCATGAAGTGAGGTGAATTTGAGGAAAAACACTCTTCCTTTATCCTTCTTTCTACCCTCCCTCCCAACTGTCATTCTCATTTGTAACCCGATTTACCAGGGAAAGCAATGATTCTGCAATCCAATGTGATCTCACCCTGTCAGAGCTTTCAGCTAGAGAGACTTAGAGCCCATCAATTTCATAATAATGGGTGAATAATGACAGTCCCCTTGGTATTGCTCTCACCCAAATCCCCATTTAAAGAGGGCGACTGGAAGGACAAAGGCTAGTGTTTCAGGAAGGGCAGATTCAGGATAGATCAGCCATGGAAATCAGCATTGGCTCACATGTCCAGGACCTAATGAGAATCTGGCAGTGGCCCAAAATGAGTTGAATCCACTTTGCCTCTGCATTCTAGTCCCTTTTTGGGTTCTTTTCATGAGAAGCTGTAGAATTATAAGGGGAGGAGGTGAGGAAGCAGTGCAGGGAGTGGGCACTCACAAGAGAGTATTTGGTACAGATTCATCTCCAGTTTCCTTCTTATTACAGTGACAATGGATAGAATCTCTGATTCTTCTATTAGGAATTCTTCCACACTTATTTCTATGTCCTATTTTGGAATTTTTGGAGATGCTGAAGTTCCCTACTCCAGGTGGTGGTAACTCTGTATACTTGAAGTCCATAAGGCTGCCATTTGATTTGAGCTCATTTGAATTTGCCAATTTGACTGTCAGCCTCTTTATCTTTTTCCAATCATAATACATCATCTTCTTCATGCATATTCTTATATTCTTGAAATCTGACATTCTTAGAAAATATAGTCAGAGAGTGTCAGTACAGATGAAATAAGAGGAACAATGCAAAAAGCTATTTAGGACTAATGCCACATATTCTGATGAAATACTTAAAAAATCTATTTGAAAGTAGCTGGAATATGTCAGTGAAGAAGTAGGAGAACTTTATTTGCTGCAAGAACAATCTTTATTCAGCTCTAATGGTGTAGGTGATGTCCTTTTGGTAAAAGGAGAATAGTCTGAAATGTGATAGAAACAGCGTCTTGCCCCACCGTATTTGATCTGAAGCATGTGGTAGTTACTCTGATTCGTATGGAATGAAAATGCTTTGGTGTACTAATCTCAGAGCCAGCATTCATATGATAAAAACAAAACAGGATTTCAGATATGATTAATAGGTTAAAGAACATTTTCATCTTGTGGAGGGGGAAGATGGTGAATGCTACAGAATTATTGAGCTCTACTTAGTTTTGAGGTTGATCTGAATTTAGTGCTGATTTTTATATTTTAAGCTCTAACATTCTCAAACCAAGAGGATATACTCTGTGTATGTCAGCTTCTGTGTTGTTATCAAGTTGGCTGAAAGTGAGGACATTGGCCTGTCTGATTTGCGTCACTTTCTTATGTTGTGGTTTGGTTCTGAGGACATCGAATTGCTCAACCATGCTTGTTAAAATACAGACTAATTGCATGAGTAGTCTAAATAATATAGCCACTATAACTTTCTCTCTGATATGTAAAATAATTTCCTTTAGATCAGTGTTGAACTTTATGGGAGTCTTCAGTTCCCAACTCTTAGCAAATGTCTTTTTTCTGTCAGCTCCCAAACAGTGCCACCAGGATGCTTTAAGAAGACAAACTCAGAGGTTCTGTGGCTTTTCCTTTTGCTTCTCCTCTAGATGCATGCCTTTGTTTTAAGAAGATGTAAAACAGGTAGTAGGCATTCATTTTTGCAACTATTAACCCCTCAGTTTGGAGAGATGTGCTATGCTGCTTTTCATCTTCAGAGTTTTTATTTTTGAGAACTCGCAGCTTGCATTCCACATGAACTTCCTTACTTCTCTCCATGTCTTTCCTTGGCATTCCTTCTCTTTTGCCCTCCCTGTTTTTTAGTTTTCTTTTTAGGCAATAAAGCTTTCTTCTTCATCTCCTGCTTATTGATGAATGAGTTTCATTCATCTTTTTCTCTCTCTTTTTTTGATGGGGAAGGGGAGCGGGGTGGTCTATGAATAGCGTAGACTTTGCCTGCTCCCATTTTTCCACTTGGCTATTCAGTTCCATGGAGACAGAAAGTGGAAGAGAGCAGCAGGGTGGGAGGCACCAGGGTCAGAGGTCAAGAGTGGCCACCTTTTGAATTAAAGTTTCTGATTTCCACTGTGGATAACATATTGTAGCCCAAAGTAACTGTGCAAGTACTTGGCTGTCAGGAGGCTCAAAGCAAAGGGAAGGAGGAGAAAAAAGAAGGGAAAGATCAGAGGAAAGGAGAATAATGCAAATCTTGGGGTCAGTTAACAATATTTGCAGTGTTTTTTAAGATAGTGTTTGGTAACTCCGTATGGCAGTCATTATTCTTTGAACCATGCTGCGTATCTTCCCAAGTGTTGGACTTGGAAGTACATTGTGCAGTCTAGGTACAGAAGATTACAGCTTTCCCACCTTATACACAACTTTATTTAAAACAATTTAATTATGTGGCAAACTATTGTGCAACATAAAATCTTTTTTTGTGTTGGGGGGAATGCAACATACGCAATTTATTGTTGCTTCTTACAGACTGTGCAAGACCAGTACTGAAGAGGCTATTAGTATCCTTTTAGGCATTATATATGAACTTAAGCTTAGCTGATTCAATTTCTTAGTGGTTGTCTCATAGTTAAACTGCAAGAAATTCTATAGAAATAGTCAACGAATGAAATTTGTTTGCTTTTTCAAACTCATTTGTGCTGTTTAACACACTAAATATAATTTTGATGAGAATTGGATTAACATCAGAATCAAATTATGATTTTCCTACTGACTTTTTAAGGGGTTACTTTCCATTTTATTTGTCTTTATGCCAATAACACAGACATCTACATTGTTTAATAACTGTGTGTAGAAATGGTAAATGATGAGCAGATAAAATTTATGTTTTTTTAATATCTTAAGTACTTTTATATGCTAGGATAGTACTTGGTTTATTTCAAATAATCTCAATGCAAATTGAGAGTCATACTAAGAGAAGTCTCATGTGATCAGCCTTCTAGTTTTGTCTGGGGGAAAGGAGTCCATTATAATAATAATTATAATCTGACTGAATCCCAAAATATAATGATTCAACCTGAGTCTACAATAAAATAAAAGGATATTACATAGAAGAATTCTTTTCAAATTGTATGGCTCATCAGAATTACCTAGGAAATAAATTTTTTCTTGCTGGGTCTCATAACTGGTGATTCAGATGTGAAGCTTATTTGTAAACTGCTGTTACAGGGAATAAATCTTGCAAGTAAAGTCTTCAAGTCTGAAACACATAGTGGAATTCAGAGCCATATACAATAAAATTCCATTATGACAACAACGAAAAGTACAGTGAGAATGTTATAAAACAAAACATTTTCATGTCTCATGCAGCTGGCCTATGGAAACAGTGCCTTATTGATATGATTACAATAAATACTATACAATGAATAAACATGAACATCAAGTGCTTTCTTTTTGAGACCATACAAGTAATAGTTATTGTTTGATGAAGGAACTAAATTGCATACAGCTTACATTGAGAACAGGGAAAGCAGAGCTGAACTGATAGACTTTTGAGTTATTTTGAGCTATTTATGCCACGGTGTCCTACCATTAAATGGCACATCCTATATGTTCCAGTTACCCCCCTACACAAGAAAATGAGACAATTCAAATGTAAATGCCTTAGAATTATAAAAGCAGCAGATAAATATAAGATGGAGTTCACTATTACATTGTTCTTAACAAAATTTCACTACAATAACAGCACTAACAATATTGGACAACTTCTGACGTTCCTTATCAAAATATTAACCTGGAAAACATACCAGGAGAGTAGAGAGGAGAGGAGGGCACTGATAGTTTCATAAGACTCCTTGTGATATTTGGTATAAGTCGGCAATAAACCCAATTCTTTTGCATCCATTTCCGAATTCTTTTCTTCATTGCTTTGTCTAATTTATCCTTCTGATTTTTTTTCATTGAATTTTGGCTGATTGCTAAAATCTGATTGTTGCTTATTTTTATTTTAAAAGCAACCACATTCTTCCTTTTACCAATAGTTAAATATTATGTTACCATACTGACAAGGTTCATGCAATTTGGCCACTAGAACTTAGAGGACATGGTACGTTGCCTCTGGTTTTTATCTTACTAGCTGTGTCAAAATCTTGATGGCATTTAGCTGCTCTGAGGATTAGGTTTCATGTGTGGAAGACGGAGATAATACAAGCTGTCCTGTGTGCTTCACAAAATGGTTGGGATCAAATATGATAATAAGCACAACTTCTTTTTAAGCCATAAATTAGTATATAAATAAAGTGACTTATTAGGGTTTACTTTCTTTCTTTACTTAACTGATTTCTTTTAAATCTCCAGATAATTTTTACTTTATACAGAAATAACTGTTAACGCTATTGATTTCTTGAAAAGAATGCTTTTAAGATTTAATGTTGAAAAAACAATAACAAAAATAGTCAGTTACTAGAAGTCTTAAGGAACATATACTAACATTTTAATTACTATCCTGAATTTTTGACACACAAGAGTAAAGAGATTCACTGTTACCTCTACCTAGCTAGATCTTAGTCTTCAAATGCCAAGATACATTTTAAAATTTTTACATTAATTAAAAAGCGAACAAAACAGGATAAAACATGCTTTCACTACTGAGTTCAAAGAACAAGCAAACTGTTAGCATGTTTGACTTTTTTGTTTGTTTGTTTTAATCTAAGTTCCCAGAGTCCTGCTCATTCTGTGTCTATAAAGGAGCTCATTGGTACTTTCCATGGGAATCCAACATTTAAGCTTCTGTTCTGCGTGGTGTTCTGCACTGGGTAGGCTTGCTATACATTTTTTTGACTTAATATATACAATTTCTCAGCTTGTCTTGGCATCCAAGGCAAAGTGATGGACTCTTTGAGTTGTTACTACACTATCTGAATTGACCAATATCGTTCATTATTCCTGTCTCTTAAAACATCTAGTCCAATCTTTACATGAACTGGTTCACCTGTCATAGTTGTTCACGATGACAACTCTCACTGCTGTCTCCTTCCTGATGGATTTGTGAGCATTTACGGTAAAGATGCTATGAGCAGCCTACCCTGTCTGCCATCTCCGGTGGTCTTTACACTGCCCTTGGGTTGCTCATGGTCACTTAGGGCCATCTCTTTCCTGCATTCTCCCCATACCAATCTTTCCCTATAGTCCTGCTTTAGTTTCTCATGCAGCTCTATTCCCCACATTGCCTATTTTATTTTTCACTCTGACACATATTGCAAATTGTTTAGGAGACTCTAGTCATGTAAGGATGTTGTTAGCAGAAGCTACGTTTTACTAAATACTGTACTATACCCTTTATACATTTTATCCCTGGAACCTAGGCCTGACTTCTTTGTAATTACCCAAACTATCCTTTATGAGGCTGTTTGGACAGCATTAAGAATGGGGAATGAATGAGAATTCAGCTTAAGGTATAGGTGGAAGGATGAAAACATAAAGGAGCTGATCCCCAATAAGATGGCAAGAGTAAGTTAAATGAACTTTGTGCGATGTTCAGAATGAAATTTTGAAAACGGAAACTTCAGCAGATTGCAAGGTAATACTCAGAAATTGGAGTTAATGATTCTTTCGGGCTGAAGCAGGGTGGAGGCAGGGGAAAATCAAAGCTCTGTGAAGAGAATTTGAGACATAGAGAAGATATGCCTTTGTGTTGTTACTAGTGAAGTGTGTTCTGCAAACCCCCATATTGTTTGGGAGGCCCACTGTGCCGAGTAGGTCTGCCAGTTCCAAGCACCTCTTTGTCTCTGCTATCAAACTCGCTAATATCTGCTCATATCTTCCAGGTTTGGCAGGCTTTACTGTCTCTGAAAAACTCCCTAACTCACCCCTGCCTCCCAAGGAAGAGTTAGGTTCTTGCTCCTGTCTCTTTCCACAATGTCCCAATATCCTCTCTGTTACTGTCAGCTTGTTTGTCAGTTTCTTCTACCAGGCTGTGATCTTTGAGGGCAGGTACTGCCCTGTGTTTTGCCCTGTCTCTGGTCCCTAGCACCTGGGCTGACACCTACAAAACACTTCATAAATATCCATAAGAATGAATGCATGAAGAACTAAGGGAGAATCAAGTTCATTTGAAATACCTGATGAATTTTTATGCTTCTCATATTATGCTGCTAGAATCAGCCACCTGTGCCTTAGGCCCTAAGGCCACTCTGATGGTCACAAAATTCTGAGTCAAATGGGGTAAAAGATACAAAAATGTTCAAATTGTGAATTTTAATGTAATACCAATGTTCTATCCATCTACCTGTTCATCTACTTGTCATCTATCTACCCATTAAGAAAGAGAGATTAGTGTTGTAAAGAGAGAAGTGACATTGCTCTCATGGAGGGGCAGCCACTTCATCTTGGGCTTTTCTTCCTCATGTGCTTAGCCCAAAGATTTAGGATGAAAGGCCATGGGTTCTCCATGAAAGAATTTTAAATCTAGACCCAATGAAGGAGACTTTTGAGTATTTGGCATGTATGATGATTTGGGTCTTCCCTGGCCTTTTAAGTGAGTGATGCCTCTTACTTGGAGGCTACCATGATTCTAGGGTCAGGACAAGGTCTCTGGCAAAAGAGTCAGATCTGAATTTTTCAGGGTTGATTCTCAAGCACAGTAACAAAAACTGGGAGTATACAATCAGAAGAGACAAAGATGTTTGTCTCTTTCACAAGGGTAGGCACAGGGGCGAGGAGTCAGGGAACAGTCTCTCTTGAAGGTTAAAGCTTGTACATTTGATGGAAGTGTGTCTTTCATACCAGAGCATGGTTTTTTGTGATATCAGCACTTTCTGTCTCCTCTTTGGAAATAACTGCCCCTCATATTTGGTGGGGTCGTCAGGAAGGCTTCTTTTTATTCTGCACTGTGCCATTAAATGTTCTCAGAGGAGCGTACCATGGGGACCCTATGGTGAGGAGTGCAGCACTGCCTACTTCAAGCCCTAGCTATATTCCTTACGAACCTGGTCTAATGACTGGATCTTTCTAAAACTCAGTTTCCCCATTTGTAAAATGGGGACTAACAGTCATCCCCTAATGGAGCTATGGTAAACTTAGCTGAGATACAAGCATATAAAAACATTTAGTGTTATGCCTAGAGCCAAAGAGAATAACCGCCACCATCAATAACAACAAAATGCAGTTAATGTTAGCTATGATAGTTGAGAGCTTTGTTGTAGTTAGATGACATTCATTTTAGGCACCAGATGCCTAAAGGACGTGACCTCGGGAGCTAGCAAAGGTTGGAGGTAGGGCTAGTCATATTAGCGATGAACAGTATTCTGGCTGTGAATACGATGTGCCCACAGAGACATAGCATGGGTCCATAGAGGAAGTATGTAGGAATGCTCAGTGCAATTTTTCATTAAACCCCACGGGTAATGAATGTTTTCTTTGCTATCGGTACTTAATAAAACACTCTTTAGAGTGTTCAATTGCTTCAATTACTCCAAAGCTCATCAAGTCTTACCTGGAACTGATTCTCACAATGAGTCTAACCCCAGCTTGGTGCTATTAACCAGGCCAAAAGCCATGTAATTTCTCCGAATCCCTCACTGTATTATAGATCTTGCTCCATTTCTTTGCTTGCAAGCTGAATTTTGGATAAGAAACCAAAACAGAATTACTTTTTTTTGAAATTCCTGGCAGGAAACCCTAACCCCTGCAGAGAGGTGGTGCCAAGAGCAAAGGGAGTTGACAGAGTTGGATGCTTCCTGCTATTTTGGGCAGGAAGGCAGGAAATAGTCCTGCTTTACAATAATTATAGGCAACAGAGCTAGGAATAAAGTAGAGCCTCTATGGAAACAATCTGTCCTCAATACGGTGTGCTGAGCCACCAAGAGTGTGCACAGAATTTTGACCAGATCTCGTTGTGTCTCAGTGACCAGCCACCCAGTGCCCATGCATTTTTTAACATGAATTATAAGAGGTCTATAACACTTCAGTTATTTTTATGTTAAAACCTGTGGAAGGATTAGAAAATTTGAAAAAAAAAATAAATTTCCACATTAGAGAAACTACTATATTAAATAGCTTGGAGTCATGTTTCTGTTTTTTATATCTGTCTATCTATCTATCTATCTATCTATCTATCTATCTATCTATATATTTTTTTTGAGATGGAGTCTCACTCTGTTGCCCAGGCTGGAGTGCAGTGGCACGATCTCTGTTCACTGCAAGCCCCGCCTCCCAGGTTCACACCATTCTCCTGCCTCAGCCTCCCGAGTAGCTGGGACTACAGGCACCCGCCACAAAGCCCAGCTAATTTTTCGTATTTTTAGTAGAGACAGGGTTTCACCATGTTAGCTAGGATGGTCTTGATCTCCTGACCTCGTGATCTGCCCGCCTTGGCCTCCCAAAGTGCTGGGATTACAGGCGTGAGCCACCGCGCCTGGCCTCTGTTTAATATTTAATCAGAAACTCAGTAAACTTTTGGACAGTTTCAGGTCAATATTTGGCTAAGTTAAAAGAAAAAGAAAATCTAAAGCATATTTACTGAACTAATGAATACAGAGTTGAGGATTAGTTCAATCAAAATTTAATCAAAATTTGGATTAACACAAACCTCAGGACTGTCAAAAATTCAAGATTAGAAACAACAATATTTTTATACTTAAGAATCCTTACAGGCTCTAAAAGTTGCGTATGGATCTATGTTTTATCAATTCTTGCTCCTTAATCCTTGATCCAGGTACTTTATGTTGGAACTCAGTAGGAAAGCTTCTGGTCCCTGTTCTTGCAGAGTGAGCTATTTCTGACACGTGAACAATTAGAGATAGACGTGGAGCAAGCTCGTGACAGGGTTTGTGGGTGCAGACAGTAAACAACGCCTGTAAACATTCCCCATTCCTGCCCACCATGGGAAAGCTTCTAGCCCCTTAGATATCCTCTTGATCTAAATATCAGCTCTTCTGGATATCTTCTATTTGCACCTCCAGCTCTACTCTCCTACCACCTTTTTTCTGCTCTATCAGGAGGCTGACCTTCATGGAAAAATCAATAGATTCATTTGCCATCTGGCTTCTGCTTTGCCTTGGCCAATGGAGGAGCTGTTGGGAATTCAAAGTGTTGGATAAGAATGCGCCTGGGCTATTTATTTCTCTCCCTCACTGCCTGCTTTTTTGTTGTTGTTGTGTGTATTTAGAGGTTGTTCCTCAGGCTGCTTTCTCCTTCTCCCTGTAGATTCTGACAATGACCCCTTCTAGTTTCCACCTCAGATCTAAAGGTGGTAAATCTTTTTTTTGTTGCTCATCTAAGTATGTTCCAACAGTCTTTCCTTGGTGTTCCTTAACTCAGCTCATGCAATTTTAAATAATGCATTCATGAAATTAGCCTCAATGCATCCACTTGAGTATGCCATCTGCCTCTTGCTGGGACTCTTCTTCCAGTGCTGCTATGTAAAACTTCTATTCTATTTAGACAGGTTTACTCACAGTGTCTTAGATATCCATGGTGGCTTCCCCACCTCCACATATGTAATGGCCTATGCCCCTTTATCCCACAGACTATACCCAAACCAAATTTAACTATGCTTATGTGAGCAAAATGACAGTACAGATTTTTTGGAAAAAAATGATCATGTACAATTTTATAACATGTCTTATTTTTAAAAGTATTTTCGTCAACATTATTTTGTCTGTCCATATCTTATGCAAGCTTCTTTGGGCAAAGTCTGTTTCTTTCCATTTTATGAATTTCTCTGTGGCATCAAGCTCTTTGCCATGCACACTGGAAAATGTATTTGCTGATTTAAATTAGCTCTGATTTGGAATACTTTTTGAATCTTTTGTGCATTCAAGTAAGCATAAAATAGCTCAACTTTCCACACTATAACAAACTTCCCAGACAACTACAAGCATAACCTACATCTACATAGGACTTCTTAGGCCATCCAATCTGCTTCAATTTGGGGGGTTTGGTGGAGAGCCAGGAATGTTAAGATCAGCTCCGATCCTCAGAAAAATAATGGAGCCTCTGTGTTTCACTAGTGTGCAATTATGGCCTAAGTGGTGTGGTGCCTGGTATTGCTAAGCCAGAAATTGTACAGAGTCCCCTCTGTTTCAATAAGCTTCAACTTATGCAGTGTGAAATCAGAGTTCTACTCTCCACCCCTTGCCACCACAGAAATCCCCAAACAATTGGCCGCAATATAAATAGGGTGAGGGTTTTATTTTTAATCAGTAGTTTTTTAATAGAACCTAGAAGAGAATACTCATTGGAAAGGCAGATAATATCAAAGTGATCTCCTGGCATCTGGCAATTGGTAGAGATGTGAGCTCCAAAACCAAGTTGTCTCTACTCTTTCTCCTGTCTTCACTCTAGTTCCCCATTCCCTTAACTCTCTTCTTCCTTTGTCAACCTTTCTATTTATACATTAGTATTTTAACATGTCTACTTGAATTTTTCTTGGCTTTGGAATTTCCCCAGGAGTATGATATTTTAATCTTTTACCTCTTACAGTTTTTCTTGATTGCTTACCGAAATATTTATTATCATGATTATTACAAATGATGATAATGGCAATATGGTTTACAACTTATCAGATAATTTCACAGACGTTTATCTCACTTGCCGTAATTCTATCTGAAATGGAGAGGACAGATTCTTTTAATACTTATACTTAAAGACAGGGAGATTCAGCAAGATCTGATGATTTGCTTTGGAATTTTCATTAAGTAAGTGAGAAAGAACTCTGAGATCAGAGGAATGAGATTTCCAATTAAACTCTACTGCCTCTCCGTGGCATCATGCTACCTGGGCTTTTGAATCTTGTTCACTAATCACTCAAGGTACTAGTGACCCTTCAAGTGACCTTTCCTTTCTGCTTCTTTTCAAGCAGAAGGGGTGGGAGCAGGGGCTGAGGCAGCTGACAGTTCTCTAGCTAGGTTCAAGTTTCTTCATCAGTTTGCTCCACAGCTTTCTGGAGGGCAGAGCTCCATTTAACACTGGTGAAGTGGAAAAAATTAGTATATGAAGTACTGGCCAATACAAATATAATGTGAGCCACAGGCATAATGTTAATTTTTTATAACCACGTAAAAAAGGAAAAATAAACAGATGAAGTTAATTCTAATAATATATTTTATTTAATCCAATATATACAAATATTATTTTACCATCTAAATCAATATAAACTTGTGAATGATATAGTTTATATTCATTTTTTTATACTGCTTTTGAAATTCAGTGTGTATTTTACACTTACACCATGTCTCCATTCGGACTAGCCACGTTTTAAGTATTCACCAGTCACATGAGACTAATGCCTATTTGATTTAAAAATGAGGCTCTAGAACAGATGAGAAATTGCATCTTGGCCAGGCAGCAATTGGTAAGGTGCTCCTAGCTCACATCCCAGTCCTCGATATTTCAGTAGAGCTACAATGGTGTCTGCTTTGAGAATATCAGGCAGATAATCAAAATATTCATATGAAAGTCCAAGCAATAAAAAAGAACATTTTGAATAATATCTACTATACTTTAAGCTTCACAAAAGTCAGGACTGAGCCTGTGTTACTCATTGTTCTATGTGTAATGACTGATTGAATGAATAAGTATATTTGAGATATTTTTACATTCTTTTTTTGTTCACAGAGTCTCTAAAATCTGATGTATATTTCACACTTATAGTACATTTCCAGTCTGACTACTTACATTTCGTGGGATTAATAGCCACAAGTGGCTAGTGACTACTGTGTTAGACAGGAGAGATCTAGATTGTTGGGATACAAGACTGACTCTGTCATCAACATCAATCACCAGATGTGTGACCCAGGGCAAGTTATTTTATTTCTCTTTTATTGTTTGCCAAATTCTCTGAAGGCATGAGTTCCAACTTAAAGTTCTGTGAGTCACTTTATATAAAAAAAGTAAAACAAAACAAAACAGCAGTGATATCTGATGCCCATACCTAATCCCAGACCCACTTAAAACAGCCATCTTTATTACTATTTCAAATAATTTGGCTAATGGAAATGGTATACATCTTTATTTGCCTTCCACATATTCCTCCAAATGTACAAATACACATGCCACAAGAATACATAGCTAGAAGCACTGAGAGGAGCTCAAGACACGACATAACTGGGCTTTTCAGTAACTGCAACTTGGCCTGTTTTCTGGTAGCTGAGGTGGATGGCAGAGAAACTTGCTAACAAGCCAGACTCTCTTGGTAGGGCATGAGATGGCCTGGTAGGGAGTGGGTGATTCTAATTTGGCTTCTGACTAGATACTTGACTGCCAAGCAAAGCAGACAGAGTCTAAATTTAAAAAGGAAACTTAAATGTCAGGACCAAGGCTATTGTCCATCGTGATGCAAATTGTGCTCTGCACAAGGCTGCCCAAGCCAGAGAGAGAGTTGGGAGATCTTCTCTGTATGATACCCAGTGTACTCCTCCGCGGGCTTGTGTTCACCTGCAGGAAGAGGTGCCTTCTGAAATTTTGTTCAAGGGCACTTCATGGGCCATCACCAGCCCTACTAAGGACCTAAGCAGACTGTATTCAACATCCGAGCTATGGCTAGAAGGAAGAACTCCCCATCCAGCTAAGCCACAAAAAATACAACAATAATAAAAAGAAATCAGTTTGCAACTAAGGTCTAAAATATGGACGCTTTTATATATCTAAATTTTTGCCTGAATGAGTATTATTCCTTTCTAGGAAGTAAAATAAAAGGGGGAAACGATGGTGAAACTCTGCAAATACATGTATAAGAACAAACTGAAGATATAATTGTAATTCTCCATTAACATTTTTTGCTAGCGTGATATATCAAAATTTTTTTTCCTTCAATTTTAAATCATTCTGTTTAAAAAGGGAGGTCATAGCACAGAGAGTCTTTAGGGCAGTGGAACGTCTCTGTATGATGCTACAATGGTGGATACATTCTACATTTGTCCAAATCCATAGAATGTATGACACCAAGAATGAACCCTCATGTAAATGCAGACTTTGGGTGATGATGTGTCAAGGAAAGTTCATTAATTATAACATATGTACCACTCTGGTGGGAGATGCAGATCATGGGGGAGGTTACGCATGTGCGGGGGCAGGGAGTATACAGGAAATCTCTATTTCCCACTCTGTTTTGCAGTGAACCTAAAACTGTGCTAGAAATAAAGTCTATTTTTAAAAAAAGTAAAGTCAGGACATGAGTTTGCCATCTTTATGATGCTGAGTATGGTAGAATCATCCACAGCTTCACATTCGAAGATAAAATATTTCTGTCATCCTCAGCACCCTGCACAAGTAACTCCACTCTAATTACTAGCATTTCAAGTATGCTAGCCCAGAAACTTTATCAATCATATGAGGAATAACTTCTAAAGGTATTTAGGAGTGTTCGCTTTTTAAATTCATCCTCAGTATAGTTATACTGCCTGGGAGGTGGAAGGATGGCTGCCCCCTCTGCACACACACTAGCTTCAATCACCTGTGTCTCATGCCATCAGTCAGGAAGTAGGAGCGAGTCAGGAAGTAGGAGCTAGTTCCACTCCATCTGTTTATGGATTCTACCTTTTCTCTTTCATCTCTCACCTTTACGATTGAGCAGTTTTAGGCCTAAGCCAATTCAGCTGTTCAGCTCCATCACAAGACCCAGTTTATGTTAACCCATTTAGAAGACCAGGAGTGGTTCGAGGAGAGGAAAGCCTTATGGCTTGTTACATTTTGAGAAGAATGCAAAATGGTAAGTGTCATGAGATGGCAACTATGTAAAAAAGAATGAATATGCATGTGGGTAAAGGATAGAAGGTAATTAGAAATTAAATCAATTTTGGTAGGGTGTTAAGAATAAAGATTCAGTTATTTTCTTTTTCAAGTTTTTAAAATATTGTGTTATTCCACATTTTGATTACTTTTTTTCCTTTTGGAAAATGACCCCACCAACATGCCAAAACTCACCCACCCACTTGACTCTAAATGGAATACAGTCAGCCCTCCCTGACTGTGGGTTCCACATGTGTGGATTCAGCCAACCCTGAATTGAAAATATTCAGGAGAGAAAAATAGATGGTTGCATCTGTACTGAACATGTACAGACTTTTGTTCTTGTCATTATTCCCTAAACAATACAGTATAGCAGCCATTTACATAGGATTCACATTGTTTTAGGCATTTGTATTAGTCTGTTCTCATGCTGCTAATAAAGACTTACCTGATACTGGGTAATTTATAAAGGAAAGAGGTTTAATGGACTCACAGTTCCACATGGCTGGGGAGGCCTCAAAATTATGGCAGAAGATGAAAGAAGAGCAAAGGGACACCTTACATAATGGCAGGCAAGAGGGCATATGCAGGGGAACTCTCCTTTTCAAACTATCAGATCTTGTGAGACTTATTCACTACCATGAGAACAGCACAGGAAAAACCTGCCCCCATGATTCACTTACCTCCCACCAGGTCCCTCCCATGACATGGAAATTACTGCAATTCAAGGTGAGATTTGTGTGGGGACACAGAGCCAAATCACATCAGTATTATAAATAATCTAGAAATGATTAAAGTATGCAGACAATGTGTGTGGGTTATATGCAAATACTATACTGGTTTATATCAGGGACTTGAACATTCACAGATTTTGGTTTCCACAGGGGTCCTGGAACCAATCCCCCACCAATAACAAGGGATGGCCATGTTTTACATGAGTAGCAATGAACATAAAGTAATAAAGTAGCAAAATTCATGTGCATTTTTGTTGGTTCAGAGCAGGCAAAGACTGATGGTTTCTCACACTTTATCAGAATCCTAGTTTTATTCTGCAGACACAAGGGAACACAAAGACTAAATGCCATTGGGTTACTAGAGGGGGATGCCAAAGAATCTAATTCCAATAAGGGTGAGTGGTTGAAACCCTGGCCAAGTTACATCTACTTCTCAAGTATGTCGAAAGAACCCACAGTCATTCTAATTGCACTGCCTCTGGCTAGAAATTTAGGTTTCAACAATTCAGTTGGGACACTCAATTCAGAGTATGGCATTTTCATAGTATATGAAGGAGAAGTAAAGTAAGACAATTTCCCTCAACTTACTTCAGTAGGAGCTTTGAAAAAAATGGAGTCAGCACTTATGTCAGAGGACATAAATGTTCCCTCAGGCTCACTCAGGTACTCTGAGTGTCTGACCAGATCTGGGATGCCATTGGGGATGTCAACTGGCACTTGATACTCAAGTCAAAACTGGTGGTCAAGGACAATGAGAGACCTGTAGTCAGTGGTCACTAAAGCTGTAGATGCCCAGCCTGTGAGTTACAGGTGCCCAGCTGCCTTCATGTGAGCAAATAGTGATTTGATGAAGATGTGAGCCTTGCTCTACATTTAATTTTCAACTTTCATAAAGACTGTTAGATATTTAATAATAATCATGTTGCTTTGATACAACTAGACTGAGGCACAGTTTCAATCAAATTATTTTGTGAAATGAAAATGACTGTAGTGCCATTTTTCTGAAAATAAACATATACTATAAAATATAGTATTTATAAAATGTAGAAATTTTTGAAAAGTAATTTTTAAATGCCCCACATTCCACAGATAACTTCTTTCAAAAAATGCTCGTATTGCATATGTGTGTGTGTGAATGTGTGTGTATACATATGTACTTTTTTTAAACAAAATGGGTTTGTAGTATACAGACAGAATCAACAACTTCTCATGGGAATAAATATATATCACAATTTTTGTGTCACATTTATAGATGTATTTAATGAATCCCATTTTGGTTATTGACAATTTTTCGTCATTCAACTTCAACCATTTTGAAACCATAGTTCAAACTTTTATAAAACCAGTTTGAATATTGCTTAAAAAATACCTTTAAAATGTTCCACATTGTGTGATGAAGAGAAATGTTTGATGTGGGGGAAAAACACTTATTTCAAGTAAAAATATATGTTATTTTTTATTTTTCTTTTAATTGGAAGAGAATAGGAAAGGGGAACATAATGCTATGTTTTGCTGAAACATTTTAAGTCAGCCCTGAAAATGAAATGTGGTTTTGAGGGAAGTCAAAAGTCCTTGAATGTCATCTTCTGGCCACCCCAGCTCACCTCCAAATTCTTCAAGTTGGTTTTGAGTCAGTCGCTTGTCCTATGTATTTATTTCTTGCACTATAAGAAGAGATAATAATTTGTCTACTCTACTTGGTTATAATAAGGTCCAGGTGATATAATAAATGTGGTAATACATTGTACACGCTAAAGCATTACTTACATATTATTAATATAACCATTATTTATTTATAATTCCATATGATCAGATAACTGGAGGAATCTGATGAACCTACTACTATTGATATTTTCTTGCAAATGTGTTTGTAGGAAATGGATTATATTTTTTTACAGATAAAGCAAGCTCATTTTCAAGTTAACCAGAAGTACCCATTAAAGTCTCAATCACAGGTTAACCCTTGTTTCCTATTTAGAACACCATTTGTTTTTATTGCCATATGATATGGTTTGGCTGTGTCCCCACCCAAATCTCATCTTGAATTCCCGCATGTTGTGGGAGGGACGTGGTGGGAAGTAATTGAATCACGGGGGCAGGTCTCCCCATGGTGTTCTCATGATAGTGAATAAGCCTCACGAGATCTGGCAGTTTTAAAAGGGGGAGTTTCTCTGCAGAAGCTCTCTCTTTTTGGCGGCTGCCATCCATATAAGATGTGACTTGCTCCTCCTTGCCTTCCACCATGATGGTGAGGCTTCCCCAGCCATGCAGAACTATAAGTCCAATTAAACTTCTTTGTTTTGTAAATTGCTTGGTCTACAGTACGTCTTTATCAACAGCATGAAAATGGATGAATACACCATATAACAAATTACTATAAATGTAATGACTTAAAACAGTTCCTATTGATTAACTCACAGTTACTTAAATCAGAAGTTCAGGTATGATATGATTGAGTTCTCTGCTCAGGGTCTTGAAACTGAAATCAAGATGGTGGTTGAACTGTGCTTCTTTCTGGAAATTTTGGGGAAGAGCAAACTTACAAGCTGATTCAGATCATCAACCATATTTAGTCTGTTGCAGTTGCAGGAATGAGGTCCCTCTTTCCTTGCTGTCAGCTGTGGGCCACTTAGCTCATAGAGACCATCCTGGCCATATGATCCCTCCATCTCAAAGCCAGCAGAATTTCCTTGGGCCAGCTCCCTCTCACACTTGAAATTTCTGACTTTCTCTGTCACTGACCACAAGATCCAGACTTAATGGCCTTATGTCATTAGGTCAGGGCCACCTAGATAATATCCCTATTTTAAGATTCACTGATTTGGAACCTTAGTGTCATCTGTGAAATCCCTTTACAGCAACACTTGGATTCATGACTGCTTGATCAATAAGAGAAGTCGTGTGTTCTTAGGAGTATCTTTGAATTCTGCCTAACACATACCTGAAAGCCAAAGCTGTCTTCCAATGATTCACAGGACTGCTCTTTCCCTTTGATAAAAAAAGAAACCCTCCAGTGTAAAAGTCATTTGAAAGATAAAGTGCTAGGGTGCTTCGAGATCACATTTCAATACCAAGGCTCTAATTTCATGACAATGGCTATGTTCCTTTCTTTCATTGATCCTAAGAGAATATGTTTAGAAGTCAAACACACCAAGTTCGAATCTTGCTTTTACCACTTCTCCTGAGTTGAGTGACATGCTGAACCTGTTTGATTCTCTTTGCCATCTGTAAATGGTAATAATTCTACCTACTTTGCAAGGTGATTGTGACTATTAAAGAAGAATATGTGTGTATATAAACACATCTTACTATAGCACCGGCATGTAAGTGCAAAATAAATAGTAATCTTAACATTGTTTCAGTGAGGAGGTTTATATTATTATCCAGTGTGGAGGCTTTCGTTATTGTCTGATTTGAAGTATTTTCTTCTCTTGGCATTTTAAAATTAAGTCCACCATCCAGCAGAAGGTATGATTCTGACCTTTTTGTACTTTTACTGAAAGTCTTTTCCCATAATAATATCATTATTAATGAATACGTTATGTATAACTTCAGTTTTCTTGAGGAATAATAGGTCTAAAGTTTTCAAACTTCAAATAAAAGGTTTCTTCCCCCTAAATAAATGTTTATTTCCATCTCTACACTTGATCTTAGCCAAAAGGCTGAGAAGCAATTTTTTTCTTTCCATCTCTATGCAAATATTTATTCTTTGATTTTAAGGTCCCAATGCTAAATTTAAAAAACACATTTAGCTTTAGATAAAATTCAGTAAATACATCTGATGATAAAAATCTGTGCTGTTTTCATTGGAGGCCCTTGGAATGTGATCAAATATCCTTTAAAGCATAAACAATAATTACAAATTGCATTTAGCATATTAGAAAACTGGGTGGGCAAGGTGTGTTTCATGTCTGTTGATAACCAAGGGACAAAATTAAGATGAAGACCAGGCAGAGCTCCTGAGTTACTCCCATTATTTTAGCAAATGTTGGGCCAAGAAAATGAGGCAGTATAACCAATTCATAACTTTGTTGCATCACAAAATTTTTGAAAGCCAATATATCCAAACAATTAATTCATCTGGGCAAATTATTTGGGGCAACAGCTTGTTTATTAAGCAATTCATTTATTAAGACTCACTTTAAGACCTTCACCTCACTGAACTATTATAATATGAACTTCGCTGAATCCTAATCAATTCCCTGCTTTGAAAGATTCAATTTATACCACTTGAGACCTGACCCCAAAGCCCTGGAAATATCCTCTTTTACTTATTCCTTCTGAGACACTAAGATGTAGTCAAGGTTATCCTCTTTGCTGCTGCTGTAGGTTTAATAAAATTAGCTTTGCTTAGTCAATAGATGTTTTTGGTTGGTTTTCTAGGGGAACTCAACTGTTGAAAGTAATTATCGTATATATCTTTTATAGTCTGGAAAAAACATTATTAAAGAAGATAAGTCATCTAATAGCACCCCACCCCCCCCCCCCCCCCCACACACACACCCTGGCTTCAGAATGAACTGTACTATAGACATTTTGGAGCACATACAATGGAAGCCCTTTTTTTTCTTTATTCTTTCTTGACACAATATCAGATCTTTTTATTGTCATCAAGTAATCAGTGAGAGAGTTCAAACTGAGGTGAGATCATCATGTATTTTTAAGACTTTTAATTATATGGAATATTTTGTCATATTGAATATAGGCATTATCACATGTTCATGAAAACCTTCAAGTTTTAGTTTAAGTTCTTTATGAATGAGGGTCATATAGTATATTTTATATGTCCACAGAATCTTGTATATAACAGAACTAAACAAATTCTGGTTGTTGGATTAGGAGTTTAAGGACCAATTTAAGGTCACTCCCCTTTTAAAAATTATCCGAAAAAAATGCATATTTTGTCTTATTTATTTCACATCCTGGGTGACCCTAAGCAGAAAAGAACTCCATGTCATACCAACAATAGCCAACAAGCTTTAAATATACATAGTGATCAGGTTTGGGCCACTTAAATTACTTTTTACAAGTCCTCTGGAAATAGAAGTTATTTGAAAGAAACACTATAAGTGGAGGTGACAGCGAATTGTTCATAAATTGTGCATGTGAAATGCCAAAGGAAGCAGCAGAAACATTTTTACTAACCAAACAGCAAATATCACATCATTTGGGGGAGCAAGCCTCGTTCATTCAATGTGCTGCTTTGTAAACATAGCACAAAGATTTCAATCTGTAAAATGGGATAGGTGATGATAACTTTCATGAAACACAAATGAGAGTTTTTACATAATAAATAGAATAATTAGGACTCAAATCAAGTTAACTTCTTTTCTGGCTTCGGTATTAACTATCTGTGAGGTTGGGAGTAAGTTATGCAATCTATTAAATCTTCAATTTTATAGTCTATTAACTGCAAATTAACAATGCCTGCCATATTTATCTCACAGTGATTTTGCAGAATTGAGCAAGATAGAATCATACCATTTGGGGGCTGAACAGTAGTTAAAGCTTATTTAGTCCAACTAAGTATGGAAACACGCTTGAAGAAGAAAGTTTAGTACCATATATATGGTAACTTCTGATTTTTAACTCATTCTGAAACTATTCTTCCAAATATTTGTGTATATTTCCCAACCGAGGTGCTTATCTCTACATTTGCATCACTCAGCCTGGTACCTGGTATTTATTATGCATTCACACTATAAATTTTTTCAGTCTAAATGAATAATTAAGTAAAAAAGAAATTATTTATCTTCGATGGATAGACTGGCTCACTTTTCTCCTGTTTTACTCTTATATGTGTTAATTTGGTTTACATATTCATAAGTTGGATATGATGTTCTTATTCTACCCCTCTCGGGTATTATGATAATTGAGGTGAAAATAGGAATTGATCATAAGAAGAATCTCTTGCTGGAAGCTGGTAACATAAGTTGCTGTTGAGATTTTCTAAAAGTGTAATGAAACAGTAGGCCAGAGGGAGCAAGGAACCATGAAGAGTGGGCTTTGTTTAGAGAGCTAAGGGTTCATGCCTTTATGTACTAATTTTTTCAACTCACAAACCTTGCAGGTATAGTCTTATAAAAGGTATTGCAATACTTTCCCATATTGCTGATTACATAATGCCTTACAAATATACCTCAATGACTTTATCTATCTTAATATCAATATTGTGAAGTCTGTGGGTGCTTCTATTAGGGTAAACTGAGTTATTGAGAGTTATTTGACTCTACCCTAAATGACTCTAAACTAGGTGCATATGAGTTTTAAAAATAATTTCCCCATGTTTTCCTTTACTGTTTTTGGATACCAATATACTTGGCTGTAGCATTTATTTTCCTTCCTTCTATTTCCTACAGACTTGAAAACTAGATGACTAAGATTGTAGAACATACATAAAATTCAAAAGATAATGATTGGTATTCTAAGAGTATCAGCCACATGCTATTGTTTCATTGGGTTTGGCTGATCAGTCTTTTAAAATTCATTCACTTATTCACTATTTGCCACGTGCCTAGCCACTTTACTGGAGACAGGGGTAGGAAGATTATATATGACATGTATTTCTAGATACATGAAGTTGCTGGATTTACACTCTAATTAAAAAAAAGATGTTACTTTATGGTCTAAAGGAAATACTGTGATCTAGGTTAGCAACTACTTTATTTTTATTTTTGAGATGGAGTCTCACTCTGTTGCCCAGGCTGGAGTGCACTGGTGCCATCTCAGTTCACTGCAACCTCCACCTCCTGGGTTCAAGTAATTCTCCTGCCTCAGCCTCTTGAGTAGCTGGGACTACAGGCACACACCACCATGTCTGTCTAAATTTTGTATTTTTAGTAGAGACGGGGTTTCACCATGTTGGTCAGGCTAGTCTCGAGCTCCTGACCTCAAGTGATCCACCCACTTTGGCCTCTCAAAGTGCTGGGATTACAGGCGTGGTCTACCGCGCCTGACCTAGGTTAGCAACTACTTTAAATTCAGTTAAAATTTGCAACTGCAAGGAGTAATAGTCTCTAATCTATTTGAGTGTTAGTTCCTGCTTCATAGGCACATCAGGTACATTATATTATAATCAGAGTTAATTCTGTGTCCTATTATCTATGTATGAGTTGCTAGGAATTCAACCTCATTTCTCACTGAGAAAAATTAAATGAAATTTAGTGTATAGAATCCAGCTCATTATAAGGAAGAACTTTCTAACAATTTGAGCTTCTCAAAAATGGAACGTACTGATTTGCTCATTAGCTTTGCTTTTTTATGTATACTTACCATCTCTCTCTCTCTCTCTCTCCATATATATATATATATATAAAACTTGTAGTCAAGTAATACCTTCAGTGTATCTTATGAACCAATGTGAAACAAGTTACCTTCTAATATTTATTTCAGTTGTTGATTTAAATGTATTCAAATGCAGGATTTTAAAGTTATTCTTAGATGTTAATTTATTTCAAGTCAGTATTTACTTCATTGAGAATATAGTTAATATTGATTCTCTCACCAATGTAATTCCACATTTATTCCAATTTTATGTGCCTGCTTGAACTAGAATCCTTTTGATGGTTTTTATTCTAATTATTAAGTCTTTACAGAACAGGTGAAGGAGGGAATCTTCTATCAGTTTCTTGTAGACACCTCTCCAAGTTGACTTCTCCAGAATGTAGTCATCTAACAGTGCATGTACCTCATAATATTATTGTCTAACTAAAACACCACTATCTCAATGGTATATTTTCAGAGAATTTGTCAAATAATTTCCTGAAACCAAGATACTCTATGGCAATAAAATCAGTATTATTAACCACTTTCTCACAGAACTAAATGAGGTTTATTTGTCAGGACCAAACCATTTTGATCTTTTAGTTACTCTTTGATAAATTTCCATGGTAGTTTTGCCTTTAGGCTAATTATTTCTGAGAAAGAGATAGGTCAGTGAGTGGGAGCATTTGATGCTTCCAAGGAAAGAAAGTTAAAAGAAAAGAAAAGAAAAGACCTCTCTTTTGACATGGTGATTGTGCAGAACTTCAGAAGACCAGGAAGGGTCTTTCTGAAGGGTCGGGAAGCAATCGATTCTTACATACCATTATAAAATCTCATGCTCATTTTCACATTCATTTATCAACACTGCGTGCATTGAATCATTAGGTAGAAGGAGATGGAGTAGGACTATGTGTATGAGGAAGGAGGACGGTGAAAATGAGGTCCAATGACCATGTTAGAAGGAAAGAAAAGTGGACTTTTAGAGGACACATTGAGTGATCAGAATCATCGTCCCTGATTTTAGCATTTCTAATTTCTAATAAGTCACATTTCTTTCTTTCTTTTGGCATACTTTTTAGTAGCAAACCTTTCACCGTTGCGAAAAGTAAGACGAATGCAAAGAATGTAGTAGAGTGGATGAGGATGGGTATCCTTATCAAACTATAAGGCCACTTGAAGTTTTAAACTAACCTCATGTAATGTTCTAGTTTTGGAAGATGTCACTGGGTCTCTAATGAAATAAGTTTGCCAGGCTTCTAACAAGATTTTTCTCTTTCCCAAAGCAACACTCTGAATAATCAATGAAGCCTTTCCTTGATTTCTTTTCTCGTTTTTTTCTTTTTTTTTCACTTCTTCTTTATTTTTTTAGTCAATGAGCTCAGCCCTAAATGAAAGCTGGAGTTGTATGAACTGAATCGGCTGGAAATAGTAGCTGAAAGGCGTGCAAATCAAAGCTGGCAAGTTCAGCTCTTCCGTTCTTGAAGGAGTAGCTAACTTCAATCCAAATGGCTTCCTGGGCAATTGTTTGATTTTTCTACGGTTTTGTTCCTGGTATGGAACCAGGCATTAATAACCTATTTTTTGCCAGTTAAACCAAGAAAATACACATCTCATCTTTACCTTGCAGTGCCTTAGTACCCATGTGGACACTTCCTAGCAGTGTGGGAACTGTGTGGGAAGGGATTTTACATCATTTGTGGAATGGAGATAGGAGTGGAGGGGGTAGCCTTCAGGCTCTTTGATATTTCCTGCTCCATTCTAGCCTAGCACACGGCCTAAATTACAGACAGTGAAGAAACTAGGAGCTCTGGAAATCAAATAGCCTCATCCTCATTCACTTTGGTACCTATGCTAAGGGCCAGGAATTCTATTTTTGTGGGAGATACATATGTCTCCATACACACACATACACACCCACATTTTCTGGAGTGGAAATTATTTGCAATTTTGCTTTTGGAAATTATTTGCCTCCAACTAATTTACTTTTAGTTCATCACTAAGTATATTGAAAAAATCCTTGCAAAGAGAGAAAAATCTAATCTAAAGATGACTTTTAAATATAGCAAACTTTCTGATTGTTAAATATCATACTGTATTAAATTAATGTGATGCTTTGTGATGTAGCCCTTTTTAATCACATTATCAATTCAATTATTGGTATTTTCTTGTTTTAGTTACATCATTTTTTTTCTTTGTGTCTCAAATATTTTTGATGGCCTCCAAAAAGCCAAAGGTGCTGGCTGCTCTATTATGGCTGATGGATAAAGTGGATATGATGAGGGAGCAAGTTCCTGACTCTCTGTTCTGCCTCTGTGCTACTGCTTGTACACCTACCTCCTCAGTTTCTAGTTCAGAATAATAAATTATCAGTCACCTATGTAAAGTTTGTATATGATTATGCTAAAATATTAAAAACTCTCTGGATATATTTTATATACACATTAGCTAAGACACAGGACCTTAATGTCATGGTATGCCTTTCATTCTGTTGAGGTTTTACATAGCTTACACTTTTGTAAGAATACATAGCTTTTCTACAAACAAAAGTGATAGCTCTCTTCTACTACACAGTTAATGTTATGATAGGCGTAACATTAAATACAGACTTTCTGAATGTTGTAATCACTGATATTTTCTCTTCACATGAGCTTCTGAAAGTTTGAAGCCAAATGCAGGGTGAGTCATTATAAATAGATTTGAGTACATAACAGGTAGTTTGTATTTTGACCTTACTGTTTAATTTTATGATTGAGAGCACAGGTGTAGTTTGGTGTTAAGCAGGCCTGAGTTCAAACCCTGTTTCTAACATTTTGTAATCTTAGGCAAGTTACTTAAATTCTGTAACTCACATTTTCCTCACCTGAAAAATTGAAATAATGTTGATTACTTTCTAAAGTTATTGTGAAAATAAAAGTTAGATATAAAGCTCTTAGCACAGGCAAAGTCTTTAATACATATTGATTATTAAATGTTCCTATTCTTATTTCCCTTGGTCTTTATTTTTTTAAATTTTAAATTGTTCTACAGTGCATATATATCTTTAAAAGGTGTCTTAAGCACCTATTTGAAGAATTTGGGCTACAAATAAATTAAATAAGTCAACAAGCAAATAATTACCAAATATTGAATTTTTTTTATCCTTAAAGAAATTGTGGTTTAGAAGAGTTTCTCCAACTTTCATGTGAAGAAATAAGAGTTCACCTGGGGGGTCTTAATCTCATCAAAATGGAAATTCTCGTTCAAAAGTGCTGGAGTAACACTTGAGAGTCTGCATTTCTAACAAGCACCTGGGTGAGGCCCACACTACTGACCCTGCCCTGAGAGTAGCCTTGCACAGGGATTCTGAAGAGAGGTGTGGATATCATCCTCAGAGCTTTATAAAAGACACAGTAGCTGATTTTGTTCCTCGAACTCCTTGAATCATAAATGAAAGCAGTGAGATGGTCTCTTATATCTTACTCTTTTATGAGTAAAAGCTTTATTGCTTTAACCAAAATCTGAAAGAATCACATGGGATTCTATTTCTCAGTTTTTTTTTTTTTCTTTTTTTCTGTCCTTTTGAATGATACCAGCCCCCTTAGTTGGCACTTGGTCCCTTGACTCTTGGACAGTCTTTTCCCTTATATTCTATGAGCTCCTGTAGACTTTCATTAGGTCATATGGCATGTTTATTAGGCTGTTCTAACATAACTTGGCTGAATCACACAGGCTATCCAGTAGCCAAGAAATAGTCTCTAGACCAATGTTATCTTAAATGAGTGACTGTTTCTGAGACAGCTATGTGATCTTTTAGCTTCACAATTTCATTAAAACTCCTCTCATTAAGGTTATTAGTGACTTTTTATTGCTAATCCCTATGGAGAACCTCTCTGAAGAATTTGGCCTTGGTCTTCTTTCTTATTTTTTTGAAAATTTCCTTTTTTTTTTTTTTTTTTTGAGACAGTCTTGCTGTGTTGCCCAGGCTGGAGCGCAGTGGCACGATCTCGGCTCACTGCAGCCTCTGCCTCCTGGGTTTAACTGATTCTTGGGCCTCAGCCTTCCAAGTAGCTGGGATTACAGGCACGTGCCACCACACCCAGCTATTTATTTATTTATTTATTTATTTTGTATTTTTAGTAGAGACAGGGTTTTGCCATGTTGGCCAGGCTGGTCTTGAGCTCCTGGCCTCAAGTGATCCACCTGCCGCGGCCTCCCAAATTGCTGGGATTTCAGGTGTGAGCCACCACACACAGCCCCAGTTTGCGTGGTTTCTGTTTGCTCTCTTTGCTTGTGTCTTCTGGCTGCTACCCCTAATTCCCCTAATTCACTTATATAAGAACTAGAATTCTCGCCTTTTGCTTCCTTCTTCAGTCCTTGCTCTATGTCTTCTTATTCTATGGTGTCCTTGGGCAATATCAAATCCTCCTACTTACTCAAATATATTTTGACAATGCTTTAATTTCTATCTCCAGACTAGAGCTCTCTTCCAGATCCATATCTACCAATTACTTCAACCCAGATGTCCTACTGGCACCTTAAATTAAATATATCCAAACAGATCTTTACTACCTTTCCTTAACTTTACTTACTTATTTAAGCCATAATTATTCGTATTAAAAGTAGAGAGAGTAAAAGAATACAAGCAATTAGATTTTCTAAGAATTAAATCACATTTAACATAAGTCAGATGCTTAGACTATTTTCCTTAGTATAGCTCACAGCATGCATTACTTAGGGAACTGTTTATGAACCCATATTCTATATGTTGACAACTTATCTCTGGATTGAGGATCAGAAATCTGGGAGATATCCTAGATTTCTCCTTTCATCAAATATTCAATTAATTTGATAATCCAGTAAGTTTATCTCCTAAAAAAATTAACTTATTTTCTTCTCAGCAACTTTTTTCAAAGTCACAGTTTAAGTTTGTAATGTTTAACCTGTAGTATGTCAAGTGGCCCTCTGTCAGACTGCCTGGCTTTAGCCTCATCAACCACCACTCATTCTGCTTATTGCCTGCTGAATGTTGTTTCAGAAATTCACATCTCATAGTGGCCTTTCTTTGTTCAAAATTCTCCATGGATCCATATTTCTTAAAATATAGCGTCACTAAATTTTTTACATAACCCTTGTATACGACAAGAAAGAAACATAAGCTTAGTCTTTTCTACCTCTATAGTCTACTTCTTATTTCCAATTTTTCTCACGAATGCTCTAGCAATATTTAACTAATTGTTGACTTCTGAAATAGATCACACTTACTCAAATCCACATCTTTTTCTGAAGGTTCTTCCTCTTCTAACTTAATCTGCTAAGTTAGACTAAACTCAAAATTATGCTCCTCTGGAAGCTTTTCTTAAATTCTATGAACATACTTGGGTAATTATTAAATTCCAATTTAAAAGAAAATTTTAATACAACAGTTTTCTAATTTCAGTGCATCTTAATTTCATCAGGAAACAATATTGAGTTTGATCAAATATTTTGACTGTAACTGATTAGATGACCATGCGATTTTTCTCCATTATTTCAGTATTGTTTTAAAGTGGTAAAACACATGGACATTCAATTGTTAAATCAACCTTGCATCCTAGAGTAAACATCACTAGTTATGATTTATTAGCTTTAGTTTTGTATTTGTTGGACTTGCTTTAATAACATTTTAAAAGGATTTTATTGTTTATGTTTATTAGGATATTGGTATACAATTTCTTGTAATGTGTTTTCAGGTTTTGGTATCAGGTCAGGTTCATTCATACTGAGTTTTTTCTACTCATGTGAATTTCTCAGTTTGTTTTTAAACTTCAGATTATGATTCTGGATTGGTCTGTTTCTTTATTATTATTATTATTATTGTTTTGAGATGGAGTCTCACTTTGTCACTTTGCTGGAGTGCAATTATGTGATCTCAACTCACTGCAACCTCTGCCTCCTGGGTTCAAGCAATCAAGCAATTCTCCTGCCTCAGCTTCCCGAGTAGCTGGGATTACAGGTGTGTGCTACCATGCCTGGCTGATTTTTTATAATTTTAGTAGAGATGGGGTGTCACCATGTTGGCTAGGTTGGTTTCAAGCTCCGACCTCAAGTGATCCACCTGCTTTGGCCTCCCAAAGTGCTGGGATTACAGGTGCAAGCCACCCTGCCCAGCCAAGTTAATCCTTGTATTTTGAAAGTTTGTTGTTTGCAAATCCATTTGATAGTGTTATGTTTTCTGGATCAATATAAACCTTTCTAATTATAAAATAACCCTCTTTATTTCATTAACTCTATTTTGAAGTCTAAATTGACTAATACTGCTATAGCTATACCATCTTTCTTATGATAACTATTTATGTGAAATAACTTCTTCCATCCTTTCAGATTCAACCTTTTAGAAAATATATATATTTAAAATAGATCTCTTCTAGAAAGCATACAATTGAGTCTTGCTTGTTTATCTAATTTGAAAATCTGGCTTTCTGATTAGTAGTCATTTTTTAAAAAATGAATTTATGCTTAACATTTTAGTTTAGATCATGCAGCATGTTGTTGTATCTATCTATCTATCTAGATTTATATTTTTTGGCTGGGAATGGTGGCTTATGCCTGTAATCCAAGCACTTTGGTAGGCTTAGCCAGAAGGATCACTTGAACGCAGGAGTTTGAGACCAGCTTCAGCAGCATAGTGGTACCTTGTCTATATGAAAAATAGAAAAATTAGCCAAGTATGGTGACATGTGCCTGTAGTCCCAGCTACTTGAGAGGCTGAGGTGGGAGGATTGTTTGAACCTGAGAGGTTAAGGCTGCAGTGAGCCATGATCATGCCACTGCACTCCATCCTGGGTGGCAGACTGAGACCTTGTCTCAAAAAAATTGTTTTTCTTGCTTGAGATAGCATTATTTGACTATTCTACAATTTATTCATCAGTTTACCTGTTGATAGACATTTTGGTTATTACCATTTTTGGCTATTACAAATAAAGCAAGTTGCTATAAACATTTGTGTATGCCTTAGAGTACACGTAAATTTTCATTTTTCTTGGGAAAAGTGGCTGGGTTGTATGATAGGTGTATTTTAATATTCTTAAAGGAAAGTCTAAAATGTTTTCAGTACTGGTTGCAATGATTTTATAGTCCTACCAGCAAAGTATGAGAGTTAAAGTTCCACATTTTTGCCGACACTTGGTTTGGTCAGTCTGTAAGTTTTGGTTAGTTGAGCGGGCTACATAGTGGTATCATATTGAAGTTTTCCTAATAGTGCTGGGCATCTTTTCACGTCCTCATTTGCCATCTGAGTATCTTCTTTGATAAAGTGTCCATTTTTTTGCCCATAATTTTTATTAAGTGTTCTTATGACTACTGAGTTGCAAATATTCTTTATATGTTATAGATAAAATTCATTTGACAGATACATATTTTGTAAACATATATTTATATAATTTATATATGTGTACTCACCTTGAATCCTGTAACATTACTAAACTCACTTATCAATTCTGGTAGTATTTTTTTTAGTGATTCCATTGAATTGTAAATAAAATACTATTTCATTAAGGCTCTGATATTTCTAAGTATCAGATTGAGAAAACTGGTACAGCTTTTCAGACACAATCAAACTTTACTGAGTAAATATTTTCTGTGATTTTTTTTTCTGTTAAAAGCAATAATTGTGAAGCAAGTTCACTGTGCACTGGTATACATCTGAGAAGAGGACTCTAAACACTTCACCAATACCATGCACCAGTATCAGTCAACTTGCATGAGTCTGGTGAAACAAAACACTCACACAAGTGAAGCAAAGCAACTATATTACTCACAGATAGGCAGCAAGGGACAATAGATGCCTGGAATCAATGGCAAGCCAGGCCCCCAACCTCATGAAAACTGCCCAAGGTAGTTGAAGTCTTATGTATATGTGCCCCATATCACACTGTGGCTGAGGGTCCCTCAAAACCCATTTCACCCTGGTTTTATATCCAGGGGTAAGTGGAATTTCCGAGCTAAAGCATTGCAGCATATCCTTTTCTAAGAGGGATGGGAACAGAGCCTGGACTGTTCTAATAGTTTCTCTTTATCTCAGGATGCTGCATTCTCAGCACATTCTGCAGTTGCTCTTGAACTACATTAGAGAAAAGAGGAAGATCTGGGTCTCTAGGGTCATCCAGGGACTTGTCTTGCAATAATCGATTCCTTTTCTGGCACAAATTTAATAGTCTGTAACAGATCAATTAACAAATTTAGATTCATCTTCAAAATTCTCACTTCCCAGATGGGCACTTTCATTAGGTGTTTGACCTTTGAAGGAGAGGTTTTTCTCTGAGTTGGGGCTTGATGCTGACCTGAGACATTTCTGCCTCACACATATAACCAAGAGCAGCCATGCAATAGCTATTTGTTACTTCCTCCCAAATACACAATAATGTGGGACACTCTTCATTTGCTTAGCTGTATGGCAGTGAATTTGAAAATCTGCATGCTGTTTTGTTAATTATGTTTTTAATTGAGTCACTTCATCTGAACAAATAAAGCCACCAGTTATTAGAAATGCCATCTGAAGTCAGTAGCTAATAAAGCTATACTGAGTTGTTTCAGAAGTGTACGAAAACGTGGTGGAATCATGACAGAAATACCTTTTAATTTGAAACTGAGATCTATACATTTTTAAATGTGGTTTCTTACTGAGTTAGGCTGAATGATTATGGATTTGTATTTTTAGTCAACGTGGGGCATTTATTTGCAACTTGCCAATACTAGAGAGTCTTGCCTTCAGAACCCAATTCAGTTTGCCAATACAGACAATTTTTTTTTAAAGATTTACTGCCAAAAGTTGAGAAGTGTCCTTTTAATTTCCCACAAGAGATCTTGGCAAGAATATTATCATAAACACTTTGCTTTTAGTTACAGCATTTTTATATCTTGCACAAAGACGTGGTATATAATCTTATTGTCTCAACCCTCTTAATGAGCCTGTAATCTTGTAGGGTTTCTAATATCATATGTAATTCCCATCTGTATCTCCCTCATAACTTGGGATATTATCTTGCATATAGTAGGTGGTCTACGAAATAGTTGCTGATACTAATGATAATTCCAGGGCTTCAGCTCATCTGTACTATACTTTCTTCTCTTATTACTAAACTGACCTATATACTTTGCATTGTTCTCTTGATTTCTCACCTGAAACTTTGGCTTGTTCTATTTCTTCCACTGGAAATGCTTTCCATTCTAGATTTACGTATCAAAGTCTAAATCATCTTAAAAGGCTGCATTATCACCTTCTGTGAGAAGCTGCCTCTGACATTTTTTGGGGGAGCTATACATTTCTTCACCTCCCCTCTCTTCCTCAAAGAACCACAAAGGCTACCACTGATGGAGAACCGAATGTATGTCCCACAGGATGCTAGGCATTTTATATGTTATCTCACTGTACTCTTCAAACAAAGTATAAGCGTGCATATTAAAACTCTGCATTTCCATAGATGAGGATACTGACAGCAAAAGAAATCAACTACTTTGCCTACATATAAGTCATGAAGCTAGTGTGAAAAATTCTGACTTCAAAACCTTTTCTCTTTCCACCATGTTAAAATAGGCCTCTAATGCCTTATGATGTTCTGTCATAAATTCTTCATGATTATAATCATACTTGTTAGGCTATGTGTTTGATCTTTGATGACAAGATGAAATCATTTCAGACTTTATAAAGTATAGAATAGTTAACTATAAAATTTCTATTTTTAAATATAATTTCACAAATATTTTTGAGTACCTAATGTGAGCAAGGCATCTTTCATACTAATAATAGATTTCATATTTACATCACCATCTGCAAGGCATTTTTCCTATTCTATCTTTTAAGAAAATACTGTTCTGATGAGAACACATGGACACAGGGAGGGGAACATCACACACCAGGGCCTGTCGGGGGGTGGGGGCCTAGGGGAGGGACAACATTAGGAGAAATACCTAATCTAGATGACGGGTTGATGGGTGCAGCAAAGCACCATGGCACATGTATACCTATGTGACAAAACTGCATGTTCTGCACGTGTACCCCAGAACTTAAAGTACATAAAAAAAACATTGTTCTATGTCACTATTGTATCTCTTAACTAGATAGACCTTGACATTCGGTAGACCAGTGGCTTTTAAATGTGTTTTCCTTAGCCGGGCGCGGTGGCTCAGGCCTGTAATCCCAGTACTTTGGGAGGCTAAGGTGGGAGGATCACGAGGTCAGGAGACTGAGACCATCCTGGTCAACATGGTGAAATCTCATCTCTACTAAAAATACAAAAAAAAAATTAGCCAGGCATGGTTGCGGGCGCCTGTAGTCCCAGCTACCCGGGAGGCTGTCAGGAGAATGTCGTGAACCCAGAGGTGGACCTTGCAGTGAGCTGAGATGGTGCTACTGCACTCCAGCCTAGGCGACAAAGCAAGACTTCGCCTCAGAGAAATAAATTAAATAAATAAATAAATAAATAAATAAATAAATAAATGTATTTTTATTTTTTTGACAAATGAAATTTTACAAGGAAGTCAGTGAGTAATGAAGGAGGTGCTGCTCTAGGCACAGCTAGGGTAAGGAGGGGGCACTATTGGGTGTGGCGGGGAGGTCAGGGCACCTTCTCAGGTTCCTCTTAATGCCTTACTGCGGCCTTTGTTGCTTCCTTGTGGAAGAACCAGTGCTCTGTCTCCTAATGAAAATAAGAGGCTATTTGTGTGTGTGTGTGTGCATTTCTGAATTTTTGAGGGCTTAGTGCTTATTCTGGACTCCTAATTATAGTACTTTTGTAATAAACAAATAAGCAAAAGTGAACTGAAGTACCTAAAACACCCACAAAACTGATAAAAAATAAATACAAACCAGGACAATAACCACAGAACTATGCAAAGGCTATCTTGAGGAACTCTTGAATATGGCGGCTGACCCCTTGGTAACTTAGGATTTTAGTCATGCTCGTACAACTCACAGCCTTTTCCTTTCTCCGTGGTCTTTCTTTGTCTCTTCTCCAGACTACTTAATGACTCTGTCTCTATTCCTTTCCCATCACAGCTCCCAGGATTAACTCATTTCCAGTGTCTTCTTTTGAGGTGCATCCACTGTTTTTTGCTACTGTGTGCTCTAGACTCTACACATTTGTCACTGAAAATTTTATAAATGCCACCTCCACACGTTTGCTTTCGTGATCCTTCTACTTGAGTTTTCATGAAATCCGATGGTTTCCTAAGTATTTGGTAGTTCCTCCTGCATTCATTCTCCTTCCTGCCGCCTTGTCCCTTCGACTTCCGCCATGTTGGTAACTTTCCTGCGGCGTCCCCAGCCATGCTGAGCTGTGAGTGAGTTCAACCTTTTTCCTTTATAAATTACCCAGTCTCAGGCAGTTCTTTATAGTAGTGTGAAAACAGACTAATACAACATCCAACATTAATTCATGCTAAGGGAAAAGTAAAGCCCGTGAGGGAACAGAGATGTGTAGGTGGGTGTTATTTTAGATACCATAGTCAGTTATTATATTGACTACCAAGGCCATTTTTCTTCTTTATTTTATTCATTTATTTAACAAATATATAAATGAAATCTATGTGTCAACACTGTTCTAAACCTTACAAATGAATAACAGAGAGATACTGTTCTCTCCCTTAAAGGATGTATTGATTACTGAAGGAAGATGAATATAAGTGTTTGTGTATACACACACACACTATTATATATACACATACACAAACACAATCACAATCACACGTGCATGCACAGAAAATTACATTATTATCCAAAGGCTTTTGATAGAACTTCATCAGTAGACAGTATTCTAAATATCAGTTATTCTAATAGGACCTCAAACGTCCATGAGTTGTGTTGCTCGTGGTTTTTACTTATTGGCTAGTGTATGTGAACTAATCAATCAGCTAGTAAGGAACTATAGTGAACTTTCAGTATCTACCTTTCAGGGCAGCTTCGTTATTCTCTACTTCCTTTATGTATTACAATTATAATGTGGGACTTTATTTTTAGTGTAGTTTTTTTTAGAGAGAAATAACTCCTTAAAAGAAAGTCAATTGCTAGCATTGGTAATCAAAGAAGAGAAATTGAAGAGGTTTAAAGACATGTTAGTTACTAAACATAATGGTCTCGATGGCTCATGTCATTTCCTTTTCAGTTTTATATGCCACATTTTATGGAATCAATAATATGCCACGTGCACATGCAGGGTTGTGAATGAGGAGGGTCCGTGGAATGGATGTGGCACAATGTATTCCAGAGATAGAGATACTATTATTTTGGCAAAGGCTTTGTTGAGGGTGAAAGCCTTGAGCTAAACCTTGAACAGTGATAAGGATTTGCCAGGAAAGGGGATTGGGAAAGAACTTCTAATCACATAGGATAGCATGAGCAAAAGATCAGATGATTAAAACATTTCCGGCTTTAAATAATTATAAGTACTTATTTCTGGCTAAAGATACATAGATTGGGTGCAGGAGAGGGAAAGACAGACTGAAAGGTGCCTCCAGGAAGGAAAGCTTTTAGTGGTTTAGAAGGAAGTAAGACAACAGGAAGATGAATTAGGAAGATAGTACAATAATCTGGTAAAAGGAAGAATTGGATTGCTATTTTTACCCAAGGAACATTCAGTGTTTTGCATGCTGGTATACGGAAATTATACCCACTGTGTCCGTTTATTGACTTTGTAAAATTAAAGAAGAAGGGGCAAGGGGGCTGCAATTGAAGTTAGAAAAGCTTACTGAGAAAAGATATTATGGGTCTGCGGTGTGCCAGGAACTGTGCTGCTTAATTTTCATATGTAATCTCTAATCCCAGAACTTTGTGGGGAAGATATTATACCCAGGTCTATTGCTAAGAAAAATAAGTTTCAGAGAAATTAAATGTATTGCTTCACATTCCCTAGCTGGAGAGGGGATTCTCACTCAGCTCAGACTTGGTTTAAAACTCTTATTTGCTCCCCTATACCACATTGCAGCAGATAGACATGAAAAGGAGTAGGAGGAAGCTAAGCAATTCTATGATTCTCAAAGTCAGTCTCCAGCTCTTTTCAGTTATAATAAATCAAAGCGGTAAAGGAATAATACAAACAGCCGTGTCCTCTTTGAACCCATTTGTTTCCCCAGAATAGTTGAACAAACATCCCTTTACTATCACAGTTATATTATAAAGAGAAAACCCAGTACGTTTCCTTTGAATACTTGTTTTGGTTGCTTTATTTGTTTCTTTCTTACGCCTGTGTGCTTCTGAGTAATTAGAGATGAATTTGAAGTAGAAGACAGTTTTCATGAAACCTGCTCATCCTTGTAAAGATTAATGGGGAGCAGAGGTGATAAGGCTCCATGCTTTTAGTCAAAATGGATTTTCTACTATATTACCAAGTCAGAACACATGGGAAAAGAACACTTTGTGATACTGTGTTTAAATTTTAAAAGGGTCATTATTTTTCTTGGTAAACATTTCTTAAAACTATGATTTGTTTTTAATTCTGAAATTATATGACATTGGATATTAATACAGATTATGAATTGGTACAATTTCACGTTTGATTAGATTGCCTACTAGTGAGCCAATAAGAGTGATAAATTGTTTGATTTTGGTCAAAGCTAGGAAGATTATGTGGATGCAGAGCCTGCAGTAGACTGGGGAGAACAATGTTGATTAGGAGAAATGGATGGCTAATTACTGACTTCTAGAAGAATGTTAAAAGCCCGGCGGCCTTCTAGTCTCAGAAGAGAATAATGAGGAAGGAAAAGTGATAATTTGGAGTCCATGATGCAAAATATTTTCAGTAGAGATACCATACCTCACTTGCTCTTTCTGTAGGTATGAAGCCATCCATAACCCCCTACCTAAATAGTCCTCCTTGGGTCACTCTTTATGATATCATTTTACTTTTCTTTTAACAAATTTACCATAATCAGAAATTACCTTGTTTATGAATCTCTTTACTCCTCTATTTGTTTACATGTTATTTTCTCACTTGCCCACTAAATATAAGCATTGTGTGGTCAGGAATCTTGTCTGTGTTGTTCAACTCCTTATTTTTATTGCCTAGAATAATGTATGCCACAAAGGATGCAACTCTTACAAATACAAAGTTTTTGAATAATTTAGTAAATGGATACAGTATTTGTAATGATCCAAATATCACTTAATATTACCATGAGTCAATATTTGTAAAGTACTTAAAACAGATCCTTGAATATGGTAAGTACTATAAATAAATTTGTTAACTAAATGAATACTGTAACTTCTTAAACTAAAATTATTTCTGGTGAGTAAGAAAAGACAAGCATTTGACTGTACAACTAAAATAATCAGGACATTTATTAATAGCTAATACCTTATAAAAGAACTTCTACCTATAAGTGATTTTGTTCACTTTATAGGGAACTTCAGGGAAATTAAATCCTTGGCCTTAACTGAATCCCTGTCTTGAAATTAATTGACAATCAAAAAAAAGGAATGCAAAATAATTGCCCTTCCTTTATACTTCATGACATTCTGTACTTCTTATGAGAGGACAGTGAATTATAATTGGCTATTTACTTGTCACTGATGCTTTATTAGAGTGCAAGCTTCATGAGAACAAGCCAAAACATCTGTCTTATCACTTGTCACTGTTGTGTCTTGAGAATACCACCCAGTAGTTGGCATAGGGTAGGTGCCCTCAAAATATTTAATGAAATAATGTGTTAATTTGGAGTGGAAAGAGGTGTCAAGATAGTTTTGGAAACTTCCTGAATCTTCACATAGATGGAGCAGGCTGGGCACAGTGGCTCACGCCTGTAATCCTAGCACTTTGGGAGGCAGAGGCAGGTGGATCACGAGGTCAGGAGATTGAGACCTACCCTGGCCAACATGGTGAAACCCTGTCTCTACTAAGAATACAAAAATTAGCTGGGCATGGTGGTGCATGCTTGTAATCCCAGCTACTTGGGAGGCTGAGGCAGGAGAACCCGGGAGGCAGAGGTTGCAGTGAGCAGAGGTCGTGCCACTGCACTCCAGCCTGGTGACAGAGCGAGACTCTGTCTAAAAAAAAAAAAAAAGATGTAGCAGCTTGACAAATAGCAAGATCAAAACCCATGGTCAAGATTTAAAGCAAAAATGAGTATAATTTTTCTCTGACAAACATGAAAACAAAAGTGGATAGGAGCACACCACTGGTAACCACAAGACTTGCATGCTATTTGGTGTTTGAACAAAACAAGACAGGGAGAAGCAACAAAACATCGGACAGATCTGACAGGAGGAGAACCCAAAACAGCCCACACAAGTGCACAGCAGATCATGGTGAGCCAATGTGAGAATAAAAGCTGACCCACAACGACTCCCTTCTGGGACAGGAACCCACTGTAAGGATAAACTGCTGTGAACAAAATCAAAATTGATCAAGAGAGCACAACAGAAACAAAAGAGAAAGAGAAAGATGATAAAAGCAAGAAGAGAACAGAACCTGAAAATCTCAGAAAGATAGATACCATATTTTCACCATTATATGAAAGAACAGAAGAACAGATTTAGTGAAATTAGAAAAGCTATGTGAACATAAATATGAACAAGAGAAATGTATTGAGGTCAAATCTCACATAAAGTAACTTAAAAGGAGAGAATGAACAGAAAAAGGGGAAGACCATTATTTATATAGGCAATCCAAAAATTTCTGAATATGCTCAAGAAACAGAACAACAAAATTCTTTGTAACCTACTGTTTCAAAATGAGATAGAAAACACTAAGAAAACGATATAAAATGTAAAAGAGCATCACAAATCATAATTAGAAAAACTCAGCAATGAGGTGACAAAACTAGGAAAGAATAAGAATTATAAGAAATCTATTTTAGAAATGAAGACTAAACTAGAAGGAACACAATATTGAATACACACAAGTAATAGCTTAAGATAAATTGAAGATAAAAAAGCAATTGCTTTTCAATAAAAAATATAAAAAGGATTTGAGATAAAATGACAAATATTGAAAATAGGCAAAGCGAAGATTCCATCACTGTCTGAAAATATTTAACCAAAATGAAAAACACCTAGTTTTTTTTCAGGAAAATTTTTGTACTTGAAAGAAAAAAATCCTTTGGGCATCTCAGCTAAAATAATACTATATTTATAAGGGAAAGTAAAATAGATTCTGAATAGTCATGGAAACTCTTCCACGAGGCATGTCATAGAAGCTAGAACTCTTTTTCCCCAAAACCAGCCATGGAACCTAAAGATATTACTCTAACTTCCCTACACCTTTCTGTGTAAAAACTGGCCATAAATAAATTATCTGACCTACTTTGTTTGAGTATAAATCATAAGATCTCCATTCCAGAGAGGGCCCTGCCCGACATGCAGAGAAAGCAAAGGTACACAGAGAGAGAACAAGAAGACTCTAAACAGGGAGTCCTTGCTGGGTTTCCTCATTCAGCCTGTTGTTAGTGCTAGATTACACCTTTTGCCTAATCATACTTCTACAAAGCTGTCCATATTTTGTTGAACCTAGGCATAAAAATAGATAGTTTTTCTCCTGAATCTTTCGGTCTTTGTTCTGAATGCTCCCATGTCACATAAAAATATGATCAAGTAAATTGATACACCATTTCTCCTATTTATTTACCTTTTCTCGGTGATTTTTAGGTAACTTTTGCAAGGCAAAGGGGAAATTTTCCCTTGGCCCCTGTAAGTATGTAATGACTAAAATGTCTGATTACATAGATGTCAAGCAACCATAAAAACGAGAGCCAAAAGGAGATCACCTATGTAAAATCATTTTAACTGCTTTTAAAATTCATAATTGGTAGGTTCAGTATTGATATTATTATCATAACACTAATGTTTATGTAATGTAAGATAAATGATTAATTTTATGTTTAGTTCTATCATTTCCTTTGTCCTTTTCTCACTCTGCTCACAGAAAATGGCCTGGAAATAAAGATGAACTCATCAAAGCTGAGCATCCCTAGTGCCCAGATTTTGGTCTTAAAATATCATTTATTATAATCAAAATGAACAAAGATTCTTGAAGGATAAACCTGGAAAATCTTGATATACCAGAAAGCATGGAACTTATAAAAAATTATAAGGCTAGTGTTAAAATAATTCACAAGACAACTTAATTTAGTGAAGCTTACACAGGCCAAAGATGGGACAATTAGAGCTTCAATAAAGATAAAAAGAATGTGATGGCTTAAAACCTATCAAATATGAATAAATGCATGAATTTATAATAACATTAAAAAAGAAAAAGTGATGGGCCATATTTTAATAATAGTAGAGAGCAAATTCATAATCTTGAAAACTAGATAAAGGAAAGAATCAAGCATTTATCCTATATATCTTTATGAACTTTAAACAGCTTAACAAAATATTAGATGAAGGAAAACATTTCTTTACGGAATTATGTCAAGTATTGTATGAAAATGAAAGACTAGAATGAGAAATACCACCATTTTGCAACCCCCATCCATACTCACTAAGTACCAATGGCTGTTAACATCACAAAAGAGCAAAACCCAAATATTTTGTAGCTCATGGGGAAAGAACGCAATATTATTTACATTCTTACCAAAGGGATAGCACCTGAGTCTGATTAAACCTCTGCCTCCAGCTGCCAATTTGCAGCTGAACAGAGGAATATTGAATTGCACCATGAATTTGCAATCATCAAAATCTTGACTATGGGATACTAATGATTAAATGGCCTGGGTTTTGTAAAAGTAAAAAGCAAGAAAAAGAAAGTGATGGAGGATAATCCTGTATAGTAAAATCAAATTGAAAGATGTATTAGTTTAAAAATAAAATAAAATAAAATAAAATTAGACAAATCTAGGGAAGCACCCTTGAATAAAACCTTCAAATAATACAAATAAATAATTACTATATGAGTTACTTTTGGAGGAATGGGACTGTCATTGGGATGGGGAACATGTAAAGCCTTCTCACATGACTGGAAAAATCTTATAATAATTTGCTAAGCTCTTTAGTGGGTTTATGTAGTTTTTCTATAACTTGTGTTTTGTTTTACAATAAAGAGGTCAGAAAATTACTATTTCATGAGAGTTTACACAACTGAATCACACAATATCTAGAATGATCTAGCAATGCAAAACAAATAATGCAGAAGCATCATAAATCATTTACTGTCATAAATCATTTACTGTCATTTACTGTCTCAAAACTGATTGTTTCCAGCACTTTGGTAAATTACATATTCCCAGGTATTGACAAAGGACAGAGACAATCTTTTATTATGGCTATTCATTCCTCTGTTTAATGCCATGATATTTTTTCACTAGCAAAAAGTATAATGAGTAGTAGCTATTTTAAAATCTTATGTACTTTAAATAAAAAGTGGGAGGTGTAATAGTTTTATCACATGAAGGGTATAATATGTAGTTGCAAAGTGAGATGCTTTTTCTCATTTCATATAAGTTAAGTTGCATTTACATATTTCCTAATTATCAACATTGCAACATTGGACCTCTTGACTTCAGCAAACGCAAAAGGAATACTGAGGATGAAGGTCCTTGAGTTCTTATTAAGCTTCCAAGAAGCAAAGGCAGATTTAATTTGTGCCCCGATAAGGCTGAACACAACTTTAGTTGGTCTCAATTAAATAATGTCTCTCTCTGTCCCTTTTTGTTTGTTTTGTTTTGCTTTTGGATAATACTAGATAAAACAAAGTGTAATGCTTATTTTTTTTTTAATAAAAAAGCATTTCTTTGTAGTAAGTAATAAGAGTAAAGGGGTACACTAATTTTATTCAGCAACTAATACTATATTTGTTAATATTCTGGTTATCTCTATGTCTATATTGTAATCTTCACGACAAGTCTCTCAAGTAATTATTACAACCACCCCCATTTTGCAGATGTCAAAACAGTTCAATCCATTGTGATTTGATAATTTGTTCAAGGACACTCTCAAAAAGTATGTGGTATAGCTGAAGTTTGGGCCAAAACTTTTCCCTCCAGATCCTGTATTAATCCCCCAAATAGATTGCTAAAGTACAGTTTCCAGCATCATTTCCCTGTATTTACTTTAGATATTACCATTTGAAAATTCTAGATCTCATTAAAATACTAAGGAAAAGGGGAGCTCTCTTTTCCTAATCAGCTATTTATCCAGAAAAGAGATTGAGATTTAATAGATAAACACATTCCCTTAAAGTTGGTTTCTTTAATGTCCTTTAATCATTGAGTTTCAGATTTCATTGAGATAACTTAACAATAATTTCCAGTCACCAGCACCCAAATATGGTAGTCTTCAACTTAATTGTTATATGCAATTAAGTCTATTAGGGCAAGTACAAGAATGATGGCAATAGAAAAAAGGGGGTGAGAAATAAGTAAATTTTTCAAAAGAATGGAGTCAATTTAGTAAGGCTTTATTCTTGCACTATTTTATTTTCCCCAGATTAAAAAAATATGACACGATCCTGATCACTTCCTTAGAATCAATGTTTTTGCCTCTGCTCTCATTTGGCACTCAGTCTGTTGGAGAACAGGTAGGGTTAAACTTCATACAGGAAGAGCTTTTGCCCTCATTTGGTGCTAAGGACAAATAAATAATCAACTGTGCAAATATCACAAGCAAGGGGAACTGTTATCTACCCATATACTAATTACTCAAGTATTTACTACAACAGCAAGGCACCAGCAGGCTAGTTGGGTGTTGTTTTGGGCATACTTGAATTTTTGGATAAATTTTTGGATAAATCCAAAATCCATACTTGAATAAATCCAAAATCCATAAATCCATACTTGAATTTTTGGATAAATCATTGCATTTTTAAACCTCCTTACTCTCTTCTTTTTAAATAACCTTTATTGATTTCTCTACCCAGAAAAATCTGAGCTCTCAAAATATAGGCTTAAGTAGAATGATGGGCAAAATAGAAGGAAGGGGAGAAGAGGTTAAGAACAATGTTCTCCAATTCAAAGCTGTTGGTGAACACGTATTGTATGCAGGTGACCCACTGTGCACAGGGACTTGTGTGCATTTTTTCCATAGATTTAAGTGCTGAAATCTGCCATTTACTCAATTCTTAATATTCTTAATTATTCTAAATTAACATCAGAGGCGGATAGAGCGTATTTCCGTTCTACCATCTCTCCAACTCCCATCCAGTACTTATCTTTCCTTCTTTCCAGTCAGCTCATATTTCAGTTATAATGACTTGTTTAGTAGACTATTCTATACTAAAAAATTTATTTGATTTGGAAATTCTGACCTGTGTGTTTTTTTCCCTTGAAATCAGTGAATAGAACTGGATTAAGAGAAATCTTTTTGAAAATAATGATGAAAACAAGAGTTTAACAATATAAAACTAGAAATGCTGAGGTTAAAACTTGCCAGTGATAGCACCTTGCCGTGAATAACTCTGTGTGTGCATGTGTGTGTATATGTGTGTTATTGTATTATTTATGGAAGGTAGAGTCTTTGTATTTCTGCCAAGTTATCATATTTCTCCAGTGGGCTCTGAGGTGCTTCTGGCCGCTCTTCCTGCTTGTAGGTATCATAGGACTATGGAGGAGCATCCCATGGCTCGGGCAGCAAGTTCTCCCAAGAGTTCTGCATGCTCCGTGGGAATTTCCAAATTCTCACAGTAGTCTAATTCATAACAACCTAAATACTTCTGATATTTGTAAGTAATTGTTGAAAATGCAGGTAAATTTTAACTTGGAAAGAAATATATTGTAATTCAAAAGTTCTGAACCAAAAAGTTGATTTGGTCTTTTAAAAAATTGAATTGAAAAGTTTCTGCCAAAGTGGCAGAAAGTAGGCTCTCAGGCAGCCTCTGGGGAAAGCTCAAAGACTTCCACTTTGGTTTACTTTACACCTAATAATTTTAAATACATTTGAATACATTATGGAAAGATATAGCTGTACTGATGTGCCAGTGCCCAACTCAAAGAACTCTGAAAAGACTTGCAAACTGGTGAGTCTAGATTGGCTTCTTTTATCATTCACACCCAATTAAAAGCGGAGGAAAAGCCTCAGAATCAGTAGAAATTTTCTGTATGACCATTCATGAGGAATTAGGTTGGTGCAAAAGTATCTGTGGTTTTTACCATTGCTTTAAGGGTGAAAACCATGATTACTTTTGCACCAATCTAATATAATAAGAATTTAGCCTCAGGAGGAAGACCAAAGCACCTTATCTTATATTGTAGAAAGTGCTGGAGATGGTGAGTAGCTAATCTAGGCTTGTGATTCAGGGAAAAAACTAAAGGTTCAAAATATTAATTTTAATTGATAAGTGAAGTATGCTTCATCCATACGCTGGAATTCAAAGTCATCAGTTTTAAAAAACAACACTAATTTACATTCCCACCAACAGTGTAAAAGTGCTCTTATTTCTCCACAGTCTTGCCAGCATCTATTATTTCTTGACTTTTTAATAATTGCCATTCTGATTGGCATGAGATGGAATCTCATTGTGGTTTTGATTTGCATTTCTCTAATGATCAGTGATGTTGAGCTCTTTTTCATGCTTGTTGGCTGCATAAATTTCTTCTTTTGACAAGTATCTGTTCATATCCGTTGCCCACTTTTTGATGTTTTTTAAAAATAAATTTGTTTAAGTTCCTTGTAAATTCTGGAAATTACAGAATTTAAGTTCAACCATTGTGGAAGACAGTATGGTGATTCCTCAAGGATCTAGAACCAGAAATACCATTTGATCCAGCCATCCCATTACTGAGTATATACCCAAAGGAATATAAATTATTTTACTATAAAGACACATGCACACGTATGTTTATTGCAGCACTATTTACAATAGCAAAGTCATTGAACCAACCTAAATGCCCATCAATGATAGACTGGATAAAGAAAATTTGGTACATATGTACCATGGAATACTAGGCAATGATAACAAGGAATGAGATCATGTCCTTTCCAGAGATATGGGTGAAGCTGGAAGCCATCATCCACAGCAAACTAATACAGGAACAGGAAACCAAACACCGCATGTTCTCACTCATAACTGGGAGTTGAATATTGAGAAGACATGGACACAGGGAGGGGAACAACACATTCCAGGACCTGTTTAGGGTTGGGGGGTGAGGGGAGGGAACTTAGAAGACCGGTCAGTAGGTGCAGCCAACCACCATGGCACATGTATACACATGTAACAAACCTGCATGTTCTGCACATGTATCCCAGAACTTAAAGTAAAATTATAAATAAATAAATAAATAAATAAAAATAACACTAATAAGAGACAGCATATCCAATGCCACAGAAAAGTAGGAAAATTCACTGGCAAGGATATCATCTCATAGATATTTTTGAATGAGAAAAATAAATTAGAGAACAGAATAACCTCAATCCCTTATATACATGAAATGTTTTATTGTTCACACTAAAGAGAATGTTAAAACACGTAAACTAATCTATTACTACTTCTGGAAAAAAATTTATCAGCCTGTGACCATAGGTCATTACTACCATTTTTACATAAAGTGTAAAACACCACTAACACAGCAGATGGAGCTCAATAACTGCCAGGCAAGTTGCTGCAGCCATGGTTTGGTATAGCCATTGGGAAGTGGGTTGTCCTGGAGGTTGGACTAGACCTTCTCAAGGGTGTTTTGGCCAAGTAACCATATTGACACTAGGCTGTCACAGGTGGCTTCAAGTTCTAGGAGAGTCTTTCCAATGATATCTTGGGATTTTTGATTCACATCAAATGTGAGCATTTCCTATTATGAGTGAGTGTGAAGACTTTACCATATCCTAACATTTAAGGATTTTTAGCATGTGTGAGTTTATAAGTGTGTTTGATATGTGTCACAGGTGTGCTAGCTCTACTTCTGGGATTCACTCTTTGGTAGATCAATAAGTAATGGAATAGTGATAAAATGATAGTGATGATTATGACAATGATTTTAAAAAGGTCAGAGATATTGGTTGTTTTGTATGCATCTAAATAGAATCAGTAAACGTATATTTGTATAGGTAATTCATTCATCATGTCTACTCAGATTGGTCTTGTGTACTGTGATGCCATTGCTGTGGTTGTTTCTAAGATTGTCAGAAATTTTGAAGATGGCTATAGTTGTCGATATTACCAAGTGATGCTATCAGCAAGGCTGTAGAACTGTGTTCAAATGCATGCCTTCAAAGTTCTTTTGCTTCCATAATTTCTGAGTCATACTTAGCAAATGGTTGTGAAGTCTTATGTGAAGAACTGTTGCATTTTGTCAGTGAATACGTGATTGATTGCAGAAGAGCACTTATTTCAATGCTGTTGGTGAGAATAGATGAAATTCTACCCAAGATAATTGATATGAATCTTCCTGAAATCTAACATTCCAGAAATGGAAAGTGGAGCCTTTCATCAAGGAGTTCAATGAGTCTTCCTCTCTGACTTAGGTTAATGCCACCTTCTTCTCTTTCTCTGTTTATTCCTAGAATGCAGGCTCAACAGTACCAGCAGCAGCGTCGAAAATTTGCAGCTGCCTTCTTGGCATTCATTTTCATACTGGCAGCTGTGGATACTGCTGAAGCAGGGAAGAAAGAGAAACCAGGTAAGCAGTAGGGTTCTGAAGGCAAGATGCTTCATCGATTAATGTCCATCTAGCCTAATTACCTGCTTTTCCTTCATCTCTTCTACTCTGCCTCTCTCCCTTCCTATTCCTCTATTCCTTCAATCTTCCCTTTTTAAAAATAATTATTTAGAGGAACCTAAGAAATATCCTGTCTCCCATTGCAAGTCCTGGATTGCATGACGATGATGGTCATTAATATAATGATCAAATTAGCAACTACTATGTATAGAACATTGACCAGCAATCAGGTGCTTTATTATGTTACCTCTCTACCTCAAAAAAAAAAAAAAATGCACTGGAACTTGTTTTTCTCCTTAATTTCAGATTTACAGAGGAGGAAACTGAGGCACAGAGAAGCTAAAGCACCTTCTCTGTGCCACTCACAAAGTCATAAGTAGGCTGTGGAACTGACAGTCTGTTTAAATCTGTGATCCACCATATATGTATGATGTCATTCCTTCTACAAGACGGAGAAAGGAACAATAACTTGCACTGAAATGTCTCATTTGACAACTGTTATTTCTTTCTTTCTTTCTTTTTTTTTTTTTTTTTTTGAGATGGAGTCTTGCTCTGTCACCAGGCTGGAGTGCAGTGGTGCAATCTCAACTCACTGTATCCTCCATCTCCTGCAATTCTCTTGCCTCAGCTTCCAGAGTAGCTGGGGCTACAGGCATGCACCACCACGCCCAGCTTATTTTTGTATTTTTAGTAGAGTTGGGGTTTCACTGTGTTAGCCAGGATGGTCTCGATCTCTTGACCTTGTGATCTGCCTTCCTCGACCTCCCAAAGTGCTGGGATTACAGGCATGAGCCACTGGGCCCGGCTGACAACTGTCATTTCTAATATAATATTTTCTCGATTTTTAGGCTTAACTATTTTTGATCATCTCTTCTTTTATAGAAATATTTGCTTCTAAAAGGAGATGCCACTAAATCACTTAGCAAAGTCTCTGGCACATAGTAAGAGGGAGTTAAATTAATACTAGTTTTAGCTCTTTTCTCAGTTTTCTTTCTCTCTTCTCTTGATCATTCTTTGGTTCAATACTTTGGTTAATATTCATCATATTTCTATTATTCACTGGACAATAAGGATAGAGATTAAAAAAAAAAACCACAGATCCTGCAATTAAGGTTCTCAGGAATGAACTTGGTTATATCTGGAAGTTAAGGAGTTTTCTGTATGTTGATTAGGTTTTCTTCCTTTCATTCAGAAAAAAAAGTGAAAAAGTCTGACTGTGGAGAATGGCAGTGGAGTGTGTGTGTGCCCACCAGTGGAGACTGTGGACTGGGCACGCGGGAAGGCACTCGGACTGGAGCTGAGTGCAAGCAAACCATGAAGACCCAGAGATGTAAGATCCCCTGCAACTGGAAGAAGCAATTTGGAGGTCAGCTTCATCCTACTGAGTTAATCTCCTACCCTAAGATAATTCTCAAATTTTTCCACCAAATGTCTTTTTAAGGATGAGGACTTTTTATTTTAAATAACTTTATCTTATCAGACACAAAGTGACTAGATATCTTTCCCAACCCCAGTGTTTCTCAACTTTGACACTGGTCCCATTTCAGGCCAGGCAATTCTTTGTTGTGGAGGTTGTCTTGTGCATTTTAGGGTATTTAACAGCATCCCCGGCTTCTACTCACTAGTTTCCAGTAGGATTCCTCACCCACTCCAGATGTGAAAACTAAAAATGTCTCCAAATATCTATGGCCAAATGTCTCCTTGTGGTCAAAATCATCCCTGATTGGGAACCACTGCCTTTCCAAAGGGACATAAAATATATCCTTGATTCCTCCTAATAATGTTCGTTGATCTATCTTCTCTCTCCTTTCTTCTATTTCTAAGTTCCTTTGATTTTTCCTTTCCCCTTTTCTTGTTTATTCTCCTTCTTCTCCATGTCCCTCCCTGTCACTTTCAGGCCTTCTCTCTCATTTGATCCCTCCCCACCCTCCACACAGGTTCACAGATTCACTTATTGAGTCCAGCAGGGCTGCTCACAGCCACTTTTCATAGATCTTTCTCGCACTGGCTAGAGTCAGTCTTATGCTGGCCTGATCCTCTGAGACAGGATCTGTCAACACTTTCAACTTTATATCCAATATTGAACCCTCAAATAACCTCTTTCTTCTACGATCCAGACTTTTTGTCTTTCTTAACTATGGGGGGACATGATTCCTGAAATGTCCTACCTGTGTTCTGTGGAAATGCACTGTGGCCCATAGACAAGTGAGGAAGGACAATGGATGTATACACGTACATCTTTTTCTCCCTCTGTAATCTTTGGGGTATTTTCTATTTGAATGGAGATAGATAAGTTCTATAAAAGTGTGATGGAGAACAGGTACATTTGGTCTTAAATTGTATCTGGGCACCTCAAAAACCCATTTTCAAAAAGTTTAAAAGGTCTATCTTAAAGACTTATATTGAAAATATTAAATAACTCTCAAATTCAACAGTAAACAACAAAACAACAGCAACAAAAAAAAAAAACAACAAAACAAAACAAACAAAACTTAACAGTTCAGTAAGAAAATGGGGAAAAAACATTAACAGACCTTTTACCAAAGAGGATATATAGGCAACAAATGAATTCCTGAAAATGTATTCAACATCTTTTCCTTATTAGGGAACTAGAAATTGAAACCATAATGAGAGATCACTCTACATCTATCAAAGTGGCTAGAATAAAAAATAGTGATAAGAAGAAATGCTAGTGAGGGTGCAGGGAAACCAGATCCCTCATATGTTGCCAGTGGAAATTGTAACGTGGTACAGCCGCAGTGGAAAAAGAGTATTGCAGTTTTTTACAAAATGAAGCATGCATTTACCATGTAACACAGCAGTTTCTTGGTCATTTATCCCAGAGAAATGAAAACTTATGTTTCCACAAAAACCTATACATGAATTTATGCAGGAGTTTTATTTGTAATAACCCAAAGCTGGAAACAACTCGGATGTCCTTCAACTGATAAATGGTTAAACAAACCAGGGTACATTGGCACTGTAGAGTACTACTCAGCAATAGGAAGAAACAGACTATTGATGCACCCGACTTGGGTGGATCTTCAGGTAATTATGCTAAGTAAAAAAGAAAACTAATCTCAGAAGTTTACATAGTGTAGAATTCCATTTATGCAACATTTTTCAGTTAGAAAAATGATAGAGCTAGAGAACAGATTAGGAGTTGCCAGGGATTAGGGAGGTGGGGAAGGAGGAAGGTGGCCAGGCCATGACTATAAAGAATGACCCAGTGTTGTGTTGGGACTGTATATTAGTGGTGTATATTAATGTATTTTAATGGTGTATATTGATGGTGATTGCATGCATGTGCACATGGGATAGAATTGAACAGAACTCAATACACATGCATACACTCTGTATTATTTCTTATAGCTGCACATGGATCTATAATTATTTCAATAAAAATAGTTACAAACAAAAGTGTGCCTTTATTATCCTGGAAGTACAATAGGATCTTTCAAGGATTTCTGTTTGGTTCTACCCTGCCTTTAGCGGAGTGCAAATACCAGTTCCAGGCCTGGGGAGAATGTGACCTGAACACGGCCCTGAAGACCAGAACTGGAAGTCTGAAGCGAGCCCTGCACAATGCCGAATGCCAGAAGACGGTCACCATCTCCAAGCCCTGTGGCAAACTGACCAAGCCCAAACCTCAAGGTAAGTCCTTGCCATTATACCACAATTTTAATGGATTGATGGACTCAGGCAAGATCTGGAAAACCCACATTTTCCAGAAGGAACTATTAGGTGAATTACTGAAGAAAGTGACTGAAAAAGTCCCCTACACTGAGAACCACAAAAATACTTTTAAGCAGGCAGTCTGTGAGTGCAAATTGAAGTCTTCTGCATAAATGAGGAGATTGGTACAGTCTCCTAACCCAAATAAATAACATAGCAAAAGAAGCCAGCTAAGACAGTTGTATGATGACCATATATTCCAAACTCTTAATTGGAACTGTATCCTGACAAGAAAAACAAACTCAGAATGTTTATAAAGGGGACAATTTTAACTCAAACATCTCCCAGATTGTCTGAAATATAGTTTTCACAAAATCAGGAAAATTATTTTACATTTTCCCTTTATTCACTGCATAACTTAATGGGTTCTGCACTTCTTTTCAGAGCCTTTATATTTTTTTGAGTTCAATTTGATTACCAGCTACATTCATCACAGAATTTTTTAATGACAGGGATCTGTATCTCCCAGAAAGTCAGGCTCTGCTCACTTGCTGGAGAAGGTAAAACCAATCATTATGGCCATGAATTCATACATACAAGGATCCTAGCTGAGGGAAATAAACTCTTTTATCATGGATGTTATGGTCTGAATTGTGTCTCCCCAAATTCATATGCTGAAGTTTTAACCCCCAGTACCTCACAATGCCACTGTATTGGAGACAGGGTCTTTAAAGAGGTAATTGAGATAAAATGCAGTCACAAGGGTAGGCCTTAATCCAGTGTGGCTGGTGTCTTTATAAGAAGGGAGATTAGGACACAGAAATACGTAGAGGGAAGACTGTGTGAAGACAGAGGGAGAAGAATGCCATCTACAAGCCACAGGGAGAACCTTCAGAAGAAATCAGCCCTACAGATGCATTGAAGAAATCAGCCCTCAGATGCATTAGGCTTGTAGCTTCCAGAACTGCAAGACAATAAATAAATAAATTTCTGTTTTTTAAGCCACCAACTCTGTGGTACTTTGTTATGGCAGCTATAGCCAACTAATAAAATGGGCCTCAATGAACTCCAAATTCAAATACCTTCTTGGCCTTTACTCATATATTTCAACTCTAAGATGGTCCTGAACATTCATACTGCCAGAGAAATTGTAAGGAGAGATTCAGAAAAATGACCATGTAAGAAATGCTCATAATAAATAAAAATAGAAAACAAATCTGCAGAAGCTGAGGGAGATTGGCTGGTTTCCTGCTGGTGACCAGAAAGGACTTTATTTTTCACAGGCCTGGCTTTTCGGCCTCTGATGGAGTTGTCCGTAGAAATGGTTATCTCCAACTTCAGGATGGCTAGGTACAGGCTGGACCTGCAAATGGTGAATCTAGGATTAAGGCTGCCCTTTCCAGATCATGGAAATCTCTACCTGTTGTCCTATGGTTTTAGGAAGGCATGAAGCAGGGCTGGAGTGACTGCAGTGAGTACTTATGCCGACTTCCCAAATGTCATTTGTCCAGAGACAACCACATAAATCTAAGCCAAATCAGGGCCATAACTACTAAGTGAAACATTTCCAAAAATGGCAGAACTCAGAGTTACTGTCATCAAAATAATTTATTTTTAATCCAGCTGTAGAACCAAAATATGCAGCATAAATACAGAATTGAAAGGAAAAGAAATTAAAGAAGCTTCCACATTCTGGCACAGTGATGCTCAACCTGGGCTGCACATTAGAATATTGTGTGGGAACGTGCAAAATTCCCAGTGCCCAAGTATAGCACAGACTAACCCAATCAGCATCAGTAGTTTAAAAATTGTAAATACATCTCAGAAGGTTTCAAGATGCAGCCAAAATTGAGAACTGCTGCCCTAGTATGGAATCCGTTGACAAGAGACCACACACACATGCATGCACATGTCACACACACACACAGACACACACACACACACAGACACACACACGTGCACTGTCCTGTTATTTCCTATGGGAAAGAGAAAATTCAACTTAATAGGGGAGAAAAACTGGGGACATGATTAGGTGGAAGATAGTGGGGCTAGATGAACACATAAAATGGTGAAAAGTTTGGAATGAATGGAACATAGCAGGGAACATGATTAAGAGAGACCCCTAAAGGATATAGAGGAAATAAGTGAAGTCTTCCTTTTACCTGAACTGTTGTATATTTCACCTTTATACAGTATCTCATCTAATAATGAACGTTAAGCTTGTTTCAGGCTTTCAGCTTGAAAAAATGACACTAAAAATATTTCAAGTGGGTAGACATTCTGTAATATTCATATATAAATAAATTATGGTTTATAATTAATTGATATAATTAATTGAAAATGTGATTACTCTGAGTTTTATATTTTGAACTACCAGTTATGCAATTTATAAGTCATTAAAATTCATCCTTCCCTTTGTATATAACATATCTTTGTTAAAACTAACCAGTCTTTTCCATCCCCACAGTGGAGAGTTTTATAAATGCTGTTTTGGCACTGAGACACTCTGCAAAAAGAATATATATATATATTTTTTTGATACAGTCTCACTCTGACACTCATGCTGGAGGGCAGTGACGCAATCTTGGCCCACTGTGACCTCCGCCTCCTGGGTTCAAGTGATTCTCCTGCCTCAGCCTCCTGAGTAGCTGGGATTACAGGCATGTGCCACCATGCCTGGCTAATTTTTTTGTCTTTATAGTAGAGGCAGCATTTCACCATGTTGGTCAGGCTGGTCTTGAACTCCAGACCTCAAATGATCCACCCGCCTTGGCCTCACAAAGTACTGGGATTACAGGCGTGAGCCACCATGCCTGGAAAAAAGAATATTCTTATTATAGGAGTTGAACCAGGAAGATGTGTCAGATATAAAATCTTTGTAGGGGACACACACACACACACACACACACACACACACACACACACACACATTCCATGGCATATTTTTCCTAGTTTAAACCAAAATGTAATGAGTGGCATATGTGAGTTGTATTTATTTTTGTACTATTTTTCTCAAATAAACTTGGATAGATATTACAGCTTTTCCTTTCCACATCTCTAACTTTAAGATAGCTCACATTCTACTAGTCAATGGGAAAGCAAATAGTAATGAGTGGAATCTGTACTATCATTATCGCTATTCAGTTTCTACTGCTGTACATTGCTCTAGGTGTTTTCCATACAGTAAAGTCCATATGGGACTTAGAAAGTCCCATATATCCTTGCAGGTGGGTATTATTATGAAGGAAACTGAAGAACACTGGTTTATTTGACCAGGGGTATATCTCTAATAAATGACAGTGCCAAGATTCGTCTAACTCTAAATTCATATGATCTTTTGTATTCTGCTGATTTTTCACCTAAATCACAAAGGGGTATGAACTAACCTCCATGGGTTTTAATTTCCTTTGAAATAGGAGGTGAACTTTGCCTTTTTTCTTTTTATTTTTTGTGGATATATAGTAGGTGTATATATTTATGGGGTACATGAGATGTTTTGATACAGGCCTGCAATATGAAATAAGCATATAATGGAGAATGCAGTGTCCATCCCCTCAAGCATTTATCCTTGGAGTAACAAACAACCTAATCACACTCTTTACGTTATTTTAAAATGTACACTTATTATTGACTAGTCACCCTGCTGTGCTATCAAATAGTAGGTCTTATTCATTCTTTCTACTTTTTTGTACCCATTAACCATCCTAACCCCCCATCACTACCCTTCCCAGCCTCTGGTAACCATCCTACTCTCTATGTCCTTGAGTTTGTTTTGATTTTAGATCCCACAGATAAGTGAGGACATGCAATGTTTCTCTTTCTGTGCCTGTCTTGTTTAACTTAACCTAATGACCTCCATTTCTATCCATATTGTTGCAAATAACTGAATCTCATTCTTTTTAATGGCTGAATTGTACTCCATTGTGTATATGTACCACATTTTCTTTATCTGTTCATCCATTGATAGACACTTAGGTTGCTTCCAAATCTTAGCTATCGTAAACAGTGCTGCAACAAACATAGGGGTACAGACACCTTTTCAATATACTGAGTTCCTTTCTTTTGGGTGGAAACCGCAGTAGTCATTTAACGAAGCTTTTCTCAAAATGATGCATTTATAAATTATTTCTTCCTTCAGGAAAGAGTACATCATCAAGATTTTTTCTTATTTTAATTCAATATGTGAAGGACATAGAGAAAAGTCAGGAACTCACTAATTTTTGGACACTGGGGTAGGAGCTCCCAGTCATTTAATTTGAGCCTTAAAGCAACTTTAAGCATACATTTTATTTATCCTACTTTATACATGAAAAAGCATAGTCTCAGAAATGTTAAGCAACTCACTTGAGGTTTTACAGCTTGCAACCTGCACAACCAGATTCAAATTTAAAGTCAGACGGATACCAAAGACCCACTACCCTTTCAATTGTACAATACTGCTTCTTGGTATTATAAACTCAGGCAACTCTGGTCATATTTATTAGATGAATCTTTATGTCTAGAAGCTTTAAAAGGCAGAGCTTCTGGAGACCTTGCCTAATATCTGATCTAATACCCATAGAACAAATGAGGACAGAGAAAATCAATGACTTATCCGTGTCCATTCTGTTTTCTGGTAGTGGAGTCAGTCCCAGGTTTTGTTCTCTTTTGATGTCATTTTTCTGCCTTATTTCAAACATGAGAATGATAGGAAAGGGACTTTTTATAGTGATCAGTAAAGGGCATTGCAGTCATGAGGAAAATCAGTCGTTTTCAAAATTTGAGTTTAATTACAGTCATGTGTCACTTAACAACAAGGATATGTTCTGAGAAATATATCCTTAGGTAATTTCATTCTCGTGTGAACATCATAGGGTGCACTTATACAAACCTAGATGTGTAGCCTACTGTGCACCTAGGTTGTAAGGGATAGCCGATTGCTCTCAGGCTGCAAATCTATACAGCATGTTACTGTACTGAATACTGTAGGTTATTGTAACACAGTGATAGTTATTTGTGTATCTAAACAAGTCTAATTATTGAAAAGATATAGTAAAAATATGGTATAAAAGAAAACATGGTACGTCTCTGTAGGGCACTTACCATGAATGGAGCTTGCAGGACTGGAAGTTGCTCTGGGTGAGTCACTGAATGAACAGTGAGTGAATGTGAAGGCGTAGGACATTAGAGTACAATACCATAGACTCTATAAACACGGTACACTGAAGCTACACTAAATTTATGAGAAGATATTTTTCTTTCTCCAACAATAAATGAAACTTAGCTTACTGTAACTTTTTTAGCTTATAAACTTTTTAATTTTTTTAACCGTTGACTCTTTTAAAATAACATTTAAAGTTCAAACACATTGCATAACTATAACAAATATATTCTTTCTTTATATCTTTATTCCATAAGCATTTTTAGTTTTTTAAAACTTTTTGTTGAAACTAAGACCCACACACACATTAGCCTAGGTCTACACAGGGTCAGGAATATCAACATTACTGTCTTCCACCTCCACATCTTGTCCCACTGGAAGGTCTTCAGGGACAGTAACACATCATCTCCTATGATAACAATGCTTCCTCCTGGAATACCTTCCAGAGGACTTGCCTGAAGCTGTTTTACAGTTAGCTTTTTACTTTTTTTAGCAAGAAAAAGGAATACATTCTAAAATAATGATTAAAAGTATTGTATAGTAAATACATAAACCAGTAACATAGTCATTTATTATCACTGTTAAGTATTATGACTGTACATAATTGTCTGTGTTACTTTTATAAGACTAGTAGTGCAGTAAGTTTATTTACATCCGCATCACCATGAACATGTGAGTAATGTGCCGCCTTCCAATGTTAATCAGTGATAGGAATTCTTCAGCTCTACTGTACCCTCGTGGGACCACAGTTCTATACATGGTCCATCTTGGTTGAAACATTGCTATGTGGTGCGTAACTGTATTACATATAATCTAGTCACTCAGCTCATCATCAGAAAGTGCCTTCTTTTCCTGTCTTTATCATTCTAATCAAACATACGATCAGTATCTGTTTTGTTTGTTTGATTTTTGTTTGTTTTTCATTTTAGAGAACTTCTTTGCTTAGTTCCTGACCACTTTTGTTTTGGGAAATAGCTGTGGATTAATATGCAAACCACTTGGTTTTCAGTGTGAAAATCATACTCTTTAAATTTTAGAATGAAACATAAATATGTTGGCAAGTCGGTGAATATCCAGCATTAAATTGAGGAAAGGCTGGAGAATATCTTTGCTACTTGATTGGTAATAATAAAGCTAAAAGATTAAGTGACTTGGTTAGGAGATAGGGAGAAGCGTAATATCGAGTGTTGCTATCCAAACACCAGGAAATTACTAAATATCCCACAGACTTTGGTTAAAAATTGCCTTAAAATTCATCATAGTCCATTCTAACAGCATTACCTCTTGAGGTATAGAAGCAATCCTTCTTTTGCTGTGTCAATGTCATACAGATTCTACACTCTAGCCTCAGTCTGCAATTTCAATACTAGATGTGAAGTTGGAAACCCTTGGTTGAAGAATGTCTTGAGTTAGAATCCCACTTAACCTGAGGAGAGCTTTTAGTTATTCACTTTGATATTCTATACTAAGAAGCAGAGAGAATATTCATGCTCTTATGCAGAAATAAGAATTGAAAGTGCACATCGGGAATTTAGCTTTCCCAGAGATGGAGGCAGTATTACTCTGGGAAAGGTTCATTGCTTGACTGAAAGATTGTAGCTGGAATTTGCTTAATGATTACCAGAGTCTGGCAGGGATAAATTGGTGAACAATTGTATTGGACACTTGAGATTTTAATTTCTTAAGAAAAGAGATTGAGTTTAATTAATATAGATTAATTAAATTAGTTAAAACATTGTTATCTGTCAAAAGCTTTTAGATACAGCGAGATCTACTCTAGCTCGTTAAGCAAAAGAGGTCTATTCAAGGGTATTATGTAGCTCAAAGAATCTCTGGGAGGGCCAAAGATCTGGCTTGGATTGCTGCAAGACCAGGAATAATGCAGCCAAAGTCAACAGATCTGCAAGAAATATCTACTCACACCACATGTCACTGATCTAGCAGAAATCCTTCTGCTTCAATTACTGTCTGTTCAGCACATACAGTACTTAGAACTGAACACTGGAAAGTCCACCACAGGTGTCCTTCCAAAACCAGACACTTCTGTCCCCTTTCTCGAGGGACTATCCAGTCTCCCCACATTTGACCCCTATTTCTAGTTGGTCACTTCTACCTCCACATCTCATTTAAGTGTGCCTGCTTGATACAAACTTGGTCACATGGAAAATCCTGCTATGAAGCATCCTGGAATGAGTATTTAACTTTCTAGATTCTACCTCTAAACACAAGAAGGGAAGCTTCAAGGGTCTTGCATGGCATGTAGTGAGCAAATCTACCACAGTGTGCAAGAATGTCAAAATGTGGTGGGGTATATCATTAGACTTACCCCTCTCTCCTCTGGGGCTAGATGACGCATTGATGCCACCCCATGGGGAAAAATTGCCAAGGGTAATCTTATATTAGAACTGGTGATTACACCATTGTACACAGAGTTGGATCTCTCCTCATTGGAATTACCAGTTACTTTTTATTTTCTGCAGAAATAATTGATCTGCAAACAATGAAGAAAGTTGGAAAATAGAGTCTGTCTCTGCTAACAGCTTTGCATAAAATGTCAGAGTAGGCCAGGCACAGTGGCTCACGCCTGTAATCTCAGCACTTTGGGAGGCTGAGGTGGGTGGATCATGAGGTCAAGAGATTGAGACCATCCTGGCCAACATGGTTAAACCTCATCTCTACTAAAATACAAAAATTAGCTGGGTGTGGTGGCGCATCCCTGTAGTCCCAGCTACTTGGGAAGATGAGGCAGGAAAATAGCTTGAACCCAGGAAGCAGAGGTTGCAGTGAGCCGAGATCACGCCACTGCACTCTAGCCTGGCGACAGAGAACTATTCAGAGGGCAAATCACTCTTCTCCAAGCCACACGTGTTATTCAGTGGTCCCTTTAGATGATGGCTCACGATGGAATTAGAAGATGGCAAGAACAAGCATCCCTGCCCGGATGGACCCATCTGTCGGGGTGCTGTGGCTCTTCTATAGGCAGTCCTGTCTGCGTGGGTCAGGGTAGGGTGCAGCCCATGGAGCAGGCTTCTGGTATTTGTCACTGGAGTGCAGAGCCAAGCTGAAGCAGGGGCTGTGGCTTGTGTGAGTGGCTCCAGTGAGAGCTGAGAGGATCCTTCCAGCCACAGCTGATATTGCCTAATGATCATCTTGGAACATTCTAGTACCTGGCAATTATTAGTTGTTGCTTTTTAAATCAGATGCATAAATGAAGGGTACTGTGAAGCCCTTTTTAGTACAGATAAGCCAGCCTCCAAGTTTGTTGGGAAAAGGGAAATTCTCAGATTGTTTCTGGGACAGCAGAGATGGGAACACATGGAGAGATGTCTGTGCTACAAGTGAGTCAGGGAATGAATGTCAGTCCCTCCTGTGGTCCATACGAAGTCACACACTGCTGTTACCAGATCCTCGTTCAATTTTCCTGCTCTTGATAACCTCAGTTCTTTTTCTTTTTTCCTATTTCTAAAAGTTTTGCCATCTTGCTGCTCTTTTTTGGAAAGCCGCCTAGCCCTCTCTTATGTTTGACAATTCATCTTTAAAGATCAAAAGAACAGAAACTGTTTAAGTGCAAGACTCAACTGTGTGCAGGACACAGCTTTTGGCAGCTGATTATTACATGGGAAAAAAAGGGGTCAGGAAAGTGATATTCCCAGCATTCTCAATTCTCTCCCCAGCTAAATAGATTCTTTTGTTAGTTCTTTTAAAGATAAAAGAAGTTCCCCCCAACATTTCTGTCTATGTTCTGGGCTCTGACATCCCTTAGGAGTGAGCATGGCAACACTGTATGGATGGGCTTTGCTAGGCTGGGAGACTTTTAACTGTGTTGAGAGAGGTGAGGGGGCAGAATCCCACCACAGGCTGGCCTGGGACTGGTTCCCTCCCCTCCAAGGCCCCCTAAAGATGTTGATGATTACTGCCCTTGTACTTGGCCAGAAGAGGCAGCATGGGGTACCCTGTGGGAATTCTGTTCCTCTTGATCAGAGGAAAACACTTGTACTCCGTTGGTTCTCAAGTTTTTATTTCTTTTTTATTCTGCTTGAGAAAACGTCTTTCAACACCTATGTTTTATTTTCCATCCATAATACCGTACTGGTAATGGAGGGCTCTAATTCTGTCCTTTTCTTGGTAGAATGATACTTATTTTGTCTTCTCTAAATTAGAGTTGACAGTGAATACACCATAGCATTGTTATAAAGATAAAATGAAACACTATAAGTAAGAATGCTTGGTAAATATGCAGTATTTTAAAGACGATTTCCTTTCTTCCAGATGAATTTCTTGAAGTAGGTGTTTTTCCTTTAGCACCTTTTCAGGCAAAAGGAGAATGATGGTGATTACAACAATAGTGATTATAGTTTATATTTATGGAGAGCTTAGTGTGTTTTGAGTAAAGTTTAGTTCATTGCTCACACAGGGTGTCATTTAATATTCACAAAGCTCTGTGAAATAGTCACTGTTACATCCAATTTTATATACAAGGAAACTGAGGCTATAGAGAATTTAGACAATGACATGGCTCTGTTTCCCCACACAAATCTCATCTCCAATTGTAACCCCTAGTGTTGAAGGAGGGACCTGGTGGGACATGATTGTATCATGGGGGTGGTTTCCCTCTTGCTGTTCTCCTGATAGTGAGTGAGTTCTCATGAGAGTTGATGGTTTTAAAGTGTGGTACTTCCTTGCTCTTGCTGTCTGCTGCTGCCATATAAAACATACCTTATTTTCCCTTCGCCTTCAGCTATGATTGTAAGTTTCCTGAGACCTCTCCAGCCATGCAGAACTGTGAGTCAATTAAACCTCTTTGGTTTATATATTACCCAGTCTCAGGTAGTATCCTTATAGCAGTGTGAAAATGAACTAATACATATACCTAGCACAAGGTTATACCACTAATATGCAGAAGATTTAAATGCAAGGCAGTCAACTCTAGAGCTCCTGCAGCATGCACAGCTCCTTCCTCTGTGTCAATTTTATACAGGTATCTAAGTTTCTTACCTCAGAAAGCGAATGAATTTTAGACCCGCCCTGAATCCTTACCAGGCTGTCTTGCTAATGTATCTTCTTGGCTGGGTACTTGCCTGATCCTTTCTCTAGACGTTGCTTACAAGCTCTGCCCCAGCCATACCAAACTCCCAAACTCCAGGAGATGGCAGACTGGGCCATGATGTCTTATGTGTCCATTTCTTTGCATCTGTAGTTCTTGAAACCTAGAACTGTTTTCCTTCTTCTATTCTTTCATACATTTCTACTGTTCTTTCAACAAATATTTTAGTGAGCAAGTGCTATGTGCTCTAGTTAGCACCAGGGATAAATTAGTGACCTTACTGGTCTTACAGTGTAGTAGGAGAAGCAGAGAGATAAATTCCAATGTACCACATAGAGTGGCAAATGCTATGAGAAAGAGAAGTGGAGAGTCCTTTAGCATTGTTTCTAATGTATTCAGGTTTTTATAAAATCTATTAAGAGCCTGCAATGGAGCACACAGTATGTGAAGTGCTAGTGATATTAGACAAACATGGTTCCTTCCCTCTGACTGCTATGTTCTACTGGTGGTGGTGGTGAGTAGACAATGAAGGAAAGAGAGAAATAAATAATAACTAAATCAGCAAGTACATCTTGGCATAAATGACCTTAAAAACTAAACAGAGCCAAGTGATAGAGTGATAGGAAAGGAGTACGTGAGATAGAGTAATCCGGGAAAGCCTCTTGGACAAGGTAACTTTTGAAGTTGGTTTGGAAGCGAGAGAAGGGACTAGCCATACTGGGGTTCTAAATGAAACAAGGGGAAGTTCAAAGTCCTTCAGGTCAGAAACTGCTTGTTTTGCTCAATGACTAGAAAAGGGATGAGTATTAAAACTTGCCAGATTTCCCTTCCCAAATATTAAGTCACTGTCTCCTCTGAGAGGAGATGTCACTCCTCTGATAAGGCATCCATTATGCTGTACCGAGGGCATGTTTGCCTCTCCTAACAGGAAAACTCTTTGAATACTACCTCTTATTCACCATTGAAAATTAAGTTAATGGGTACAGCACACCAACATGGCACATGTATACATATGTAACAAACCTGCACATTGTGCACATGTACCCTAGAACTTAAAATATAATTGAAAAAAAAAAAAAAGAAAATTACATCTCATAGTCCCTCGCCCATGAGAAAACTCAAGGAAGAATACTGACTTGAATGAATGAATGATGTATCCAACTAAATTGTCCTGGTAAAGCTCACTAGACTACATCATTCACACTGGCTTCAAAAATGTATAGAGAAATCACTGTTAAGGAACAATGAGCTCACCTGGAATCAGAGTCATTTTTGTGTTTTACTTCCCTCCTTATTAAAGAATTTTTGGTCCTAATTGCTGGGGCAGATGTGAGAACTAGGAACTATAAATATTTGTAGGTTTACTTCAAACTGTGTGTCTGCTTTCATCTCCCGGGGCACATTCCATGCTCAAGGGATCATTAGCTGTATGCTCACAAAACAGCTATAGAATAATTAGTACTAAGGAAAGCTGCATATTAGTTATTGGGTTTCGGGACCTCCTTTTTCCTTCCTGAAGCTTTTGCATTTCTCTCTTCTAACTTCTGAACTGAGGCTTTCTACTTGTATTTTAAATTGTACCTGTTGTTATTTATTGAGTATTGTAAAAGTATATCCTATTTATTGAGTATTTATGATATGACAGGCATTATATAAGCCCTTAGCCTGCATTGTCTCACTTAAGCCACATGGCAGCCTAAAGTAGTTATCTTCGTATTTTACAAAATAACACACTAAGGTTGCAACTTTCACGAAGTTACCCAGACAGTGAAAGATCAGACTTGAACTTGAAGTCAGGACAATCTGTTTCAAGTTCTTTTCCATTGTACCAGTGCTTCCCAAACCAACTGATCACTGCCGGATCTCTTTAGATATTCTAAAAGAAATTGATAATTTGTTTTTTGTTTCCGTGATAATCCTAAACATTCATATAAGCATATTCAGAGTTATTTATGATTGATTGAGTCCTGTTGGATAATTAACAAGTCCTGAGCTTGTCTTTGTATAAAAATTACTCTGAAAACAAATGATCACTCTTAGTGCTGCATTTTCAATTCGGGGTTCTTTATAGCAGCTATGTTCCTTGAGAGTAAGGGTGAACAGCAAGGTGCCTTGTTAACCCAGAGCTCTCCCAGGCTGGGCCCTGGCCTGGATTCATGACTGTCTTCCCTCCGCTATGAGATTCCTAGCAATTCTGGTACTTCACCACGATTCAAGGGATGGCTCTCCTGGTAACTGGAACTGCTGGTGGGGACACTTGGCGCACACCCAGTCTGCTCTGCTTCTCACTGATACAACCCTACAGGGAAATCAGAGCAGGCTGGTTGTTGCTCAGTGCACAGAGGCTGTGAAAATAAAAGAATAAAGACTTTTTCTAGAGGAGCAAACAATTTGTACAACTCATCAGGAATCCAAAGAGCAAGAAGAAAGCAAAGTTGGTCTAGTATCCTAGTGTTCATGCATGCAGGTGGCAAGGCCCACAGATATTGATGGCAGGTTAACACATTCATGGCCCTCTTTCTTGCTAGGCTTTCAAAAATTATTTTTACTCTTACAGAAAATAGAAAAAAATGTTTTCGGATCTTCACCTAGATGTACAAGAGTAATAAATTAAGCTGCTCTGAAGGCTGCTGTCTAAAAACATGTAAAGTATAGACAAAGATCTTTAGATCTACCTTTTGCTGCTGCTGCTATAGACAGACTGCTGGGTCTCTTGGGAAAGAAGAAATCACGTAGTGGGGAATAACTCACCTGCTTACAGCTGGGAGGACATGTTTGAAGAGGGTGAAAGAATTAATGCAGTAAGATTTGTGACATTACTGGTGAGCATAAAACCTTATATTACTTAGCACCTAAGTTACATATTTAAATGACTGAAAATTTAAAAATTAATTTAATTCTGGAGGACAAATTTAAAAATAACAATAAACTAACATCCTATTTTGCACCTCTACAGCTGTTGAGAATGCTCTGAAGGTACACAAAAATGAAATATAGTCTGAAATCGAATTCACGGATGCATTCGTCTGCTGGGGCTGTCATGACAGAGTACCGTAGACTCAGTAGATTAAATATAACTTCATTTTCTCATAGTTCTGGAGTCTGAAAGTCTGAGGTCAAGGTATTGTCAGGGTTGGTGCCCTATGAGGCCCTTATCCCTGGTTTATAGACAGCTATCTTTTCCTTGTGTCCTCACTATATGTGTCTATGTTCAAATTTCCTCTTCCTGTAAATGCACCAGTCACATTGGATTAGGGTCTATCTGAATGCCCTCATTTTAATTTAATTGCATCTGTAAAGACTCTATCTCTAGAATATGTTCTCACTCCGAGAAACAAGGGTTAGGAGTTCAGCATGAATTTTCGGGAGGGATGCAAGTCAGGCCATAATAACTGATTCTATTTAACTATATCTATATCTACAATTTTTTGAACCAAAATAAACATTTATTTGGTTATGAATAGGAAAAACATTTATGGGACTGTACCTACTAAAATTTTAAATATATTGGAGTTCAAACTTTGCCCTTTTCTCACAAATTATTATTTGATTTCCTAGGGGTACTAGCTATATTATATTAAAGTAAACGTTAGATATGATCATAGAAAATAATGATTAGCTAAGTGGGAACTACTTATTACTGTTTATAATACTACATTTCATTTCTAATTTACAATAATTTATAATAAGGCAAATTTTCTACCTCTACCCTCATCATTGCAGAAATAAGCTCTTAAACGTTTAAATGTCATATCAGAGATAAATCATTCTTTTGTGTTTGGGTTTAGAAGTCGATGAATCTGTGTGGTGTGGGATGGTCACTGTCAAGAAATGTAAAATCTTGAGAGTGGTCTACAGATTGAGGAAGGGCAGAGGCTTTTGCTAAACAAAAGAAACTCAGCATTAATTCCACATCTGTGGTTTTCTCTCTCTCTGTGTGTATGTGTGTAGGTGCATGCACACATGAATGCATGTGTGTGTGCATAAATAACAAATAAGGATGATATGCATGTTTTGAGCTACAAATAGGAGTTTAATTGACAATTTTCTATTTGGTATACATGTGCATATGGGTCAGATCAGGGACTGATCCCAACATGCTCATGTGTGGCTAATTCCCCCACCCCTGACTCTACTGTATAAAGAAAGTGCATCCTAAATGGGCCCTTTATGACTTGGAGAAGCTGCAGATACCTCAATTCCTTCTTATAAAGAAGGAGAAATGGAGAGACAGGAGTGGGGAGAGTTTGAAAAGATGGTAGAGAGGAGTGTTTGGGTGAAGAGAGATGGATTAGTCTACTGATGCAACTGGTGAGTTCATTTGAAAAATAACTGACATGTTGGGGACTTTTATTAATTTTGTTCTGCATGGTTGATGGAGTAATTTCATCTTCACTAAACCTTCTATTAAATCTGCTTTATTCACTAGTGCTTTCATAGCTAAACTTTCTATTTTGAGGAGATGCAGTTAAAAGCTGAGCCGGCTCCCAAAGTGAGTGGGGACAAAACAGGTCCTGAAATTGTCTAGATGTGTTTTTTAGTCTGCATCTAGACACAAATATGTGTACTATCTTTTATTCACATATACTTGATATCAGAAAGCAAATGAGTGCGGAAGAGCAGATAGTTGAGCAGGAGTAGAAGGTATTGTTATGAAATAGATTGATGAATGAAGAGGAAGTTGGACAGTAAGGGAAAGAAGAGATGTGGAGGAAGCAAAGTATCAGCATGTGGGTAGCACTGAGGGGCAGTATGCATACACACATGTTTTCCACACATATCATAGAAGTAAATGCATTGAGTCCATAAAAGAAGAAATGAAGCAAGTGATACTACAAAATAAGAAATCAAAGAAGAAACAACAAAATTATTACATAGGCATTAGACTGAACTATATCTGTGAATAATACATTAAGCAAATGTTTAAAAGATTATACTTTTGATTTTTAACAGAAATATTTTTCTGTATTGTGCCACTTAATTTATGCTACTCCAATTGAAACTGAAATATTTGGAAATGCAATGAACAGTGCCATGTTAGGCAGCCTAGCCAACCAGTACCTGGATTTTAGTTCCTGAATCACCGAGCTGTATGTTCACAATTCGACAAGCCTTTTTATCAGTTCTGAAGCATAGCTGGCATGGGGTGAGGGATTAGGCAGTTCTAGATGACTAGGCAGTTAATTCTTAAGCACAAGTGAGTTACTTTAACTAGGTTCACAAAGCATTAAAAAGATCTTGGTGATATCCAGGCTTTTGAACATATTTACATTGTGATAGTACTGTTTGACAGGGATATGATCCTTTTTCTGTAATGAGTCCTTGTGATTTATTGAACATGCCTTCAAAAGTGGACTTTCAGTGGCCTCGATGGTATGCTTCCAGCTGTTCCTTTCAGCTGTCTCTCTTGACCTCTGCAATGTGCATTTCTGAATGATTTTAGCTTCTTTTAGCTAAAGTGAATTCTGTCTCTTAGAAGGTGCAAATTTTATATTTCTATTCTAATCAATACTTCCTTTCACTGCTTTAATGACCCAAAGACACTTTATTTAAGTCAGCAGCAAACAGGGGCTGACTCACTTTAGTTAAAATCTGGGCTCCCCTCAATCTGAAATCATTTCATCTCCTAATTTCCTTTTTAGTTTTTCTGTATACACAGCAGGCCATCTGAAAATAAGTAATCAAAGCAAGACCTTTTACTGAGAAAATGAGATAAGCTTATTTCGGAATTCTCTACTTTCTTACTTCTTGAAAAATATCTCCCCTTAAGGTCTTTGAAAAATCTTTAGATATATGTCTTTCTCTTAAGGTCCACTTCCAATTTGATTTCTCTGAGATTTTCTTAATGTTGAAAGTGGGGAGTTGATGTTTACTTATACCAACTACATGGCAATTCTATTTCCAAAGGGCCTGTGAAAAGATGGAAAACAGATGATGCATATTGTTTGATTATTTGCTGTTCAAGAGTAACTTTGCTGTGACAGACTCATATAAATTGCTGATAAGAATTCAAATTACTACTTCCTTTCAAAGATTAAATTTCCCAGTACATATCTAGAGTTTTTAAAATGTCCTGCCCTTGGATCCAGTACATCCTTTTATAATAATCTATACTAAGGCAAAATTTAAGCATTCAATGATTTGTGAACAAAATCAGCATTGCATCATTATTTATAATAACAAGAGGTCAGAACTATCCAACTGACCTACAAAAGATGAAAGGTTACAAAATATATGGAGTAGGATAATATAAAGGAATATTACTTGGTCACATTTCAAGGTATATGCAATGGCGTGGAAAATAGATACAATTGAATTTTTAGCATAAAATACTGTATCAACTGTCAAAGTATTCGTAAGTAAAGTCATAGAAAGAAAACATAAATAGAACTCATTGTTAAAAGTGCTGTTTCTACATTGTGAAGTTAGAGTAATCTCTCTCTATGTATATGTGTGTGTGTGTGTGTGTGTGTGTATATCTGTGTGTGTGTGTGTGTCTGTGTTTCTTTGGTTTTTATGAGTCTGTAATACTTTTTAAGTGAGACAAGTAATTAATACTTTGTAAGAAAAATGAAATAACCCCGAGAGGGGGAACCCTCCTTTTCCTTCAGGGTAAATCTACTGTAGGTATACTCTTTCTGTCTAGTAATTAATCCTCCTTCTAGCTGCTCTATTTTTCATAATACATGTCTCTGGATTGTAGTAGTAAATTAGCAACAAGAAAACTAGGTCTCAAAACCATAAAAATGGCTGCCACGTACCCATGATCTTTAATATAAGTATGTACTTTAAAGTACTTTACAATTTTGAAAGACTCTCCCATAAAGCCACCTTGAAAGTGTTATTTGTAATGTCAGCTGTGTGAAGGCAGAGTTTTGTCTTATTCACCTTTATACCCTAGCATCTATAATAGTGGAGATGGAGTGCATATTTGCTGAATCAATAAATTAATGTGTTTAGAACATTAGTGGTAAGATGAGATTGCAGAGGACGTAATCTCACATGATACTAACAATGGGCCCCTGAGGAGGATATAGGTTTTATTATCCACAGTTTATAGGAAACAGAGGCAGAATGATTGATTTGCACAAGATCACAGAGCTGGTAAGTGGCAAACATCTATTTGAACCAATTCTCTAGATTAGGACTTAGTTCTTAGTATGATTCTAACAAAAACTTCATGATTTTTTCATTGTCTCACTGTACCTAAAGGCCATGGTGTCACTTAATACGTTAGCATTTATCAAGATTTTGTTTTCTATTCAGCATGGAAAAAACCACACGGGCTCAGAACTTACTGTAACATGGCTCATCTTAATTTCTACTCATTTTTCTTACTGTATTTACTGGATTAGCCTATTCTCGTGCTGCTATGAAGAAATACCCAGAACTGGGTAATTTATAAAGAAAAGAGGTTTAATTGCCTCACAGTTCCACATGGCTGGGGAGACCTCAGGAAACATACAATCATGGTGGAAGGCACCTCTTCACAGGGTGGTAGGAAAGAGAATGAGTGCAAGCAGACACTTATAAACCCATCAACTCTCATAAGACTCACTCACTATCACAGAACAGCATGGAGGAAACTGCTGCCATGATCCAATTACCTCCACCTGGTCCTGCCCTTGACACATGGGGATTATGGGGACTACAATTCAAGGTGAGATTTGGATGGGGACACAGAGTCAAAACATATCACTGCCTGTCTTCTTTCTTATCAGGAGTTTTTATGCATTGAAAGAATTTCCTTGGGTAAATTCTGAGTTTTCTGGATAGAATATGGTGAACATGGCCCTTTGGATCCTATGATTCATAGCAATATAAGAAGCTGGAATCCTTTCTAGAGTACTTTTTCTTAGGAAAGCCTTAGGACTTTCTGAACACTTTCAAACATATCTTAAAACAATGTATTTACATTTTTAAAAACCCACAAAGTTACAGAAATACAAAAATACACACCTACTATTTTTTTCTCATCTCTGTATCCCAAGTATTATGAGTACTAGCCTCTATCAACTCAAAAACTGGCCAAAGAAAGGATGAAAGTTTGAAAATCCAGGAAGTTAAAATGTACCCAGGACACTGCTGTGAGATTCCAGTGCAGTGATGTCCTGGTAGGAACAGAACAAGTCACCTTTCAGGCAGGTGCCCTTTACTCTCACATGCTGACAATGGCTCATTCTCTGTTTGCATCCATTTCTGCTTTGCAGCCTCAATCCAGGCAGGGACAAGGGACATGTGGCCCTGGGTGTTATTTGATGTGTGGTGTGTGTGTACTTCCTTCTCTTGATTTGGCTCTGTTTAATGTGAACTAAAGTGCCCTACTGTTCACATCAGGGTAGGAATCCTATTGGCTCTCAGAACCTTCTAGAGTAGCCACTATATGACTTCAACAAAAAAGCATTTGACTTTAACTAATTATAACCCTGCTCCAGGCTAATTTGTGACCCACATCTCATAGTAAACATTTCTCTCACTCTAACCTTGAAAGGCGACTAAACTGGGACAGTTTTACCCGCAGAGTTTAATCAGGTCTCTATTCTAAAGACAAAGTGTTAAGAAACCTGGATAAATTTCATATACGTGTGTTTGTAAATTTTCTTCTTCATAAAATATTTGTCTTTAAAGATAGACTGAAATTTGACCAGATTCTAATTGGATTTACACTCCCTACTTTCCTTGAGAAACACTCTTTTCTACATAGTAATGGGTTGAACTATTTCCCATTCAAGTATTCACTTATCCACTCTGCATGCAGCAAGTATTTCATGAGTGCTTGTTATGTCCCAGGCACAGAATATACAGATGCAAAATACAGATAGGGTCTCTGTTGTCATAGGAAGGGAAAAACATACTAAATAATTAGAGACAAAATTAATAGTTCAGTTCTAATTTTGGAAAAATAAATGAGAGGCACAATGAGAGTGTCTGTGCATGGAGTCTGCGTATCTGAGAGCTCTTGGAGGGCTTCCCTGAGAAAATGAAGCTGAGGCTAAGATTTTAAGGATGACTAAGTACTGACTATGCAAACTGGGGTAGTAGGAGAAGGAACACTCAGGCCAAGAGGAAATAATATGAAAAGGATAAGATGGAAAGAAGCAAAGAAAATTCAAAGAACCTTCATAAGGAAGACGGGTGAGACATATTATCGCCATGTTATGGATCCATTTGTTTTCACTAAAGCTTTACTAATCAGCCTTTATACACAAGGCCCTGTGCCATGGGCTGGAGGTACAACAGAGAGTAGAAACTGCACCCTCTCACAGCTTGTATTTTGGTGGCAATTACGATGCTAGAGATAGGTGCTCTAACAAGAGCAAGAAAGAGAAACAACTTCTAACTCAGACTGAGAGGTCAGCAAACTAGAAGTGATGTCAATGCTGGTACCTGAAGAATGGGAGGCATTAATGAGACATATGTAGTAGTGGAAGTGTGGGGTTGATGGAATGAAGAGTGAATTTGAAGGCCAGAGACTAGAGAGAGAGAGACAAACAGGAAAGATGTATTTGGGGAACTAAAACAAGCATAAGTATGAAGATGGAAGTAAAGAGGGATGATGTGAATGTTTCAGTTTCTTCATCTACTACATAAGGGAGTTGGACCACATTTTTTCTAGATCATAGATTTTGTGATACTATTTTAAATCCCTCATGTATACTAGGTAAAGATTGAGAGGTTGTTAATAAGTTTTTGAGGGCACAGAGATAAGCAGTGACAAAGCTCATTTAGTCTGTCAGTTGAATGCACATAAAAGTCACAAAAAACTGCTTTTGATTAGAAGCAATAATACTGACCTGATTTTTTTTTCACAAAAATTTGAACACTTTTTTATGTAAGAAACTAAACTGACCTTATTGCAAATATGAATTCTTCCCTCCTTCCACTACTTTTTACTGAAGAGTCTTCATTTTTCTCTTTAGATTGAGCCCAGAGTGGACTCAAGTTCTGCAGGGTGTCCAGGCAGTGCCATGATGACTTGCCACTTGTGTCAGAAAAATAAGTTGATTGACATTGTGCAGATTTAATAAGCAAGTGGTTGATTTCCTGGGATTTAGAAAGTTGTCGTTAATGAATAAAACACCAATGTCAGGCTCAGATAACAGAGAGAGTGTGCTGTTGCCTTTACCAAGAAGAATTTGGCGACAGATTCCTATTCCCAAAGTGTTCTTTGAAATGGACAACTTTACATTAGCAGATAAAATAGTGTCCTATGTTCAGAATAATTTTAAGTTTTATGAAACTTTTATACAAAAACCTGATTAGTGTGTCATCCGCTCAGACTTATGTATGAAACAGGAACATGTTAGCCAAAATATGGAAATTGCTACTTAGATATCCACTCTGCTGGAGATCTAAAAGATAACAAGTTCCTGAGGGTTTCCCAGGAAGGGACATGAGGAAACTGAGACAGGAAAAACCAGAGTTAGGTCTCAGTTGAAGTCCGACATTGTTCTCTGAAGATACCATCCTAATATACAGCTGTTGCCTAAAATGTTGACCAAAAATTGGGAATTATTACATTTTCAGACACTGAATAATTTTTCAGAAATTACACGGAATATCTCCTTTGACCTAAAAGGTATCTTTCACTTGGAAATTCTGGTTATTACACCTCTCACAGGGTGAAAGGTAGATATTTGAGAAAACGAACAAAACTAGAGAGAGTGAAAGGTTAAATTTCTTTATTATAGAAGTGGGGCAAACTTAGGAAGACATGAATGAAATGAATACAATTATGGGCAACAATTTAGCCTGGGTTTAGAAACTGCTGACCCAATTGCATATGGTGTACCCTTGACATTTGAGTAAAGGAAGATTAGGACAATTACATTGAACAGAAATACTACTAGGGAGTAATGGACGTTGGAACCTACTTGAAGAGGTCATGGAGATAGTACACAGAAATGGAAAAGTTTCCAGTTCTACTTAAGTATGAGCTGAGAAACATACAATATTTCTGGTTGGCATCATATCATATCTTCTGTCATCATAAGTCTTACGGTCCTCTTGGACACAGGCTGTATGCTCCAGTGAACAATGACCTAATTCCAGTTGGTCATTGTTTTTGTCCCAGTGACCCTATGTTGCTTAGCACATTCATTGACCTGCTCAATCAATATGTCTTGATGATCATTAGGGATTTTAATTATACAGGGTAATGATTTCTTGTTCTTGCTCTATTATCACACTAATGATAAATGCTATCCTTAATTGACCACATGCTATTGTATCATATTCTGTTCTCAGTAGATTTTATAGAACGAGTTTAATTTGGATATAAACCCTGTGGTTACTATCATATGCTATGATACTTTTCATATGCCTATTGAAAGATGAGTAATCTAAGAAATAAATACATTAATTAACTTTCTCAGTGTCTCACAGTAACTTAATGATGTGGCCAGGATTTAAACTTCAGCAGTCTGACTCCAGAGCTTGTACTTAACCAGTCTATTTCTACCGCTACTATGGACAAAATTGGAGAAGTGGCTCAGAAATATTTAGCAATATCCACTCACTTGCTAGCCCAGTGACTCTGACCATTTTTGTCTTTGGAGCCAAATTAGATGTGTTCTATTCTGTATTGCATTCTCCTGTTAGGAAAAGAGAAGTGGAAAGATGACTGAATGGAAAAGAATGGAGTCTTTTGATTGAAATCCTGAATGTTTTCCTTTCCTACAGCCTATGTTGACACATTCCATTTGTTTTACCCCAAACTAGGAGTTCCTGTAGGCAAAGCTTCAGAGAGAGTACATTTGGTTTATAGCTGCTTCTTCCTACATAGATAGGTGGCCAAGTATATAAGCAAAGGGCTGACCTGGAGTGGAACCACTTTAGAATTGTTTGCTCAGAAAATATACTACTAAAGAGTCCCACAGAAAGGGAGTGGGGGAAATGAGGTGCCAAGCGGAGCTCTCATAGCTTTCCATTGAGCAGTGACCTGGGTAGTTTACTAAGAGATGTCTGCTGTATTTCTGTTTTCTAAGCAGGATCCCAAGTCAATATCTTGCCTATCAAGCAAAGGCAACCAGTAAGATAACAGGCATTTATAGAATTAACACAGAAGCAGGCTATGTTCCTCCTGCCCACTCTCACAGGCACTCTTTTGGCAAAAGCAGACAGACAGACACACACACACACGCACGCACACACATAGTTTTTTCTCAATTTACCAAGAAAACTGCCAAGAGCAAGCAACTTGTGTATCAATCTGATTTTTTCATTCCTTGTCAATTATAAGAAATGTGGCTATTTCTTCCCTGTAATTTAGTAACTTGACATTTTTCTCTTTTTCTCTTTCTCTCTCTCTTTTTTGTAATCACAGCAGAATCTAAGAAGAAGAAAAAGGAAGGCAAGAAACAGGAGAAGATGCTGGATTAAAAGATGTCACCTGTGGAATATAAAAAGGACATCAGCAAACAGGATCAGTTAACTATTGCATTTATATGTACCGTAGGCTTTTTATTCAAAAATTATCTATAGCTAAGTACACAATAGGCAAAAACAAAAAGAAAAGAAAATTTTTGTAGTAGTGTTTTTTAAATGTATACTATAGTACCACTAGGGGCTTATAATAAAGGACTGTAATCTTATTTAGGAAGTTGACTTATAGTACATGATAAATGATAGACAATTGAGGTAAGTTTTTTGAAGTTATGTGACATTTTACATTAAAATTTTTTTTTACAGTTTTTGGGCAACAATTTAAATGTTATGACTATGTAAACTACTTCTCTTGTTAGGTAATTTTTTTCACCTAGACTTTTTTCCCAATTGAGAAAAATATATACTAAACAAAATAGCAATAAAACATAATCACTCTATTTGAAGAAACTATCTTGTTTTCTGCCAATAGATTTTTAAAAATGTAGTCAGCACAATGGGGGTGGGGAAGCAGAACATGCCCTAGTTCAATGTTGACTTTTTTTTTTCTTTTAAAGAAAAGCATTAAAACATAAAATTCTTTCACTTTGGCAGAAGAATTTGTTTTCTTGATGAAATTATTTTTCCATCTGAGGAAAAAAATACTAGGAAAATAAATCAAGGTGATGCTGAAAAAAATTTGCTTTTGTGTTCAATAATGTGATTTTTGTAACCCTACTCCTTTAGTCATTTATACTCCCCCAGTCAACTTATTAGCACAGAGAAATTGTCATACAAACTAGCTAAGTCACTCTTGGGCACAAATGTCACACAGTTTTTTTGTACTTTCTATCAGTAATTAATAGGTTAAATTGGTACTACTGAATTCAACAAAAGTTTCACAATAGTCTAGGGTTTGGTGGAGCAGGAAAACGCTCTTACAGTGGATATATTTGGGTTCGCACCAGTCCAAATCAGGATCACTGTAATGATGTGCAAAATGGTAGTTTGGGCTTAGTTTCCATAAACCAAAAATCTTCACTTTTTTACATGCCATGAGTGCCAAAGGCAATCTGTATAGCTTCCTTATCTGTTGGTCTCTAAGCACAATTTTTAAGTAAACAAGTCTGTTCCCCTATTATTCAGGGAATAATAGAAAATTCTCTGGGATTATCTTTAAAGTGTTTCTCTTGACATACTCTTTAATTCTAAAGTGATAAGACTCAATAAACAAACACCAATCTACCGAGATAATTGCTAAGTCCGTTTTGGGGAAATGATGATTTCAGCCTACCCTGGGCTAACTATAAAATACACAATTACATGCTGGTCTAATGATGCAGCCAAAGGGTCTTAGCAGCTAAACTACTTTTGCCATCTAGCCTATGACTCTACTTGAGCTAGGAATGTTGAGCAGATCCATTTCTTCCTTCTACATCAAAGCCACCTGTCAGTGGGGAATAGAAAAAAAGGAGGAACTTCCAGGCATTTTATGGACTGGTGCTTAATAAAAAGAGTGCCTTGTAAAGTGCAAATGATAGAAACACGAATAGTAAATGTAGTCCTTTTATAAGCTGACCTTAATTGGAAAAAGTACTCATGGGGACGGATGGAAGAGAAGAAAGAAAGGCAGTGTCTTGAGTGGATTTTTTGACAGCAAACTCCCAAAATGATGGGAGGATGGAAGAGCCTATTGCAAATTTTGATAACCTCTCAGCTAACGTTGCTTCTCTAACACATTTAGCCAAAAGCAGCAACCCGTGAATCAGTAATGAGTTAAAGTGAACTAGAACTAAATCTCCCAAGGGAAAAACAGTCCTGTAAATAACTGTGGCATACTCCTTTATTCACAGGGCATGGCAGGAAGCCAAAAGTGAAAGATTTCTCTGCTGTGTCAACTATGATACTTAGCAAGCCCTAGAATAGCTTCCTGATTCTCCCCTAAAGCAAAGATTGGTATGCTAAGCTCCCTTATATAGAGTGTGAAATTCAACATCCCTTAAGTCTCAAGAATTATTCTACCCCAGCCTCAGCTTTAAACATCTTGTTAAGTCACACTGAAGTGTTGAAACATAAATGCAAAAGGACAAGCTCTCCACATCTCTGATTCTCACAAATAGGAAAAAATAGACCGTCATCGGACACTTCACAGTGTTCTCGAGCAAGCTCTCTGTTCTGGGCTTTATAAACTTCACCCTAAAGTTCATTAAGCCTTGAAGAAGGGAAGGAAAAATGCAAAGAAGTCATCTGTGTTCCTTTACATGGCCTTAGGGGGAAGACAAACTTTCTGTCCAATAATTGAGAGGGTAAAAAGCAACTTTACCAAGATGCAGGCAAAAACAAATCTTCCCTGATGAGAAAGTGTCCTCATTCAGCTCAGAGTTGGTATCTCTCACACTTGTTCTCTGATAGACTTTCTAATTTATTCAGGATATATGAATGCTGTCACATTCTTCTATATATAGGTTGTGAAGAGGATCTTGGATAGATATTTTGACTTCATATATTCTTGGAATGACGTATGAACATCTTCTTAACTTAGTAGAAGTGGAACTCAACCAGAGTTTAAAGTTCTAAATATTTTTTAAGAGAATTTCTCCTAAATTGGGAAGATGTGGGTATGAAAAAAATTGAATAATTATACTTGACCATGAGAAATCTCATTGAGAAAGAAAAGGCTATAGTTCTTTTCCATTGAGGAGACAGATACTTCTTTAAGAATAAGAGATACAGATCTTTTTTTTTTCTTCTGTAACATCTATTGGCTCCATAATTCTGAAAGTCTTAAATGAATTATTATATAATTTCCTTAAGTGAATAACAGAGGTAAATAGGCTATAGAAAGCAGTGAAAAAGGAAATAGAAAATACTGTCTTTTGCAAATTGAATTATTTTAAAGTAGTTTCCAAATATAAAAACTAGAACTTTATCTACATTGAGTCGTGGGGTTTTCTAACAGAGTGAAGCAAAGGGACTTTCTTTTCATTAACCTTTCCAAAAATAATAAGGCAGATCAATATCCTTGGATGTAGAATATCAAAGCATTCAAGCTACTTTTTAAACAGTGATAAGAGTCTTGGAATACATTAATATAAGAAGAAAAGGGCATAATGTTATTCTAAGCATCCAGCAAGGAATGCCTGCTTCAAATTTGCACTCTATTTTTACCAGAAATAAAATATATGGAGCATTTTTAATCAGAGGAAAACATGTCTTACTCTTAGAAACGCACCTGTCCTCTACTGTTTCTGTTCTTCCCAATCCTTTGTTCTTCTAAGCAGAGAAACAGAAGGAAGTAAAAAAGCTTCATCCTGTTGGGGTCACAGGTAAAATAATGTAACTCATAAGCATTCCAGTACTCATTAGAAAAGCAGACCTACTTTAAAAACTATTATTATTTAAAAAGAAAAATAAAGAATTAGCTCCCAACGTTTAATTTTTGTAAAGCCATTTTTTTTAAAAAAACGAAACCATGGCAGGCAGAACATTGATGTATTTCTTACACATGTATCTATTACAATGATTGTATTAAGTTACTCATGGGGTTGGCTAAAGAGGTTTATATGTAGATTATCACTTCATATTTTCTTTTGTTCTTTGAAAATGTGCATGGAAGCCATATTATACCTTATTAGAGAATGAAAACATGAAAAATCTTGACCATCCTATCCCTGAACTCCTGGGATAACTTAGAGAACACATAGAGATTGTATCCACACATTCAACTTGCTCTTAGTGGAGATACAGATGTTACATAAGATAAATAATCACAGAGAATAATTTTTTCCCTTTTTTGATTGTTTGATTGTCAGATCCATCAAACATAGGGCAAAACTTCAATTATCTTTGTTTATGAGATTCTTGGATAATTACATGAATGCATCCCTTACTGTGAATAATCAACAGATTGAAATATTTGCAATGAATGACATGAATTTTAGACTTCTAAATCCTAAAAGTTGCATACTTTTAAGGTAGTCATTTTTGCCTGATAATCTTTCTGTTCAAAAAAAAAAGTACCACACTATTTTTTAAAGAACATGAATGTAAATTAAACTGCTTTTGAAGACTTATTCCTGTCACCATGAGTATCAGGTTATTATTTTTTGTTATCATGGCAGTTGTAGTTGTAAATATTTTCTTGTGTGTTCCTCATAGATCATAGGATTGAATGAATACTCCACCAGGATGTAACCTTGGACTCAATTTGAGGGAGTAAAAAACTAGCAACAAGACCCTTCGGAACGAATGTATCTTCTTTTAAATTTTGTCTCTTAATGAAGATGGAATAAAGTATATACTACTCTCTGAGCTATTGGATAGTATCACGTGGTGACTTTTATAAAGAAATATACAATTAAATTTCAGGATTAAGCAAACATTTTTTTCCTGGCCTTTTAGAAAAAATAATCCTTGCTGTCCTTATCCTTGGACTTGTCAGATATATTCAAGCATTATCTATTATTTCTACATCAGCAACCACTGGTATTATGAGCAATCTCTGCCTTTTTCAACCTACATTTTATCTCACTTGTATTTCACATGTTGATTGGATATGAAGGAGCACTACTAAGCATTGATCATTTTGAGAACAAATAGAAATTATTAGTTATCATAATAAAACTTCTCTAATAGAAAAATGTACCATCATTGTTTGTAAATTAGCATTTTTGTTTTAATGCCATACCATTGAAAAATGAACATTTTTTTAATATCATGGAGATAGAAGGTCCATATACAACCTACAACATGGAGAAACTTCCCTACGAAAATTATTTTGTAAGCTGGGCGCGGTGGCTCACGCCTGTAATCCCAGCACTTTGGGAGGCCGAGGCGGGTGGGTCATGAGGTCAGGAGATCAAGACCATCCTGGCTAACTCGGTGAAACCCTGTCTCTACTAAAAATACGAAAAATTAGCCCGGCATGGTGGAGGGCGCCTGTAGTCCCAGCTACTCGGGAGACTGAGGCAGGAGAACAGCGTGAACCCGGGAGGCAGAGCTTGCAGTGAGCTGAGATGGTGCCACTGCACTCCAGCCTGGGCGACAGAGCACGACTGCGTCTCAAAAAAAAGAAGAGAAAATTATTTTGTAATAATACACCCTATTTTGAAAATAAGGCTAGATCCATTATATAAGGCTAGATGCATTATAATATTATAACATTATAAAGTAAGATAAAGTTAAAAATACTAAAGGGCCTGACTAGTCCTTGTGTTTAATTATTTCAGCGATATACTCAAATATTCAATGAATTACAATTATCTTCATAATGTGATGTTAGGCACTCTGGGAAGAAAACAACTAAAATTTAGAATTCCTAGCTCCCAAACTAATTTATATGTAGATCCTGAATATACAAAGATTTGTTTTTAATTAAAAGAAAGAGTTTGTAATGTAAAATAGTAGAAATATAAAATAATAGAAATGATTAAGATTGGGCAAGACCCATGAATTTCAAAGAAATCACTGGGCTGGAGTAATTAGAAAATTCATAAAGAACTCAGGGTTGATATTTCCCTTGAAGGATGGACTGGATTTGGTGGAGGATAAAAGGGGCATTTTAAGAGTAAAGATATGAAAAAGGTGCAGTTATACATGTTAGCAGCATACAACGTTTATTTAGTATAGCTAAGCTGATTTACTTAAAGTTTAAGGTAGTTTCTTTACAACATTTTCTACCATCATGTAAAATTGAATTTAGCATTGACAGGCAGCATCCCTACAACATTTACACATGCGTACGCATAGACACATGCACACACACACACACACACGCACATAATGAAATAATGAAATACAAGTTTCGGAAAATAATATTTCTCAATACTATGTTCTATGTACACTGACATTTTTCTTCTCTTGTATTTCATTTTCTTAAAGTTGGTTACAATCCATTAAATTTAATTTATGATCTACATATGGATCAAAACCTATACTTGAGTTGTTTTTTCTACAGACACTTGATACTTAGTCAGACTTGGTCTCCCATGCAAGAATTAGTATTGATACTGATTTCAGGACATCTTTCCTTTAGGGAAAGAAATATACTGGTGCAACCTCTGCCCATTGGAAGGACTTTTCTTTTCCACTGCTTCACAGAATCATCCCTAGTGAGACCAAGTTCTGTGGGCAAGAGCCTAGAGTTTTTCTTTCCTTGTCCATTGGACAGAAGGAATCCCCAAAGGGGCCATTGAAGTGGGAGAGAGGAGAACAGCAGTCCAACACAAATTGATCATTCCTCTTATTAAACCTTTTAAGTCTGCTTGTGACCAGATATAAATATGTTATTTATTTCTTCTAGTGGATGAGTGTTGCTAGACATACCCTAAATATGGCCAGAGAGCTCATAATATGCCAAAATCATGCTGGCCAAGTCAGATCACATGGTTATCTGATGTTCTGTGGATAGTAATTCAGTTTCTAGACTTAAAAGCAATCTGGAGATATTCATCAAAAAGAGAATAGTTATTAGCGAGGTGGTGTTAAATGCCTTCCATCTGCCCATACAGGTCCACTCTGCACCATCTACATTCTGTTCCATGTCCCCTGACCCAGGTGAATTTCATCAAGGGCCCCCTTGCCCTCTACTTCCAGTTGGCTCTAGCAAATGAAGAGTATCACAAGGGAACAGAAGAAAGGAGGGAAGAGAGCATTGGTTCTATAGCTATATCTCTTGATTAAGTTCTTGGTACCTATCAGGAACAGTCTCTCTTCTCCCCTCCCCTCCCCTCCCCCTCCCTTCCCTTCTTTTCCCTTCCCCCCCGCCCCCCACCATGATTGTATTTCTGGTATCTTCTCTCTCCTTATACTTCTTTGTGCACAGAAGAAGTATCTAGCACTCCTGGTTATTAAGAAGTAAATAGCCCTTTGATTAAACTCTTTATTTGAGCATGCCATCTTTTACCTGCTAGGACTGTGACTGACATAGGAGTGTGATTTACTTTGAAACTCTAAAATATTCTGCTAATTATATTTTTTGGGGTCTTTCCGGTAAAAGTGAAGCACCGTGCCTACCAAGGAAAAGAAATCCTTCCTCACGTGGTGTGCTTTTAAGATCAGTAAGTCCACATCAACTCAGAATTAATTGCCCCCTCCTGACCTGATTAGCAGGGTTTCTCCACTTCCTGCTAGGATAAAAGAGCTTATTTTGTTGGAAACTTCAGTTGAACTTCTAGCATTCTAGATTTCAAGCTTTCCAGAATCATTGGATCTGCCAGATCACACAAGACAAGTGGAAAATCTGCTTTTACCAACTGTAGTGCCTGCTTCTGATTTGGGACTCATTCAGATGTGTAGCTTTTCAGATACAGGTAAATAGGGCAATTAGGACTCCAAATACTGCATATGTTCCTTCCAAAACCCAAGGGGGGCTATAAGATAATGTACTTCCTTTCCATTGTTAGGGTTTGTAAAGTCCATAATTTGTTCTTCATTTTGAAGGGAATATCTTCACATGTCCCTGCTCATTGTACCCAGGAAAATTTACTCTGGTGACTGGTATTGTGAGTGATAACATGAATTTTGAATGTACAAATGAAACTTTTCCATTTAAAGGAACTGAATTGCAGGAAGATACTTCCTTAACACCCAATCCTACAAACTTTATATTACATCTGAGTATAATATCAGATATACTCCTAGATTTACCTTTTGGTTAGCAGGGGGATGAAGATCCTCATGACAGTTAAGGAAGATTAGATGAGGAAGATGCATAATCATAAATTAGCATACTTCAAATATGCTCTTTGAAAAGGGTAGCCATAAGTATATGAGAAAAGACCTACTAGCAAAATATTTAGAATTTGTAAAGAGGTTTCAGTATTCATCTAGGGGAAGAAAACATCAAAGATCTATAACAGAATCATAATGTTTGTCCTGGAGAGCAAATTACTATGACTCTTCACTTTGGGCATTTTACTTTTGCCATTACTAAAAAAAGAAACGTTAAAACCCGCAATTGCTTTTGCACCAAGCAAATAAATATGAAGTTCTGTTGACTATTGTGAAGCAGTCTTCATTTGTAACAAGCTTCTTTATTTTTGCAAGATTTAACTCCTGCCATTTGCACATTATCTTACCAGTCCATCTAGAATATTTATTCTTTCCAACTTAAGTCATATCAGCATGTTGCTGTAAATGCTGTAAAACTTTTTAATATCTGGAGGTACGTTGAGGAAGCCAATGAATTAGATTGTGACATGGAGTCAAAACACTGGTGTTTTCTGTGTCTAGGGTAAAAGTGAAGTACCATGCCCACCAAGCAAAAGAAATCCTTCCTCATGTGGTGTGCTTTTAAGATTAGCAAGCCCACATCAACTCAGAAATTAATTGCCCCCTCCTGGCCTGATTAGCAGAGTTTCTCCACTTCCAGCTAGCATAAAATAACTTATTTTGATGGAAACTTCAGTTGAATTTCTAGCATTCTAGATTTCAAGCTTTCCAGACCAAAAGAGAATAACCAATAATGGAAATTCTTTCTGATTCATTTAGAGAATCATCACTCTATTGTCTCATAGCAGAGATGAAGGGAGAGATTCTGAGGTGTACTCAAGAGAAAGAATGGGCAAGATGTGAATAATTGCTCTTACCTAGCATGCCTGAACTCTTTGACTGCCTTCTCTTTATAATAAGGTTAAATCTCTCTGGCCATCCAAGGCATTTTTTTGTTTAGCAATATTTGGGTTTGGTTTTCATTAACTGAATGAGGAAACTTGACTAGAGGAAACTGAATTCAGACTTTCTGGTGAATTCATCCTTATCAAGAAATTATAACATATCCCAAATAATATTCTATCTTCTTAGAAATTTCATTCTCCAAAGTCTACTTGAACAAATACAATTCTATGTTAATTGTATAGACTATGGTGATTAATTCATGAAAAATCTCTTTGGGTATATTTCCTTTTCCAAATTCTGATTATGCATTTCACCCCATAGACTACTATTACTAGTTTAAATTCATTAACTAATTCATGCTTTCCTTTAGTTAACATGTTTATTAAATGCTTAACACTTCATAGGTTCTGGGAATGCAACAAAGAACAAAATCAACAAAAATCCGTGTTCATGGAGTTTACATTTCTGTGGGGGACACAGAAGGGAGTAGAGCTTTGTTTATCTACTGCTGCATAACAAACCAGCTAATGGTTTAAAACAACAATCATCTTATTACTCCCTGATTCTCCCAGTGGTTTGACCAGACTTCTTGGGGTGGTTCTTTTGCTTTATGAAATGTCAGCTTGAGGGGCTGGGATGTACCCATCACATGTCTAACTTCTTCGTGGAAATAGTTGAAAATTGGACTCAGGTGGGATACTGAATGGCTAGGTCTCTTTCTTTCTCCATGTAGTCTCAAGGCTTCACTCTTCCCACAAGGCATCAATCTCTGTCTCCATGGTCTGTCTGTCAGGGTAACCAACCATTTTATGTGGCAGCATAGAACTCTCCAAATCACACAATTGGAAGCCACCAAACCTTCTTCAGGTTTAGGCCAGGAACTGACCCCACAATATTTCTGCCACATTTTAATAATTAAATCAAGTCCCAGGTCCAGCCTAGATTTTAGGAGAGTCGACTACACAAGAAAGTGAATCTTGGGAGGTATAGTTAATCAGAGGACAAGTTTGGAAACAAAGTATACAAAAAAGTAAAATGTATGTTGGATGATGGTAAATTCAATAGAAAGAAAGCAGGGAAGAGTAGTGCATAGTGTTGGGCAAGGGTTGGAATGTTAAATGCAGTAACCAGGCAAGGCCTCCTGAAGCAGGCAACATGCCAGTGTTCAAAAGCCTGGGGGATCCAGTTTCAGCTTTCTACTTATGGCTAGCCAATTTTCCCAGCACCATTTATTAAATAGGGAATCCTTTCCCCATTTCTTGTTTCTCTCAGGTTTGTCAAAGATCAGATGGCTGTAGATGTGTGGTATTATTTCTGAGGACTCTGTTCTGTTCCATTGGTCTATATCTCTGTTTTGGTACTCCTTATACGAAAATTAATTCAAGATGGATTAGAGACTTAAATGTTAGACCTAATACCATAAAAATCCTAGAGGAAAACCTAGGTAGTACCATTCAGGACATAGGCATGGGCAAAGACTTCATGTCTAAAACGCCAAAAGCAACGGCAGCAAAAGCCAAAATTGACAAATGGGATCTCATTAAACTAAAGAGCTTCTGCACAGCAAAAGAAACTACCATCAGAGTGAACAGGCAACCTACAGAATGGGAGAAAATTTTTGCAATCTACTCATCTGACAAAGGGCTAATATCCAGAACCTACAAAGAACTCAAACAAATTTACAAGAAAAAAACAAACAACCCCATCAAAAAGTGGGCAAAGGATATAAACAGACATTTCTCAAAAGAAGACATTCATACAGCCAACAGACACATGAAAAAATGCTCATCATCACTGGCCATCAGAGAAATGCAAATCAAAACCACAATGAGATACCATCTCACACCAGTTAGAATGGCGATCATTAAAAAGTCAGGAAACAACAGGTGCTGGAGAGGATGTGGAGAAATAGGAACACTTTTACACTGTTGGTGGGATTGTAAACTAGTCCAACCATTATGGAAAACAGTATGGCGATTCCTCAAGGATCTAGAACTAGATGTACCATATGACCCAGCCATCCCATTACTGGGTATATACCCAAAGGATTATAAATCATGCTGCTATAAGGACACATGCACACGTATGTTTATTGCGGCACTATTCACAATAGCAAAGACTTGGAATCAACCCAAATGTCCATCAGTGACAGATTGGATTAAGAAAATGTGGCACATATACACCATGGAATACTATGCAGCCATAAAAAAGGATGAGTTTGTGTCCTTTGTAGGGACATGGATGCAGCTGGAAACCATCATTCTTAGCAAACTATCACAAGAACAGAAAACCAAACACCGCATGTTCTCACTCATAGGTGGGAACTGAACAATGAGATCACTTGGACTCAGGAAGGGGAACATCACACACCGGGGCCTATCATGGGGAGGGGGGAGGGGGGAGGGATTGCATTGGGAGTTATACCTGATGTAAATGACGAGTTGATGGGTGCTGACGAGTTGATGGGTGCAGCACACCAACATGGCACAAGTATACATATGTAACAAACCTGCACGTTATGCACATGTACCCTAGAACTTAAAGTATAATAATAATAAATAAATTTAAAAAAAAGAAAAAAGAAAAAAAGCCTGGGGGAGGCAAGGGAGTAACTCATGCGGTTCCCTGGGAAAAAGAACATTTCAAGCAGAGAGAGCCATGAGGGCAGTGAGTGCAAAAGCTGTGAGATGGAAGTTTCTAGCAAATTCCAGGAATAACAAGGAGCTGGTGAATGAAATAAAGAAAGCAAAGGAAAAAAGGAGGAAGAGATCATCAGAGCAATGAGAAATGAGGCCCCACTGAGGTTTGGATGCTAGAGGAATCATTTTATTTTTCTTGTGAGAGACACTGCTTCCTCAAGCAAGGGATTCAAAGTAGGAATGTTGAGGAGAGGTTTGGTGGTTCAGGTTTTCTGGTTCCTAAAATCCTCACTAATAAAACTCCTAAACAGCTTATATCCCATTATTATCCTCAAGATTCATGTAAGATATGTGTCAATTCACCTTATCAAATTTAACAAGTGATGTGATTCATTTCTGAATTTGGTTTTCATCAGCCTCCATCCTATGACAGCTGTCAAAAGAGAGGCGTAGGGCATGGCGACAGGAAGGCTCTGGATTTTAGTCCATGCCTCAAGTTGAAAAATTTAACATTGAGCTCATCATTTTCTCAGTTTAATTTATCCATCTATTGCAACAACTACTAGTTCAAAAGAATTTCATCCTTAGTATCCCAGGCAGTCCAGTCAATAACATTATTTATCAGCTCTCCACTATATATCAACAGTCTCTTAATTTCTCAGCTTAAAATACTAATATCAGTTCTATGGCTTTTTTATGACATATAGCTCAATAATTAATTCCATTCTTCACCCTTATACTTTTGCATTTAGTGATTTTTTTTTTATTGCAAGCAATAGAAGCTACTCTTCTCAGACTGAAGTGTGTGTGTGTGTGTGTGTGTGTGTGTAAAGAATTTTCCTAAAAGGATATTAGGTGGCTCACAGAATTGAGTAGAGAGTCGAGGGAGGGATAGAAGATCAGGAACACTGAGAAAAATAAACGACACATGTACTCTGAGCATCTCAGCAATTCAAGAATTTCTCACATGACTCAGTTCCAATCAATTTTGGTCCCTGCACATCTTTGCATTCTTGGGATATTCCTCCCGAGAAAGCAACTCTGGTTGGCCTAACTTGGACTGTGTGACACCCCTGTTGTCAAAACTTGATGGTCTTCAGATTGCCAGCTGTATTAGTCTGTTCTCACGCCGCTAATAAAGACATACCCAAGACTGTGTAATTCATGAAGGAAAGATGTTTAATGGACTCACACCACATGGCTGGGGAGTCCTCACAATCATGGCAGAAGGCAAAGGAGAAGCAAAGGCACATCTTACAAGGTGGAAGGCAAGAGAGCATGTGCAGGGGAACTCCCTTTTATGAAACCATCAGATCTCGTGAGACTTATTCACTATCAGGAGAACAGCACGGGAAAACCCACCCCCATGATTCAATTACCTCCCACCAGGTCCCTCCCACAATACATGGAGATTATTATAATAAAGGTGATATTTGGGTGGGGACACAGAGCCAAACCAATCAGCAGCCCATCAGAATCAGACAGAAATGAAGTTAGTAGGGCAATTATTCAAAGAAAGGCACACCTGTAGAAATAGAAATGAAATATTAACAATGAAGTATTAACATATTAAACATTCAAATTATTTTAAATATTCAATATTAAAATATTGAACAAAAAGAAATAGTGGGAAGTACACATTGACATGAGTCAATGTCTGTCCTGTACAGAAATGTGAATGCAAAGAAAAGGACCTTATTAGGCAATGAAGAGTTATTAGTATTTCTACTAAGACTGAAGTGAGTGACAGTGTTTACACTTGAAGAATTTTAGTCTGTCACCTGGAAGTGGCTTATAATATAAATTTGAATAGTGAAGCACCTAAGATGGGAAGGCAATTTAGGAAGTTATTGGAATTTTCCAAATGAGAAATAATGAAGGCCATTTGGATCTGTCATAGATTTTGCCTCTGGCCACCCAATTATTTTCTCACTCGATTATTGCTTTTTCTCTGCTTCCATCACTGTTGCCATACTATTTTCTTTATGATCCAAGGAGATCTGACTTAATAACACATTTTTGCTTCATGCATTGTGGACCTAATGTCATACAAAGTGGTTACTGCTCAGAGAGTAAAGCCGATTTCGAGAGCTGACAAGTTGTCATAAACTTCCTGGTGTCCTGCTTCCATATCCCTCCACGCCCATTAACATACATCAGGTCACCAAGACCAGAAGACTCAGTCACAATGTAAGCTTTGTGAACCATCCTATCCTCAGTTATTTAAAACGATCTGATTTAACGGAAAATTCAGCATCAAGCTAGTCTTACTTCTGTCATGCTCACATTGTGCCCCAGGTATAAGAATTAGGGACATGTCTTATACCTGAGAGAGTTTCCAGCTTATTACCCTTTTCTACTGTCTTTAATTAACTAACTTTCTTATATTCGGCCCAGTATTCTTTTTTTTTTTTTTGAGACGGAGTTTTGCTCTGTTGCCAGTGTAGAGTGCAGAGGCACGATCTCGGCTCATTGCAACCTCCTACTCCCTGGTTCAAACTCAGCCCAGTATTCTAATCCTTAGAAGACTGGACTCTGTTTCTTCTTTTAATTCCCCTCCCCTCAAGTGCCATCACCAACTCAGGGGCAGCTTTGTTCTGAATCCCTTACCAGCTCTGGACAGACTTGTGTGATGCAAATTGTATCTCCAGGTTTTAAGGTATATCTCTGCTGTATTTTTGTCTGATCTTAGAATACCCGCTGCCATGTTCTCTGGGTTACATTTTACTTCTTGTTGGACTTCCTTGATACCAGCCTCTGGGCAATTTCTGGCCACTCCTCCTGTATCTTCTAGGTGCTGGGTTCTGGGTTCTGTCTGCTCTGCTGATCTTTCCTCCTACAGTACTGTCTGAAACTCCGTCTCCTCCCTCCTAACCTACCTTTCTTTTCCTCCCTTTTGGCAACTTTCATCTGTTTGCGGACCTCCCTACTTCCAGATATAAGCTGTTCTGAATCTTCCCTAACAACTTGAAGTTATCTCCTTCATCTTCAGTTGTGTGCTGAGATAGGGAATTTACTTTAATGGAAAGAAAATGGACAAAAGAGAGAGTAAAGAAAAAATAGAAAAAGGGGATGTAAAAAATTATTAATCTTGTCCACACATACAACAATAGGAACTATTTACCTAAGAATCCTAGAGATACATAATACTTATTAATAACTTGAGTTCAATGGAGACATTTGAAGAACTAATTTGATAGAGAGAGGGGTGGCAGTTGCTAAAACCAAAATGCTAGTTGTAACGTACGAGTTCTGAGCAATTTTTGCTCCATGACCCACTTTGGCAGTCTGGAGAAACCTATGTGTCCCTTCACAGAATAGTGTTTTTAAATGCTAGAGATAAATTATATTGGATTATAAATTATTTCAATGATATCGAAATAGAGTTGTCACCATATTAAGAAAACAAATTTTTGATAAGGAAATATTTTGCTTCCCTATTAACATATCAAACGACAGGGTCTAGAATTACTGAAAGTAGTGATACATATAGATGGTACTTTTATATATATTTGTGACAACTGTAACAAGATAATCTGCAACTTGTATGTGTGAAAAAAATCAAAAATACTGTCGTGGTTTATTATCCACATTTGCAATGGAAGAAAATGTTGAATTTCAGTTTAGTTAGAGATGAGTGAAAATAAGCCTGTTTTCCCCCTCTTCTTAAGTCATGTGCCACAAATTCACTTCATAAATTAAGAGCCCTATTCTAATGAAGGCCAGAAGCATAGGCAGGACTAGAGAGCTGTAATGCATCTGTCAGTTGCACTCTGTAGTGGGCCTATTCACTGCTTTTTCAGACAGGGACCTGCCTTTTTTCCCCAAACACTAGCCTGTCTTCCATTCCAGTTCCCAAATATACCACTTCCTCTTCTCCACAGTGCCGTTGGTTCTTCTTTCCTCTCTGCACTAGACTGACCATAATGTTTTTTGTTTGTTTTTTTTTTTTTTTTTTTTCTTTTGAGATGGAGTTTCCCTCTTTTGCCTAGGTTGGAGTGCAATGGCACAATCGCAGACTAGGTACAATAGACAGACTTAGGTAACTGAGTTGTTTGGCATTCAAGACATTCAGACCTATTGAGGATTACTAGATCCCTTGCCCCAAGTGTTTGGTTATGTCTATGAAATCTGTAAGTCTAGAGGATGCTAGAACATCTGAAAAAAGTAAAAAGTATATTCACATATTAAATGAGATAATAGATAAATGACCATATTCTTTACCTTTCCTTTTAATGCCTGTTTTTATATTGAACACCCATTATTTGTGGCTGAGATTCTTCCACCTTGTAGGAATCTCTCTTCTCTAAAGCAGAATCATAGACATTCCCCCAGGCTCTCATGGACCATGTTAGCTATGAGACTTTAATTAAGGAGCACACAGATTCTGTCTCTGTGTGGGATAACGTTAGTTTAGTCTAAGGAAGTAGATAGTAATCTCTACATGAGACAGAAAATTAATTTCACATCAAAGTGATTATTCTTGCTTGCAATATCATTATTCTTTTCATTACAAAATAACACTAGTTTGGAAAAATTGTTCATAACATGTATTTATCACTTTTTATACTCTACTGTATAGTGTTGGTAATATGTCTATGGTTCTCAAAAGGAAGTCATGTCATTCACAAGAGTCATAAACTCAGCTCCTTTCTTGGCTTTCATGAACTCTGCTTTATAATTCATAAATGTTTCTCTTTTCAGGCTTATTTTAAGTTACCACATTTAAATTTCTATTTCAATATCTGTTCAATTAGGTAAATTTGTTTCTTTCCTATATTCAGTAGTTGGATTCTGAAGAGACATTATTTCCAATAATTGGAAAGTATATTTTAAAAAGAAATAGATTACTTTCTGAAAGTTGATCTACAAAGTCAGTGCTCAGTAAGTCACATGAAAATGCAACGGACAAGGAAGAATGGCTGTTAGATCAAGGAATTGAGTGGCATAAGATTGATGTCACAATGTTGTCCAACAGGGATGTTCCAATTAGAACCAGAGCAAGGAGGTTGTGAGAGGGAGGTGAGAAAGATGGCTAGGACAGGGAAAGGTGAATTGCAGTAATCCACATTGCAGTGCAAGCATGAGGAAGCGCAGGAGAGGGAGACCATTAAGTCAAACACCTACCACATTCATATCCACTGACACGCCAGAACCAATTTCAAGGAGAATATATCCATACCGCATATAGAAAGAAAATCAATACCATGTCAAAGTTAGTATTACAGTCCAAGACAGTTATTTTCATAATTAATACATGGAGATCATTATTTTCTTAAGTCAGCTCTACAACATGGTTAATGTGAGCCCACACAGCCATATGTGGTCAATATGAGTAGGCTGATAATTCAATCTTTGAGCTAGCTGGGGTCAGTTCTTGAGCCATGGAATATGAGCCAATGTAATGCTGCCCCTGAGATTGATTTCTAATGTGCAGACTGCTTTTTCCAAGTAATAATGACATGTCAGGTAACTGTTTTTGAAATTTCTACAGTTGATATAGGTGATTAAAATTATCAGACTAGAAAGTGCTCTATATTAAATCATTTAAGATATCATCAACTTTATGGTAATACAGTGCATATTCATAGAAATATTTCCATCTTTATTCTGATATCTGTTGAGATGAATAGAATTACATGCAAGTGAGGAAACACATAAAATTTAAATCACAAGGAAATCTCGTTCCCAGTCAGTAGCCTATGAAACAAACTTCAATAATCTGCTGAAAGAAGCCTCTTCTCACATTTTATGGGAGTAGAGAGAAAAGAGAGACTTCAAGATAATTAGGGAGAGAAGAGTTCTTACATATCAAGAAAAATCTTCAAGACTGAAATGGCACTTCTCACAGTATTCATATAAACTGCATAAAGGTTCATAGAAAACGTGTGAATGGATTGTGTCATTATCATCACAGTATTAGGCTATGTTTTGGCTACTTAAGAGATCAGTTTGAGAAAGCAAATTCAGTAGGGGAGAGCTGGGGAACGTGTAGCAAAGGAAGATTTATTTTCCTTCTATCATTCTGTTGCATAATGGGTTCATTTTTAGTGATCCCCAATACAAACTAAACACAGTAAGTATTCTTAAGGAATAAAATATCTGGGCAACGTGAAAAAATATGACACATGTTATTTCTATCAATAGCTTGACTAGTTGGATAAAATCCACAGCAATTTGTATTAGCCCTCTGGGCTTTCCAGAAAAATCTCTCACATATTTTTCTTATCCAAGAACACAAATCAAACTGTCCTATTTTATTTATGTAAATTATTATTTATTTAAATAATATTCAACATATTGCCAAATGAGTGTCTACACACACACACACACACACACACACACACACACACACACACATTTGGCTGCCTCAAAGAACAAAGCATGACCTATATTGCTGTCTTAGTCAGCTCAGGCTGTTATAACAAATTACCATAGACTGAATGGTTTAAACAACAAATATTTATTTCTGACTGTTCTGGAGGCAGGAAAGTGCAAAATAAAGATTCTGGTGGAGTTTTGCTATATCACTAATATCTCTCTTCTGCAATTGCTTTTTAATGTTAATTGCAGGTTGTTTTGAACCCCATAATATCATTACTGCAAGAGGTACCCCCTTACCTGAAGTAGTTGAGAATGATGTCTGTGCAAGCGTGGTTCAGTTAAACTCTCAGCTTCGTTTCGTAATTGTAGTCATTGTAGTCAGCGTCTTCACCAAACCTGGTTTTCTATTTATACAAAGTAAGTAAAACTTTAGTAGGATGTCCATGTATATCACTTCTACATTTATCAGGATCAACTAGCCAGTACCAAAATTTTCTGCCAACAAAACTCTTCCTATTACTGATGTTGCCTCTGCTTCTCAACCCAGGATTCATATATTTCTTGTTTTGGGTAAATTAGTGCTTCCATATGGCTCATGACACCCAGCAACCACATTGTCCTCATTGAAATCAGACTACCCAGTCTGATAGCAATAATTCCCACCACCAAACCTGGCCTATAGAGAATAGCCACAACAATATGCCAAGACTCCTCTCCCTAATGTAGTTTATACACTCCTAAGGTGGCTTATGATTTGACAAGATCCAAACATGTATTAATTGCGAGGTCCAATTCTAAAAAGAATCAAATTTTCAAGGATCAATTTGATTAACTTATTTGCCCATTTGTTATTTTTGTGTGTTTACACCTACCACATACTAGGCACTTTTCTAGGTCCTGAGGATAAAGCACTGAACAAAACAGATAAAATACTCAGGTAAAATTTATTCTAGGGGATTCTAATACATAGTGGATCTTAGGGTGTAATGTGGTTTCTGGGGTAGAAAGAAAAGATTGTGACAGTCAGGTAACACCAGGATTCTTTTAAATGGTGATAATTAGTGTTAAGTTATTGAAGTAGAAATCTAGATCCCAGTAATTCATTCAGAAGACAATCATTTACATAGAAGATACTTGCAGAGTCTAGAATGACAAAATCTGCATTTTCCATCAAAAATCTTCACATCTCAAAATCAAAATCATGCTTAATTGAAGTTTAGACCTTTCTCTTCGTTTTCATTTTTAGGCTATTTAAAAGAAAAAATATAACGCGCAACACGATTTTTGTTACAAAACAGAAGGTACTTTACAAAACAGAAGGTACTTCACAAAACAAAATGTATTAATGTTCTCTTCTCCGTGCTGATCGCAGCATATAGAAATCCCACTTATAATCAGTCTTATTCACAATATTTTTTTCTCCAGAGTTAAGACTGTTTATATTTGTGTCTTTTCAGCTCCTACTAAAAATTCAATTTTTCCTCCAATCTGTTTATCCTAATATTAATTTCTCTTATTCTCCTCCCATTGCATGATTGCCAAAACATGAAATGAGGAAACTAGAGTGTTAAAAGGACTTTTCTACTTTTCCACCTTTTGATATGCTTCAGCCCCAAATAACTAAACAAATAATTTAGTACCACGAAGTATAGAACAGAATAGCGAGGGGAAAAGAGTAATTATTAAGTGGTCCTGGGAAACTCGATTTACTATTTTGGAAAAAAAAAAAGGGGGGGACTGCTAAAGTTATATCCCCATCTCATATCTTAAATTATAATAAATATTAGATTAATTGAAATCTTAAACCAGAATGACACAGAGGGGATGGGGGTAAGTAAATAAAAAAATAAATATTCGATTAATTGAAATCTTAAACCAGAATGATGTAGAGGGGATGGGGATAAGTAAAAAAAGTGCATTTACTAGAAAGGTGATATCTGAACATTTCCTCACTATTGCTTATTCTGCTAGTGTAAATCTCTCCTGCTTCTACTTTAAAAGCCCAGTATTCAGCAAATTATACTGCCATTATGAATGCTTTGACTGGGTAGATACATGTATGCATAGATTTGTAGGGGTGTAGGTATGTACTATGAATATAGATGACAAAATGTGGCTGAGTTTACATTCTAAATTCTAACACTATGGAACAGCGAAGTATATACAGAGGCAGGACTTGGAGACAGAAGGAACCACACAACCGTGGGCTTCGGAAATAATTCTTGATAAAGGTTTTCTTGCTTGTATTAGATTTTCGTGATGGCTGCAGCAAACTCCCACAAAACTGGTGGCTTAAAACAACACATTTATTCACTTGGAGTTCCACAAGTCCCAAATCAGTCTTAATGGTTTGAAATCACAGTGTCACCAGTGGTGTGTCCCTTCTGGAGTATCTTAGTTGGCTTGTAAAGAATAGAAATTTGGGCCGGGCGCGGTGGCTCATGCCTGTAATCCCAGCACTTTGGGAGGTCAAGGCAGGGGGATCACTTGAGGTCAGGAGTTTGAGACCAGCCTGGCCCACATGGTGAAACCCCATCAGTACTAAAAATATAAAAATTAGCCGGGCATGGTGGCGGGTGCCTGTAATCCCAGCTACTCGGGAGGCTGAGGCAGGAGAATCGCCTGAACCCAGGAGATGGAGGTTGCAGTGAGCCAAGATCATGGCATTGCACTCCAGCCTGGGTGACAGAGTGAGATCTTGTTTCAAAACAAACAAACAAACAAACACAAATAGAAATTTGTTTTCTCACAATTCTGGAGGCTGAGGCATCCAAAAACAAGGCACCGGCAGATTCAGTGTCTGGCGAGGGCTGCTCTCTGCTTCCACGATGATGGCTCTTGCTGGGTTTTCACGTGGTGGAAGGGAGAAGGGCAAAAAGGACTCAAGGGAACTAGCTAGTCATGGAGCCCTCATGACTTAATCACCTCCTAAGGGACCTCCCTCTTAAAACTATGACATTGGGTGTTAGGTTCCAGCATACGAATTTCGAAGGGACACATGCATTCAACCATACAGGGGAGGTTCTATAGACTATCTGTTCCTTGCCTTTTCTGGCTTTGAGGTGATGCCTGCAGCCCTTGGTTTATGGCCACTTTCCTGCAATTGCATCACCAGCTTCTGCTATCATTGTCACATCTCCTCTCCTGACTCTGATGCTGCTGCCTCCCTCTTTCGCTTATAAGAACCTTTGTCATTAACCTGAGTCCACCCAATTAATCTACAATAACCTCACTGTCTCAAGATCCTTGGCAGTTTGCAAAGTCCCTTTTGCCATGTAAGGTAGCAGGTATACAGGTTCTGAGGATTAGGATGAGAACAACTTTGGGGGGCAATTATTTTGCCAATAGCACAAATTAAATACAGAAAGAAGCACAGTAAATATAACACAATGCACCCATCGATCATAACATAATATGACAAAATTTAGATCAAATTTACCAGAAATCTCAATAAAAATAAATGGTTTTTATAAGCCAATTCTAGAATTTGCATGCAAATCAAAACTCAACTCTGTTCTATATAAGAGATATACTTAAATTATAGTATTTCCAAAATGTTGGTACTAAAGTAGTGAACAAAGATTTGATAGAAATAATAAGTGTTTTCAATCTTGATAACAAAGTAGAATTTACATTAAAAAGTATTAAAAAGACACATTTTTTATGCTAAAAACTGCACTCTACAATATATATTTAATGCTAAAAGTCACTTTTCAAAACACCACAGACATAATGGTTATGAATACTTATGTGCCAAATAATAGAACAACCGCAATATCAAACTGACACAACATGAGATAAAAGGATTCCTAAAAACACATTAATAATATGGGATTTAACACACCACTGTCAGTATAAAAGAAGCCAAGTAGACTGAAAATTAATGTGGATATGAAAGTGATCTAAATAACACAGTCAGTAAAGTAGAATTTTTCAGACTTTTAACAAACATTATATTCTGACTATAGAGAATATATCTTCTCGAACACACCTGAAACATTTCTGAAAATTGACCATGTATCAAGAATCATCATTAGTTTTCATAAAGTGGAAATATTTTACGTGATTGCAATGCAATAAAAATAGAAATCAAATATAAAATCAGTAATCAAAAACATTTGTCTTCTTGGAAATTCAACTGTTTTTCATAATAGAAATGTTTAATACTTGGAACTGAATAATTGTTATAACACTAACACTTATAACTTACGTTACAACAATAACACTTGTAACAATCACACTTATAACAATAAGTGTAAGAAGTAGCTACAGTATTCCTTTTAAATTTTATTTTAATAGGCTTAGGGGATACAAGTGCAGTTTTATTACATGGATAATTTGCATAACGGTGAATTCTGGGCTTTTAGTGTAAACATCACTCAAATAACGTATGTTGTTTCCCCAGGTAAGAAATTCAACTTTTTATTAAATAACTCTTGAGTGAAAGAATACAGATGTCATAAATTTAATTTATTTACAAAAATAATGATAATGAAAATCCTATATATCAGAAGCTATGGGAAACTTGTAAAGCAGTAACCAAAAGAAAATACATAACATTGTAGAATTATAGCAATAAAAGTAAAAATAAATGAAGCATCAATATTTAATAAAGAAAATAAAAGCACAAGGAAGAAAAATGAAAGAATAAAAGAGAACAGAAAAACTTTAAATCAAATTAATATTCTGTTAAAAATAATCAAAATAGACAAATCACTAGCTAACAACCTAACTTTAAAAAAAGGAGAAAACAAATTTGCAAAATGAGAAATGGCATGGGGGAGGAAATCCACTTCTGTCATGGCTAAACAAGCCTGTACAGGCCTAACCCTACATGAGATAACAACTACAAGTCCTGAACAGACCACAAAATAGAATTATTTGAAGGCATTTGAGAGTCAACACAGAGGTTTGGGAGGAAAGTCAATGCTTCAATATTTGAAAGAAAAACAAGGCACAGGCTAGTTCTTCATTTCTTATGCTTTTCAGCTTTAATGGTGTATCAGTCTTCACCATGCAGAAGGACATAATCTCTGTTGGAAAAGTTGCAGTTTTTTAAAACTAAGAAATTTAGGGAAACCACAGCCAATGGATAATGATGGTAGAATGCTAGAAAGGAGAGAACCAGAGAGAGTGATTCCCAGGATTTGTATAAATCTTTCCCCAGGTATCTGACTGACACTTGCCGCTCACATGTATTGGGTAGACTCAAAACAGCCCATCAAAAATGTCAAAGAACTGCACTAAGATGTCAAATGGCACCCAAGACTTGGTAGTTTGGGTCTGATCAAGATAATTGGCTTCTAAAGTTTATGAACAAAAAACTACTCATTGGGAGAATATTACAGAATACAGTCATAACCCTTATAATGCCCATAAAAAGATTGTTTAAATTATTTAATATTCAAAGAAGGAAAAAATTACTCATTCACAAAAGATCATCAACAGACAAGAACATTCAAATATTAGAATTAGCACTACAAAGATTTGAAAGCAATTATAACTAAACTTGTGGTTATAAAGGAAAATATGGTTAACAATGAAATAGACTTTAGAAAATGTAATTTTAAAATGCTATTATTAAAATAAAAGTTTTGCTCTATGGGATTAACAAAAAAGTGAAGATAGAGCAAAGAGTATATCAGATCAATCGCAATTAACTAAGTTGAAATTTTTAAGAAAAAAATGTTGAAAACAACCTCAAAACCTGTATGATAACAGCAAAAGTCTAACATATATGTAATTGAAGTTCTAGAAAGAGAAGAGAGAAAAAAGACTGAAGGGAAAATGTTTTAATTGCTGTAAAATTTTGCTGTTTAGCGTAAAATATAATTTTTTGTGTGATTTATTGTTCTAATTTTAGAAGGTTAGTAAACCCAGACAAGATACAGATGAATGAAATCACTAAGTACATGACAGTAAAACTAGTGAAACCCAATACAAAAAGAACACCCTGATACCAGCCAAAGGAAAATAACATGTTACATCCAGGGAATAACTATTCAAATAGCCACTGGCTTCTCGTCTGATTTTATGGAGGCCAAAAGATAGTGGAAAATATTTTCAACATGCTGACAGAATAAAAGACCCAGAATATTATAATGAACAAAAACATTATTCAATAATTAAAATTAAACATTTCCAAGCGGTAGGTAGGGAGAAAGAAATAGAAACACACACACACACACACAAAACACACACACACACACAGAAACACACAATGAATTTGTCTTCTACAGAATTTCATCATAAGATATGCTAAAGAAAAGACTCTGGGATGAAGTAGAATGATACCGGGTCAAAATCTGGACCTTCAGGAAGAAATAAAAAGCACTAGAAATGATAAATATTGGAGGGAATATAAAAGACTACTATTCTTCATATTTTAAAAGCATGTTCTGTTTAAAACAACAAAAGCATTGTCTATTTAGTCTGTAATATATGTATATGTAATGCATATGAAAATTATAGCATGAAGTAGGATTGATACTTGCTTTCTATAAAGGAAAAAATGGTAAACATTTTGGCATTTCAGAACATATGGTCTCTGCCACTCTTGGTGAACTCTGAAAAGTCATAGGAGATACATAAACGAATGAGCAGTCTAAAAAAGCCTTATATGTTACAGCCAATTCAGGGAATCTGGATTAGATATACTTTTCCCTAATCCTCTTGCTAAGTAAACTGAACAAATCTGAACATGATACACAGAACGAATGTAAAAATACCCTGAAAACTGGAGAAAAGCCAAATTAACAACACAGTGGTGAGTTCTGTGGGTTTTCTATATTTCTTTTTTTCATATATCCCAGACTTGAAGCTGAAGAAGCCAACAACCAGGAAACACCAATGGGTACAGACAAAAAAGAAAGGAAAGCAAAGAAAAAGAAAGGAAAGGAAAGGAAAGAGAAGAGAGCAAAAGAAAAAAAAGAAGGAAGGCAGGAAGAGAGCAAAAGCATGCTTTATATAGCCAAAGGACCAGGAGCAGGACAGCCTAATGAAACAGAAAACATTTAAACAATAGCTGGTTTACTCCAGCCAACACCACTGAAAACACTCTGATCCCACCCCTGACCCACACCAGCAAATGTGGACTGAGAAGCTCAGACTTGCGTACTTGCAAGGCTATAACGAAGCACCTCAACCTGTCCCATAAATGTTCTAGAACCAATAAGTGGGTCCAGGAATGCCCCAGGCTACAAAATAAATATACACCAATTTATTATATCTATATAGTAGCAGCAAACATATATAATGTATATATACACATACACTATACATATGTACACAAATTAAAAATATGATATTGTTTGCAATGACTCAGCAAATCTTTATTAGATTGGTATCTTTATTATGCAAATAATAAAGCAAATCTTTGTTAGATTGATTCAGCAAACCTTTATTAGATTCATTTCATTCTTAGGTATAAATCTAATAAAGAATAAACAAGACATATGCTGTAAATTATAAAATAATGATGAAAAAATAAAAGACCTAAATAAATAGAAAAACATACTGAGTTCATGGAATAGAGAACTGAATAAAGTTAACATATTAATTCTTTTTGAATTGATATACAGGTTTAACGAAATTTCTATCAAACTCCCTGCAAGAGTTCTTGTAGATACATGCAAGATTATCTTCATACTTATATGGAAAGGCAAATAAACTAGAATAGCTTTTTTTTTTTTTCCTGGAAAAGATAATAAAATGAGAAGAATCACTTTACCCAATTTCAAGATGTATTATTTATCTACAATAATCAAGACTGTACAGTATTGGTAGATAGACATATAGATCAATGGAACAGAAAACCCAGAAATAAACTCACAAATACACACTCAATTTGTTTTATATATATGAGACCTTCATTAAAATATAAGTAAAATCGTACAGTTTACTCATTTAAAGTGTGTAATTCAATAATGTGTGTGTGTTTTTTTTAATATTCACAGGGTTGTGAAATTGCTAATGCAATACATTTTAGAACATTTTCATCTGCCAGGAGCGGTGGCTCATGCCTGTAATCCTAGCACTTTGGGAGGCCGAGTCAGGTAGATCACCTGAAGTCAGGCGTTAGAGAGCAGCCTGGTCAACATAGCGAAACCCCATTTCTACTAAAAATACAAATATTAACCAGGTGTGGTGGTGGGCACCTATAATCCTAGCTACTCGGGAGGTTGAGGCAGGAGAATCACATGAACCCGGGGGCAGAGATTGCAGTGAGATAAGATCATGCCACTTCACTCCAGCCTAGGCGACTGAGTGAGACTCTTTCTCAAAAAAACAAACAACGAAAACAAAACCCATTTTCATCACTCCAAAATAACGAAACCACATATCTATTAGCAGTCATTCCTCAATTACCCCAAATATCCCTCCCCTCCCCACCATGAATAATCACTAATCTAATTTATTATCTGTAAATTTGCCTAGTCAGAATATTTTATATAAGTGGAATCCTATAATATAGAAATTAACATATAGAAAATGTGATTTTTAAAAGATATAGGTGTGGATATTTTAAATTTCCCTCCAAGCCCTGCTTTTGCTCTATCCCATAAGTTTTGATATGACTTGTTTTCATTTTCATTCTTTCAAGAGTATTTTCTAATTTTCCATGTGATGTATTTGACTCATTGGTTATTCAGGAGTGTTATTTAAGTTTCACATATTTGTAAATTCCCTGAATTTCTTTCTGATATTGACTTCTTATTTAATTCCATTGAGTGAGGAGAACATATTTTGTATATTTCAGTGCTGTTAAATTTACGGAGGCTCGCTTTATGGCCTAGTAGATGGTCTATCTTGGAGAAGGTCTATCTTACGTGCACATAAGATGATGTTCTGCTGTTGTCGAATGAAATATTCCATAGATCTTGTCTAGGGTTAGTTGGTACATAGTGTTATTTGGTCTTCCATTTCCATATTCATTTTCTGTCTAATTTTTCTATCTATTATTGAAAGTATGGTATTGAAGTTTTCAATTATTACTGTTGAATTATTTATTTTTCCCTCCAGTCCTGTCAGTTTTGCTTCATATATTTGCAAGCTCTGTTGGTCAGCATGTATGTGTTCATAATTGTTTTATCCTCCTGATGGATGATCCTTTTATTTCTATACACAGTATCTCTTTTCTCTAATAACATTTTGCTTTTGAAAATCTGGTTTTTTCTGATATTGGTATAGTGTCTTCAGGGTTGCTATGATTGGTCTTTGTATGGATATACTATTATATCCATTTTCATCCTTTTGCTTTCAAGTCTTTGTATCTTTGTATAGAAAGTGTGTTTCCTGCAGACAATGCATAGTTGGGTTTTGTTTTTTTAATCAGACATATGCCTTATCATTGGATTGTTTAATCTATTCACATTTAATGTTATTGATAAAGTTGTATTTATGTCTCTCATTTTACTTTTTGTTTTCTATGTGTCTTACTTTTTGTTCCTGTATCCCTCCTTTCCTGCTTTTTTTTGCACTAAGGGAATATTTATTGTGTAATTTTAAAATTTATTTAATGATCTTTAAGCTATATTTTAAAAGTTATTTTCTTTATTGTTACTTTGGGGCTTATCACATACATCTTAGCTTATCAGAATTTACTCTCAGATTTATAGTATCTTAATTCCAATTAGATATATAAACGTTACTCCTATACAGCTCTATTCCCTTTTCACAATTTTTGTGATATTGTTGTGTAGCATACCTTTATAGTTTACAAACCCCAAAGTATATTGCTTTAACTATTACCTTGTACAATTTTATATCATCTAAGAAAGGTAAAAGAAGGAAGAAGAGCAAGTATATATGCATAGGCTTTTTACTACCAGCCTTATTTACTATTTGTTGTTTTATTTATTTGGTCTCGTGGATGCAAATTACCATTTGGGTTTATTACTTTCTTCAATACAGCTTTGTTCTTGCACACTAATTCTGTGCTGTTGTCAAACACATTACATTTCTATTTGTAATATTCTCCACAATGCAAATATACATATGTACTTCTGTGCAATTGCTTTTTAAATCAGGAAAGAGAAATAAAAAGAGACCTCTGCATTTATGCTGCATTTTAAGTTACATAATCATCATTACCATGCTGTTTTTATCTGTGGATTTGAATTACTATCTGGTGTCATGTGCTTTCAGCTTGAAGAATTTCCATTAATATTTATTAAAATATACGTCTGCTAGAAACCAATTCTGTCAGTTGTTTATCCAGGATTATCTTTATTTTGCTTTCATTTGTGATAGTTTTGCTAGCTATAAGACTGTTGGTTGAAATTTTTTTACTTTAGTACTTTAAATCTGTTTTCCTACTGTCTTTTGTTCTCCATTGTTTCTGATGTTAATTTTATTGGGGTTCCTTGTATGTAACAAGTCATTTTTCTTTTGTTGCTTTCAAGATTTTCTCTTTGGCTTTCAACAATTTTGTTATAATATGTCTAGTCTGAATTTATTTGTGTTTATCCTATTTCTAATATCTAGAATATACAAAGAATTTTCAAAAGTAAACACTCAAAAAGCAAACTATCTGATTAGACAACGGGCAAAAGAAACGAATGGGCCAGGCACGGTGGCTCACGCCTGTAATCCCAGCACTTTGGGAGGCCGAGACGGGCGGATCACGAGGTCAGGAGATCGAGATCATCCTGGCTAACACGGTGAAACCCCGTCTCTACTAAAAATACAAAAAATTAGTGAGGTGTGGTGGCGGGCGCCTGTAGTCCCAGCTACTCGGGAGGGTGAGGCAGGAGAATGGCGTGAACTCGGGGGGTGGAGCTTGCAGTGAGCAGAGATGCGCCACTGCACTCCAGCCTGAGTGACAGAGTGAGACTCCAACCCGCCCCCCCACCAGAAAAAAAATGAGTAAATGGACATTTCACTAAAGAGGATGGGATATAAGCACATAAAAATATTCAACATCACTAGCCGTTAGAGAAATTTGAATTAAAAAAACAATGATATATCATTCTGCACAAGTCAAAATGACTAAAATAAAAATAGTTGTAATCCTAAATTCTAGTAAGAATGCAGAGAAATCGGGTTACTCATATGTTGTTGATGAAAAATTTAAATATTACAGCCACTCTGGAAAACAATTAGGCGGCAGGTTAAAAAACTAGGCATGCAGCTACCATTCAATCCAGCAATTGTATTTCTAGGTATTTATTATACAGAAATGAAGATTTAGGTTCACACAAAAACAGGTATATAGATGCTCATAGGTGCTTCATTTGTAATAGCTCAAACTGGAAACAATCCAGACGTCCTTCAACAGGTGAATGGTTAAACAAATCATAGTACCCACATAGCACAAAATACTGTTCAGCAGTAAGGAATAATGAACTATTTTTACCTGCAACAATCTGCATGAATCTCCAGAGAGTTATGCTGGGGGAAAATGTTCAGTGGCAAAAGTTTACACACTGTATAAGTGTATTTATATAGCATTACAGAAAAGACAAAAAAATATAGAAAAAGAAAGCAGATTATAGCATGAATGGATATGGAAAGGATAGCAACATATGGCAACTGGGCAAGACTATAGAAGGGCAACACGAGGGATCTTTGTTGTGATAGAAATATTCTCCATCTTGACTGTTAATGTCAATATGTTGTTTGTTCTATTCTACTATAGATTTGCAACATGTTACCATTGGGTAAACCAATGTATATATGTATAGGCTTTTTACTACCAGCCTTATTTACTATTTGCATGGGACTTCCTTGGATAATTTTGTAAAACTTCACGTGAATCTAAAATTATATCAAAATAAAAGTTCTATTTAAGAGAAAGCATTTTTTTTTAATTTTTTCAAAAATAGAAGGTGGGCCATTTATATGGAGCAAAACGAAGAGGTAAATACAGAAATTTAGCAATAGCTAAATCTGGGTTAAGTGTTATATGAGTGCTCTTAGCACTCTTGCAAATTTTCTAAGGTTTTACAATTATTTATCAATATAAAAATTAAAAATAGCCTAATAAAAGAAACAAAATTAGAGCAAAGAGGTGGTTATAAAGCAAAAAGACTAACTCCATATACAAGTTCATTGTCAGGAACACAGAATTATGCAGAGAAGAGATGGAAAATAACATTGGAAAAGATTTTGATAGATAGTGCAGTATTTTGACTTGTGGACTGAGGAGCTTGGATATCATGCACTAAACAGTAGAATGTTATTAAATAATTTTAAGCATGTGAATGACATGATCAAAGTGGGACTTTGAGAAATAGTAATCTAGCAGTGGCATGCAAAGGAAGAGATATCAGGTCAGAGAATAATGCAGGCGGGAATGCTAACTGCCTATCAATGTAGTCAGAGGCAAGAAATTATGAGTGAACACTGTAAACAAACAGAAAAGCTTTTATGCTTTTGGAAGGGGGACATCACACACTGGGGCCTATTATGGGGAGGGGGGAGGGGGGGAGGGATTGCATTGGGAGTTATACCTGATGTAAATGACGAGTAGTTGGGTGCTGACGAGTTGATGGGTGCAGCACAGCAACATGGCACAAGTATACATATGTAACAAACCTGCATGTTATGCACATGTACCCTAGAACTTAAAGTATAATAATAATAAAAAATAAAATAAAAAATAAAAAAAAATTTTTTAAAAATCAATTTCATGTGCACAAAATAGGAGAGAAACTAGCTCGAATAGCTACTGATATAAAAATAAATAATTAAAACCGTAGGGATTTTAAATTAAAACAAGTTCAATATGAACCAGGAATATCAAAAGACTCCTAAAAAATCCAATACTAGAGTCTTCGTTGATTCTAGTAGAAATGCATTGTCTGTATAAGAATGATAAAATTCCACTATATTTTACCTCTATCAGAGAAAAAGCTAAATAAAGTACAATGTTCTTGCAGAACATTTTAAATAAGTATTTTTGTTGCTTTTACCTTGTCTGTAGTTTTGAGTTTATAAAAGAAATATAGGGTATTGGAAAATCATGACCTGACTTTTAACAAGCATTGTAAACATGACTTTCACATTCTGAGATCAAAGCATGGGGAGACAGAAAGAGAAGACTGATTGGTACTAACAAGAGATTGAACTTACTTGGGATTGCAGTATGCGTTAAGGAAGCTCTGAGATAAGGTTGACAGGTGAGGAAGACATCTTACGTATTTTCATGATGAAATTATTCCTGCAGGTACCTCCACAGGGAAGTTATTTGCTTGAACAATTTTATCCACTTTTGGTAGCCACTTGCTTAGACAGTCATGCCAGCTCTTGTTCTCTCAATCTATTTTGGGAGACACAACTCCCATGTACGCGTGATGGGCTGTCCTACTCATCTTTTTTGTTTTCTGTTTTCCTCAACTGATTTGACAAATGGTCCTGTTTATCAGTTTAGATAACTTTCTTCTGGCAATAGCTTTGCCAGCCACTGATATTTTAACCTTGGAACATTCCTGGTTAATGTCTTTGCTACCATCTTAAGTTCTGTATCATATATACATACTGAATGATATGAATAATTTATAGTTATAATATATACATCAAATCCTGTTTTCATAGAAATCATAAACCAAAGTGTGTCATTATACAATTTAGTGCATATAAGGAGAGAACCATTAATGGTGGTTTTTCTCAAAACAGCATACATTTCTGTGATCGTTGTACCAATATACCCCAGGGATTCAGGCTCTAATTTCAGTGCCAGGCATCATTCATCCTTTTCCCTCATCATTGTTACCCATTTTTCATGAACTTTTTGGTAATAATGTAATTTTTATAAGATTTAAAATATACAATGCCTCCCATAATCAAAAATGTGGTTTTCGGGAGCTTTCTTACTTAAGGTAAACTAACCTGCTTATAATAAATGTAAAATTTTCTTAATTTGTGGTTTACAACTGTAAAAACTGGCATAAAAGTGATGAACAATAGAGTCTGGGTTCTTCAATGGTTGGATGGTTGACACAACTGGAAAAGTCAACAAAAGAAATTAGTTGGGAAAAAAAGATGAATAGGAAAATTTCAATTCCAGTCAGATGGTAATCAAAAACCATGATGAAGGCCGCGTGTGGTGCCTCATGCCTGTAATCCCAGCACTTTGGGAGGCCAAGGCCAGCAGATCACCTGAGGTCAGGAGTTTGATACCAGCCGGGTGAACATGGAGAAACACCGTCTCTAACCAAAAACACAAAAATAAGCCAGGTGTGGTGGTGTGCGCCTGTAATCCCAGCTACTCGGGAGGCTGAGGCAGGAGAATCACTTGAACCCAGGAGGTGGAGGTTGCAGTGAGCCAAAATCGTGCCACTGTACTCCAGCCTGGGCAACAGAGTGAGACTCTGTCTCAAAAAACAAAAACAAAAACAGAAGAAAACACATGATGAAATGTCTTAGTGAGGTCGCTTGAGTCAGCATTTCAAGACACAATTAAAGAATAGCTTCTCACTTCAACCTCAAACCTCCATTATCCTCAATGTTCATGATTGACTCAAGAATAGGGATCTCATAGAATATTTCTGCATTCTAACTCTAATTAAATTGCATTAGTATGCTTCTCTTAAAATTCCTTTTTGCCCCCTAGTAAAATTTTCCCATGTTACTTTGTAACATCATTATCATAGGACTTATGTATTAACCTACATATATTGGTTCATGTGTTCATCTTTCTCCTAATTCAGGCATCTCTTAAGTGGAGCATATTTTTATTACTCAAGTGTTTGTAACATATTTAGTAATTTGGGTCAATAAAATACTGAAAGAGAAAATATTTCTAAATAAATAGCAAAAAAAACTTATATAAGTTATTTAATTACATAAACATCATATCTCAGAACTATTCATTTGTTTATGTATTCTCTAAAAGAAATACACATATTGTGGGTATTAGTGTTTCACTACATTTTTTTTGTTTCTTTTTATTTTGGCTGATAGAAATTGATAAGAACAATATGAAAAACTCCTATACATTTTTTTTTTTTTTTTTTTTTTTTGAGACGGAGTCTCGCTCTGTCGCCCAGGCTGGAGTGCAGTGGCCGGATCTCAGCTCACTGCAAGTTCCGTCTCCCGGGTTCACGCCATTCTCCTGCCTCAGCCTCCCGAGCAGCTGGGACTACAGGCGCCCGCCACCTCGCCCGGCTAGTTTTTTTTGTATTTTTTAGTAGAGACGGGGTTTCACCGGGTTAGCAAGGATGGTCTCGATCTCCTGACCTCGTGATCCGCCCGTCTCGGCCTCCCAAAGTGCTGGGATTACAGGCTTGACTATACATGTTTTGTACAGATTCACCCATGATTTAAATGTTGCCTCATTTGTTTTATCATTATCTATCTATCTATCTATCTATCTATCAATCAATCTCATATCTATCAATATCTGTTCTTAAGGTTCTTTTCTCCATTTCAGGGATATTTTAAAAACCAAAACAAAACAATCTTTGAATTTTTTCCTCCTGAAATTGTCTCAGTGTTCTTATCTGGGAATTCCCAATGGTTAAATTTTGTGAACTTTTGAGTGGTATAGTCCGTATCTTTTCACTTTTCTCTCATATTTCCATCTTTTAGTTCTAATTTCATCTCTATATTCTAGAAAATGTCAAGAACTATGTTTTACGTTGCATGATATTAATGGATTTCTTAATGTTGTGCCAAACTTGCAATCCCGGAACAAATCAAATTTGGTTTTCTTAATATAGTGCTGAATCTGTTAATATTTTATTTTATGTGTTTGCATTGAAATTCATGAATTACATTAATTTGTATTTTATTTTACTTTTATTGTCTTTACTAGATTGACTTCATAACCTCATTAAAAAGTTGAGAAAATATCTTTATTTTCAGTAGTCTGGAATAATTTATAGAGTATTGAAAGCTATAGTAGAATTTCTGTGTGAATTCATCTGAACAAGGTGCTAAAATGCCTACAAAGTTGAGTAGTTTTCAAATGATTTTATTGATTTCTTCTATCTACTTTGGTCTGTTTAATCTTCCTCTATCTGATGGAGTCAATTTTTGTGCTCACTTCGTTCACACATACTCTAATGGAGTCAATTTTGTAAACATATATTTATTTGGGAAATTAACCATTTCATGTGAGATTCAAAATATTTGCATAGAATAGGCCCTTGTGGTAATTTTTAAAATTAATATTATTTTTAATTGACAAATCATATGTATATACATTCATGAGGTACAATGTGATGCTTAGATATATGTGCACACTGTGGGATGATTAAATCAAATTAATTAACATGGTCAGTAATAATGTATTATATGTTTTAAAAGAACTAAGACACTTTAAATGTCTGACCATAAAAATGATAGGTAAACAAGGTGATAAGCACGTTAATTGCCTTGTGGTAATTTTTAAATTACCTCATGTTAATGCTTAAATTAAAATAGATTTTTGTGGTAAGTTTTAATTTCTCTTGTTTCAGTGGATATTTCCTCCTTATAATTTCTTAATTTGTACATTTGTGCTCTGTCCTCATTTCTTCTTGAACAAGTTAGCTAATAAATTGCCTATATTTGTATTTGTTTTTTAAAGCAATAACTTCTATGACTTGGCTTACTGTTTTACTATCACAATAATTTTTACTTTTAACTTTTTTAACCTTCTTTCTTGTGTTTTCTTCTGATTTAATTTGTTGATAGTTTACTAGATTATTGAGCTGCTATTTAACTTTACTAGATTATTGAGCTGCTATTTAACTTTACTAGATTATTGAACTGCTATTTATGTATACATATTCTTTCCTTTACTAATAAAAGTGTTTTATGCATTTAATTTTCTTCTAATCATTGCTTAAAATATATTCAATAAATTCTGATAGGTAGTGTTTTTCTTGTCATTTATTTTTAAAGAAATTCTGTACTTTTTGTTTTCCCTTGTCACCAAAGAGTTGTTTAATAGGACATTAAAATTTTTTGTTAATAATTTTTTATTTTATTGAGTTGTGATAAGAGAGTACTATATCTCGATCTCTACTTTACAAAATTTTCTGCCTTTTTTATTGCGAACTTTTATTTTTAACTTTATGTTTGATCATTTTTGTGAATTTCTGTATTGTAGGGTGTACATTTTGATACATATCCATATGTAGATTGCTTATGTTCTTTAGTTTTTCTGTCTTCTTTTTGTTTATTGACCAATTGCTCTGTTTTGTACTGAGAATGGTACATTAGCATCTCATTATTTTATTTCTAATTATGTCATATTGAACAGCCTATAGTTTTTGCTTCACGAATGCAGTTGTTATGTTGTTTAGTGCCTATAGATTTCTAGGCATTATACCTTCATTGTGACTTATGTTGTTTAGCATTAAAAAGTATGCTCTCTGTCACAACTGATGTACATTAAATTCTACATTTTCTGATTTAAGCATTGCACCCCTTATTTTCTCATTGCTATTGCTATTATATCATTCATCTTTGGTCTTTCTAAATAATTTTGTTTAACAATTACAGCATACAGTTATTTCTTGCTTTGTGCAATAAATTTAAAAATTTTTTACTAGGTGAGTTAAGCTACTCACATTTATTAGAATGATTAATATGATTTGACTCAGTCTGCCATACATTTTGTAATTGTTTGTATTATATTTGCTATCTTCCTTTTTCTACAAGATATATATTCTTTCCTCTTTAATTTGTAAGAAAAATAAGGTATCTAGGAAGATTTGCATTTTTTTTCTAGTGGTTACTTTTATACTTATTTTTGTTTCTTAGATTTTTTATTTTTAATTTTTGTGGGTATATAGTGGGTGTATGTATTTATGGGGCACATGAAATGTTTTGTTTCACCCATGCAACGTGAAATAATCACATCATGGAGAATGGGGTATCTTCCATCCCCTCAAGCATTTATCCTTTGTGTTACAAACAATCCAATAACACTCTTTTGTTATTTAAAAATGTACAATTAAGTAATTAATGTATTAATGTAACAAGTTATGATTGACTATAGTCACCCTGTAGTGCTATCAGATAGTGGGTCATATTCATTCCTTTGAACTATTTTTGTTTTTTACCCATTAGCCATCCTTACTTCCCCCTCATACCCTCACTACCCTTCCCAGCCTCTGGTATCCGTCCTTCTACTGTCTATATCCATGAGTTCAATTGTTTTGATTCCTAGATCCCAGAAATAGGTGAGTACATGCGATGTTTGTCTTTCTGTGCCTGGCCTATTTCACTTAATATAATGACCTCCAGTTCCCATCCATGTTGTTGCAAATGACAGGGTCGCACTCATTTTTATGGCTGATTAATACTCCATTGTGTATATGTATCACATTTTCCTTGTCCATTCATCTGCTAATGGATACTTAGGTTGCTTCAAAATCGTAGCTATTGTGGATAGTGCTACAACAAACATGGGAGTGCAGATATTTTTGATATACTGATTTCTTTTCTTTTGGGTATGTACCCAGCAGTGGGATTGCTGGATCATATGGTACCTCTATTTTTAGTTTTTTGAGGGACCTCCAAACTGTTCTTCATAGTTGTACTAATCTATATTCTCACCAACAGTGTACAAGGGTTCTCTTTTCTCCACACCCTTGCCAGTATTAGTTATTGCCTGTGTTTTGGATATAAACCATTTTAACTGGGGTGGGACGATATCTCATTGTAGTTTCAATTTGCATTTCTGCAAATCAGTGATTAATAATTTGATGGTCAGTAATTATTGGTGTGATGATCAATAATTTTGAACATCTTTCCATATGCCTGTTTGCCATTTGTATATTTTCTTTTGAGAAATGTCTATTCAAATCTTTTGCCCATTTTCTAAAACAGGATTATTAGATTTTTTTTTCTATAACGTTATCTAAGCACCTTATATATTCTGGTTATTACTCCTTGTCAGAGGAGTAGTTTGCAAACATTTTCTCCTATTCTGTGTGTTGTCTCTTCACTTTGTTGATTGTATACTTTGCTGTACAATCTTTTTAACTTGATGTGATCCCATTTGTTCATTTGTGCTTTGATTGCCTGTGCTCGTGGGGTATTACTCAAGACTGTTTTGCCCAGACCAGTGTCTTAGAGTGTGTTCCCAATGTTTTCTTTCTTTCTCTTTTTATAATTTATAATTTTTAATTAATTAATTTATGTACTTATTTTAGTCTGAGTCTCACTTTGTCACCAAGGCTGGAGGGCTGGAGTGCAGTGGCGTGATCTTGGTTCACTGCAACCTCCGCCTCCTGAGGTCAAGCAATTCTCCTGCCTCAGCCTCCTGAGTAGCTGGGATTACAGGCACTCACCACCACACCTGGCTAATTTTTGTATTTTTAGTAGAGACGGGTTTTCACCATGTTGGCCCGCCTGGTGTTGAATTCCTGACTTCAGGTGATCCGCCCGTCTCGGCCTCCCAAAGTGCTGGGATTACAGGCATGAGCCACACGTGCCCAGCCGGCTCCCCAGTGTTTTCTTGTAGTAGTTTCATAGTTTAACACTTTAGATATAAGTCTTTAACCCATTTTTAAATATTGTGAATGATAGGCTTATAGTTTCATTCTTCTGCATATAGATATCCAGTTTTCCCAGCATCATTTTTGATATATTTTTTTCATATGGTAACTCTATGGTTTTTTTTCTTTATTCCCTCTTAAAAAGAAAAAAACCGGGATAAGTATGCAGGACGTGTAGGTTTGTTACAGAGGATATGTGTGCCATGGTGGTTTGCTGCACCTATTGACCTGTCCTCTAAGATCCCTCTCTTCACCCTCTACCCCTCAACAGGCCCTGGTGTGTGTTGTTCCCTCTCTGTGTCCATGTCTTCTCAATGTTCAGCTCACATTTATGAGTGAGAACATGAGTTGTTTGGTTTTCTGTTTCTGTTACTTTATTGAGGATGATGGCTTCCAGCTTCATCCATGTCCTTGCAAAGAACATAGTCTCATTCCTTTTTATGTCTGCATAGTATTCCATGATGTATGCATACCACATTTTCTTTATCCACTGTATCAGTGATGGGCATCTGGGTTGGTTCCATGTCTTTGCTATTGTAAATAGTGCTGCAATAAACATATGCCCAGCAGCACTAATTGAAGAGACTGTCTTTTCCTCAGTATATGTTCTTGACACCTTTGTCAAAAGTGAGTTCACTGTAAGTGTGTGGATTTATTTTGGGGTTATATATTTTGTCCAATGGTCTATATGTTCATTTATATGCCAGTATCATGGTGTCTGGGTTACTATAGCTCCATAGTATAATTTGAAGTCAGGAAATGTGATTCCTCCAGTTTTGGTTTTGTGCTTAGGATAGTTGTGGCTATTCTGAGTCCTTTTTCACTCCATAAAATTTTAGATTTTTTTTTTTCTATTTCTGTGAAGAATGCCGTATTTTGATAGGGACTGCATTGAATCTGTAAATTGCTTTGGGTAGTATGGACATTTTAACAATGTTTATTCTTCCAATATATGAACATGAAATATCTTCCCATTTCTTGTGTCCTCTTCAATTTCTTTCATTAGTATTTTATAGTTTTTATTATAGAGAACTTTTACTTCTTTGGTCACATTACTTATTAGATATTTAATCTCATGTGTGGCTATTGTAAATAAGATTACTTTTTAATTCTTTTTCATATTGTTTACTGTTGGCATATAGAAATGCTACTGATTTTTCTATGTTAATTTTATATTCTTCAACTTTACTAGTTTATCAGTCCAAATAGTTTTTTTGAAGTCTTTAGGTTTTTCCAAATATAAGATTTAATAATCTGCAAACAAGGATAATTTGACTTCTTCCATTTCAATTTGGATACTTTTTCTTTATTTCTCTTGCCTTATTGCTCTAGCTGGGACTTCCAGTACTATGTTGAATAACAGTGGTGACAGTGGTTATCCTTGTCGTGTTGCAAATCTTAAAGGAAAGACTTTCCATTTTTTTCCCTATTCAGTATGACACTATCTGTGGCTCTGACACATATGGCTTTTATTATGTTGAGGTATGTTCCTTCTATAGCTATTTTTTTAGGGTTTTTATGATGAAAGAATGTTGAATTTCATTAAATGCGCTTTCAGCATTAATTGAAATAATTGTATGGTTTTTATCCTTCGTTCTGTTGATATGATGTATCATATTGATTGATTTGTGTATGTTGAACCATCCTTGCATCCCAGGGATAAATTCCACTTGGTCATGATGAATGACCTTTCTAATGTATTGCTGAATTTGGGTTGCTCATATTTTGTTGAGGATTTTTGTATCAATATTCTTCAGATATATTGGCCTGGATTTTTTCTTTTTTTGCTGTGTATTTGTTTTGTTTTGGTATCAAGGTCATACTAACCTTGCAGAATGAGTTTGGAAGTATTACCTTCCCTATTTTTCAGAGTAGTTTCAGTAGGACTGGTTTTAGTTCTTCTTTAAATATTTGGTAGAATTCAGCAGCAAAGCCATCAGGTCCTGGGCTTTTCATTACTGGGAGACTTTTTATTATGGCTTCAATTCACTTACTTGTTATCGATCTGTTCAGGTGTTGGATTTCTTCCTGGTTCAATCTTGGTAGGCTGTATTTGTTTAGTAATTTGTGTATTTCTTCTAGGTTTTCCAATTTATTGGCAAGTTGTTGCTCCTAGTAGCTACTAATGATCCTTTGAATTTCTCCAGTACTAGTTGTAATGTCTCTTTTTGCATTTCATATCTTATTTATTTGGATCTTCTCTCTCTTTTGTCTTAACTAGTCTGGCTAAAGTTTTGTCAATTTTATTTAACTTTTCAAAAAACAGCTTTTTGTTTCCTTGATCTTTTGTATTGTTTTCTTTACTTTAATGCCATTTATTTCTGCTCTTATCTTTATTATTTATTTTCTTCTTCTAATTTTGGCCTGTACTGCCTTTTAAGTTTACTTAGAGACCCAGAACCCTTCGGCACTTGGTGGCAAGGTTTATGGTAACTCAGATTTGGACTACTGGGATCAGCAATTCCCTCTGGCTAAGGCTGATTTAAATGTGCCCTCCAGGGGAAGGCATCAGCTGAATTTGATCCAGTTTTCCTTTCTGCTCCAATATTAATAGGATAGCACTGAGTTCCATGCCTCATATTGCTGTGTCTCCCTCCCCCAGCACCCAGAGACACTTTGGGCACCATTCGCGATGGCCAGGGGTTGTGGTAGAGTGATGTCAGTGATTCAAGGCTGTTTCTTCTACCTCTTTAGTGCCTTTTTCGGTGATACAAAGTTAAAGCAGCTATTGCTTTCAATTTGATTTTTGATTCTTACGAAGTTGCTTTGCTTATTTAGATAACTGTTAAATTGGTGTCCTCTTAGGTGGGACAATGGGTGGAGCCTTCTGTTCCACTATCTTTACTCCATCTCTGCAAGTTTGAGCATAATCTTGATCAAATTATGCTGAGGAATGCTATTGTGTGGTTTTCTTTTTTCTTTTAAAATATTATTTATCGATTAAATATTAGGAAACTGAAGTAGCCTCCAATATAATCTTAGATGTGTTTTTAAAAATATAATTATCTATTATATTAAAAAAAACCTTGGATTTCTATAGAGAGATGCATGCAGTCAATTCATATTATTTGTGGTATTTATGTGCTATAAAGGTGCACAGACACTGAATTAGGGGATAGTAAGCCATTGCTCCCAGAAGAATTATAGAGACACGTTACTGTGAGCCTCTGTTCACAATATTTCATCAATCAATCTATAAATGTTTTATGTTTGTTTCTGTTTAAAGACAGCTTCTTCAATATGGATTGTGATTCATTAACATTGAAATCAGATTCAATGATCACTACACCTCATGCTTGAACAAAGCATATCTAACACACATATTTTCTCCGGAAGGCACATCAAAACTTTTTGTGCTTAAGAACACTAGACAGCAGTTCAGCACTATACTAGGGGACCATTTAAACAGTGAATTCACCAAGAAAAAACTCAATCAGGTGAAAAATGTAGCACTAAATATGTAGTGAAAAAGGACATGTTTTTATTAGAAGCGCTAAAACAGGAAAGCAAAGTGTCACCTTTTTCTACCACAGTTGGGAATTTTATGTTGGGCCACCCAAACTTTTCATTGCATTGAGCATGCACATCTATGAATGACTGTGAAAGTGTTGCATTTATTTATTTTCGAGTACAAATAAATTTTAGGGAGTAGACAAATTCACCCATACAGAATTTGTGAATGAGGATCGACCATATACGTAGTCAGTTTGCCCTGTAAACTGTAGATCCTCAAGCAATAGAAAATTAGTTTTTATCCTGAGATGGGCGGATCACGGGGTCAGGAGATTGAGATCATCCTGGCTAACACGGTGAAACCCCGTTTCCACTAAAAAATACAAAAAATTAGCCGAGAGTGGTTGTAGGCGCCTATAGTCCCACCTATTCAGGAGGCTGAGGCAGGAGAATGGCATGAACCCTGGGAGGCATAGCTTGCAGTGAGCTGAGATTGCACCACTGCACTCCAGCCTGGGCGACAGAGTGAGACTCTGTCTAAAAAAAAAAAAAAAAAAAATTAGTTTGTATCTAAACAACTTTAAAATATATTCTTCTTTATTGTCTTAACCTGAGGTCTTTAAACATAATAGAACATTGTGATTACCTAGAGAACAAAAACAAGCAAACATTTCAAACCACAAAATAATGATGTCAGGACATATCTTTGAACAATTGAATTAGAACAATGTGGCGTTGGGCCAGGAATTAGTAGCTGTAAATGCAATTTTGTTAGTTACAATATTGGTTTAGAACAAATGGGGTTTTGTGTCATTCAGGGATGTTGGGTGGGCATACTGATTAAGCAAACATCTAACTATGTAAGCAAACGTGAGCAAACATCTAACTATATAAGCACACATTGCAATTAGTAAAGCAGATATAAGGCCAGCACTATAGTCAAAGAATATCACCCTGTCCATATCTATTGTATACTGAAAATAAAAAATGTAATTCCCTTGGGGAACACATGTCTTCCATGCAATTGCTTTGTTCTATCCCAGTTTATGAAGCAGAGTTTGAAGAATATACATGATGCAATGAATTATGCCTGGAATAACCAATGTCCTCTCAATCAAGTGCACTCTTACAGCCTTAGACATTATAGTCACTTTAGCTTGGAGATTGTTATGATTAAACTTGTTCTAGAATGTTCTATTGTTGTCTATTTACCAGAATTCCATACTGAACACGTATGCCTTTCTTGTCAACGTTCCTGGACCAGCCTGCATCGTATGATTTTCCCTTCTTGAAACAGAAAATAATACTGACACCAGAATAGAGGTATAGAAAGGGAAGAATGGAATAATAAAAACTTTGCTGTTGACTTCACATTTTTGTCTTTAAAGTTGTGGGACACATATATATTGTAAAGTTGTATTTGGTTCCGTGACCTATAATTTGGAAGTAACTCAACTCCTGAAAAATACATGCAAAAAATGACAATAATTTCTTTTTTTTTTTCTTCCATTCTTTGTGATGTCAATCCCATTACTTCACAAGGTAAGGAAACTTTTGCTCTGATCCTTGGCTCCATGTTGGATGATTAATATGTTTTCTTTTTATAAAGCCAAGCAAATGTACTTTCTTTGTACAGTCTTCAGTGGATTTGGGAATTGTGCCACAAGAAAACTTGCATTAACATTCAAGCTGTTGTAATTCTTGTGTGACTTTGAACTTACCCTCAATGAACCTAAGTTTTCCTATAAGCAAAAACAATGACAACAATATTACCTCTCCTAAGCAATTCCTGTGAAATAATCTATGAAAAGCAGTTAGCACTACTTGTGATAGCTAGTAGGTGTTTAAAAAGTATTAGTTAGCATAGTTATTATTGACTTTTTATTATTATATTGTTTTCTGGATTTAAAACTATGTATTTCAACAGTGAACACAGTATTATAAATGTCCTTCATCTGGTAATCTTCTGGCTAAAGAGCATTTTTTGTGTGTGAGATGTCACTCATCTATGGAGGCAGAGACCATTTTAATTTTTTTTTTTTTGGCTTTATCCTTAACATCTGACACATAAGAAGTAGGCACCCATATTGTGAATGGCCAGGTAAGGTAATGACTGGATCAATATATAAATCAATATAAATCAATTGAAGTAAATATAAGTCAATTTATAGAGGTTTAATAGAAAAGTAAAAATATTTAGCAGAATTTCAATTTAGTTCAGCTAAATATTTATACTTTCCTATTAAACTCGTTTTTTTCTAATAAATTCCAGCACCTCTTCTTCAGGTGATACTTAGAAGTGCCCCAACTACCCCATCAAGTCTGTTGGCTACTTCAAATGCATGCATTTTACTTCTTCAGGGGCTTCTTTCCTAAGAAAACATGTTAAATGAAGATTCATCAGCTTCAAAATGTAGACGAGATATATTTAAGTAATGGAGGGAAAGGCGTGATGGCTCTCCAATCTAAAGGGTGTCCAATATATGTAATTTTGTAATTATGGGATAATAAAATATTAAGAAGAAATTCCATGTAATTTTCATAGTTATATATCAACCTCTTATACCATAGGGTGAATTGATTCATTTTTCATTTACATTCTTGTTCTGATTAAATAATTGAACCTGCCCTACTCTGAAACACCAGAACAACCCTGGAATATGGCTGAAGGTGCCAACCTTCATTCCACTCTTGTTCAACCCATATGTCTTGGTAGCCCCCTAATAATCATATTCCTTTCACATCAGTTTCTTCAGGCAACAGAGTATTTCCCTACATGGATATCACTCTGACTTTATTGGTAAAGCTCTAAGAGAGGAAGGAAAAGAGAAAGAAAAATATAGAGCAAAATACCAACAACTCACATTTATTGAATCAACATATCTGTAGAGGGAATCATAAACGAATTATAATACTTTCTCCACATAATTCTGATGATCAGTTATAATCATGAAGCTTTCTTTGGGAGCGTTCTAAAATGTATCCATTCCAGAGCCACATCAAGGCCTCCAACACCTCCTGAAAATTCAGATTCTAGGGTACATCTGATAATTACACTGAGGAATTGAGAGATTTCATGAGAAAAATACTGCAAAGGAATACAAGAACCCTCAGTGTTTAGTAAACATCATCGAGGCTTCTAGACAAGCTCAGTTCAACAGAAATATGTGAGCCACCAAAGCAAGTAACCTACAATTTAAAAATTTCTAGTAGCCACTGTAAAAAACGTAACAAGTAACAGGTGAAATAAATTTTAGTAATATATTTAACCCAATGTACCCAGAATATTATTTTTTCATATTAAAGTATAATTTTTACATAACCTTTTTCAAATTTAATCTTTGAAATTTCATGTGTATTTGGCACTTACTGCTGATCTCAATTCAGACTAGATCTTAAGTATTCAGGAGCAACATGTGGCTTGTTAGCTGTATCAGAAAGCACAGCTCTAGAGACAGGTAAATGATTAGAAGTAAAGCCTAATAAGCACAGTATAGAATACAGCATTATTTAAATTTTCACTATGCACCTCAATCCTGCATCCTCAACATTTGAATTGTGTTAAGAAAATATTCTACAGAAAAGTAAAACTCAAAACCAAACATACTTGAGTAAATTAGAATTTGAGAATGTTCAGACAGTCCCATTGCTCTTCGGCAAGCATCCTATCTCTCACAATCACTGTGTCTCAGCCACAGGTGTTGGATGTAGCCCAAGTTGAGAATCCCAGCTGTTTCACAGGGGCTGTGGCAAGTTGACAGCTGCTTTATGACCAGAGCTTGAAATTGAGGCCAATAAACTTAGCACACAGGGACCTGAAGTCCGGTTTGCGGAGACAAGGCCACCATCATGTGGAACCTGACGGAACTGCAGTAAGATTCACGTTTCCATTGCACGGCGAAGACTCAAATGACCTAAGTCATCAACGTATCCCCACGGGGACAACACTTCAAGAATGCCTAATTAACATACCAAAGAAACGTGCAAAAAACTTGGAGATCCAGAGAAGGTTCAGAGAAGGCCAATTCCTACTTCAAAAGAAACAAAAGACAGACTGAAAGAGCTAAATCATGCATGGTCAAAATCAATAAAATCATAAGATGTAAAATGAGGACTTACACAAATCTGCCTGTTGAAACCAAGGCTCACTGAATAAGAGTTCACATATAATACTGGGTTAAATCTACGATTTTGATTGGAAAACTTTTTAAAAATCTTTATTGTAAGATGAGATAGATTTTAAAATAAAGTACTATAGGATGATGAGTTTATCTTTTTGAAGAATGGGCCAGTATAGTAAATTATTAGGAAGGTTTGAAATGACAAGATGTATTTTGGATGGCAAATTGCTTTGGCAATATTAAGGAATTTAGACTCTTTCTGTGACAGTTCTATATAGTCTGTCTTCTGGTTTCATAACACCGTACATGTGTAACACAATGAGAAAGTTTCAAAATATTCAAACATAGAAAAGATAGGCACATATTATTGTGAAGTTGATAAAATGGTCAGGATGTGTCTGTTGATGAAAATGAAAGCCCAACATGTAATCATGTAATATTAAAAAACATGGTGCCAGCGAGGCGCGGTGGCTCACGCCTATAATCCCAGCACTTTGGAAGGCCGAGGCAGGCGGATCACGAGGTCAGGAGATCGAGACCATCCTGGCTAATACAGTGAAACCCCTTCTTTACTAAAAATACAGAAAATTAGCCGGGCATGGTGGCGGATGCCTGTAGTCCCAGCTACTCGGGAGGCTGAGGCAGGAGAATGGTGTGAACCCGGGAGGTGGAGCTTGCAGTGAGCTGAGATCACGCCACTGCACTCCAGCCTGGGCCACAGAGAGAGACTCCATCTCAAAAAAACCAAAAAACAAAAACAAAAACAAAAAAAACCATAGTACCACAAAGAATATTAGCATGTTTTCACTATATCTTCCACTGAAAGACCTGTGTCTTCCTTTCCCAGAAACAAGATCCCCAAACACACGACATTTGCTCCCTGAAAACTTCAGGGTATATTATTAGCCCTATGTTTTCTGAGCCTGTAGAAAAGATGATGTGAGCAGGAGCCAATATGGATTAATTAATTAAAATATGTAAGAACAAATTATCCTGTTTTGAAGGGGTTGACATGTAGGGTATGATGATTTCTACACAGCATTTAACTAAAGGTTACTCTTGTTTCTTGGCTAATAATATGGCGAAGTATTGTCTGGATTACTGTCCTACAAATTTGAGCAATTTTTCCAGAGAAGTTTAGTTCTTTTTGTATTCAGGGGCATTTCTAATAGAATATTTGTAACCTCTCTGATTTATCTTATCCTTTAAATATTATAGCAATGACATGACTTAATGCTTAGAAAACATGGTTATCAAATTTGCAGATGACATAAAATTCAGAGACTAGCTAATATGATAGATGTCACAATCAAATTTTAAAATGATTGTGCAGGCTTAATAAAAAAAGATGACATTTAACAAAGATAAATGATCTGGCATTTTAGTTAAAACAATAAATTTTATAACCAGATTGGGAAGACCTTTCTTTGAAGAAATTTATATAAAAATAATCTGAAACTTTTATTTATCACAAAATACAAGTTTGGCAACGTCCACACAATTTTAGTTTACTAAGATGGATTTCTGGGGTCCAAACCAAATTTGGTGATAATCCCCCGAACTCTGTGTTTAACTGACAACACTGTGTTAATTTCAGGGCCGCAATTTGAGAGAGAAACTGACAAATTAAATGGTATACGGATAAAGAATGTTGAGATTTATAGTGCTGTAGAAGCCACTTATAAAAAGATGCGTTTAAAGAAAATGTAGTTATTTTCAGGACAGCACAGTGTTTATGTTCATAAATTATGAAATAAAAGAGATCTCAGTTTAAGTCCCAGAAGAGCCATTAACCCTGGTAATCTGACCTTGGGCAAGGTGTTTAATGTTTTTCAGCCTCAGTTTCTGCATCTGTAAATTGTTTATAATAATGATGACAAAGAGGATATATGCTAGCAGAAGTTAGATTTTAAAGAGAGACCGCAAAGTAGATATATTCCATTTAGCTTTGTATGATAAAACCACTGGAGGAAAGGGAATTTTGTTGAGTATATTGTAATAATTTCAATTACCCAATTGAGTAGTTGAGTTAACCCATTAAATTACACAAATTATCTGTATAGGTAATGAGCTCTTGGCCACTGAAGCTATTCAAAGCTGTCTCAGTTAAGAGCTTGCAGGGGATTTCTGCTGTTAGTTGTAGGTTTGAGGATACCTATGATAATATTTATGGCCAGTAATTGTCATGAGGAAGTTGCACAACCAAGAGACAAGCAGGTGACCTGCTTCTGAGTCTCTGAGTCTAATGAAAATAGACACACACCTTCGAACAATTACATTAAAATGTGTTAAGGAATAAGCGTGGAGCACTAAAACAGAACAAAGGAAGAGCACCTGTGATAGCCACAGTTTACATGTCTGGTAGGATTTCCTTAGCTCCATTGCTCATTTTTGTTCTTATTTGAAATGTCACCCTTTAGAATGAAAACAACAGAAAACCTTCAAAGTATTTATTGTCCTGCAACACATTCTCTTCTCCCAAATCTTATTCTGGTATTCTGTACATTTCTTTCTCCCCCAAACCCTTCCTGGGTTCTTCTTCTTTAAGTTTCCCCATCTCATATTCATAAAGAAGTAGAAGGGACAACAAAAAGGCAAAAATTCTTCCCTACATCCTGTTTTCTCTCAAGGCCTTCATTTTTCCTTAATAGACCAAATGTCATTGTTTGCTTAGGAGTAGGAAACAGCCATTTTGGACCTATAATGGAGATCTCAAGTCTTCTCTTTTGCCAACAGTTTTTTTTCTAGTTATGTGACATTAATATAGTTTTATTTTCCTGGCTGATTTCTGAGCTTACATATTGACTGGACTTGAATGTTCTACAGCTGCTTTGCTTCTTTGGAAAAAACACAACCAGTTTTCTAGCTTTATTCCCAGGTTGTATGGGTATCTAGTCCTATCCTGTCTCTCAGACTGCTATTTCTCTAGGTGTTCAGTCATAGGGGCTGCACCATAACATTCCATTTTGGAAGGGACAAAGGGAAATTATCTGTTTCTCTTAATGTAACCATTCAGTTTATTGTTTTGGGGGGATATTTGTGAAGAGGGGTGACTTGGCTGCTGATATCTCTCTCTGTAAAAAACATATTTCTAGCATTTGAGAGCACCCTGCATTAGGATGCAAAACAAGAGAAGCTCACCTCTTTGTACACCAAGTGGAATTGCTACAGACTTAGGATGCTGCTGCTTAAAACAGATTTTTACCTAAGCCATATCACATCTTGTTTTTCCACTTCTTCCTTTGACTGCTGAATCCATTCCACATTCCGTGTACAGATTGACTTGGTAATAAAGATAGATAATCAATCACTAAGCTGGCAGAAAGACAGGGAAGGCATCCCAACAGAGCCATCTGATCCCTGAGGAGAGAAGGATGTATGGAAGCTGGTGGCTGGCCAGAAAGAAACATTCCCTTGAGCATGCAACAGTTAGGGACATTTTTCTCTTTGTACAGTTCATATCATCAGTTTACATTTGAATCCTTGAAGTATTACAAGAGTTCCCGAGCAGTAATTTACCTTCCAGATGTTTTGGTTATTTTTGTTTCAATCTTGGTTTAATTTCTAGATTTATTTTCTAAGTTATCAAAGCTTATTGCATGATAATGTCTGCATTTTGCAATTTATCGAGGCTTTTTTTTTTTTTTTGCATAAGAGGTGTGATTTTTGTATGATCGGTCTTTGCCAACATACCAAGGACTCTTAAATAAGTGTTCCTTAATTTTCATTACTTAATATGACTAAAGGATATGGGTAGTGCGAAGAGGAATTGGATAATTTTAAGCCATGGCTAACAAAACAACCATAGCCAAATTGAATGATTCTGTAGGTGTATTAACCAGTTTACAGAATAATGTAACTAAAACAGCATAAACCTGGGGAAGAAATCCTACAGTCCTTTTAGTGTCTGAATTCTCCTTGTTTCTCTAGTTAATTCACCTGGAGTTTCCGAATACACAGTTTTACTGCAATCAAATGGCTATTGAGTTTGCTTTGTTGTTTCCTGACACTATAGCAGTACTGCAAGTAAAATCAGATTTTGTTGTTTTAAACACAGCTAGATTTTCTATTTTTAACCTTTTCTCTTTCCCTCTCTCTCTCTTTCTTTTTCTTTCTTTTTTCAGCATCCAAAATCTTTAGTAAGAGGATAGGATCTAGAGTCAGTTCTTGTAGCCTCGGCTGGCCAGTCGGCCTCTGGCGCGCTCGAACTTCCGGCTCTTGGAGCGGATGTATGGTTTGGTGTGGCTGTGTGGTGTTTCCGGGGCCTTGCCAAAATGCCGGTACACCTCTCGGCCCTTGCGAGGACCAGAGAGCAGGACGGTGCCACAGCCTTTGGGGGAGTCCGGGGCCAGCTGGTCGAAATTGAGGATCTTGCGCCCGGCCCTGAGGATGCCGCTCAGGGACCAGCTGGGCATGCGCAGTGCACACACCTTCAGTTTGGCCACCTCCAGATCCCGTACGTCATCCGACCCCACAACCACAGCGTTTCTGTTTTCCCGGCCAGGAAGCTGTATCTTCCGGATCATCTGGGAAAGGACAGAGGTGGTCTGTTGGTGCGATTCATAAACAACCTCTTCAGCACAACCTGGTTGAATGTGGAGTTGTTTCATCTGGCCAGAAACCTGTACAGCTTGACCAACAGCTTCAGGTAGACCAATATCCTGGTTCTTGGGCTCCTTGTGCCGACCTTTCGGTCCTTGGGGCGGATGTCAACCCCCATGATGGCGCCTTCTGTTTTGTGTGTTGTTATTTTTTCCCTTGAGCGCGGATAGGAGTTTCTCTTTTGCCCTGTAACTGAAAGAAAAAAGTTACATAGATTTAAGTGTGGATTTCTTTTCACTGAGTTAATCTGGCATGTAATGATCCCACCTCATTTTTACATTCTTTTTTTAATGTTTTATTTTTAATTATTATGGGTACATAGTAGGTATATATATTTATGTGGTACATGTGATGTTTTGATGTAGGCATACAGGGTGTAAAAATCACATCAGGATAATTGGGGCAACCATCACCTCAAGTATTTATCATTTCTTTGTGATAGGAACATTCTAGTTCTACTCCTTTAGGTATTTATAAATATATAGTAAATTACTGTTGACTGTAGTCACTCAGTTGTGCTACCAAATACTATCTAACTATATTTTTCAACTCAATAATCATCCCCACTCCCCCAGTCCTCTCCCACTACTACCCTTTCCAACCTTTGGTAACTATCATTCTACTCTCTATCTCCATGAGTTCAGTTGTTTCAGTTTTTAGCTCCCACAAATAAGTGAGAACATGTGAAGTTTGTGTTTCTGTGCCTGGTTTTTTTCACTTCACACAGTGTCCTCTAGCCTCATCCATGTTGTTGCAAATAACAGGATTTTATTCTTTTTATTGCTGAACAATATTCCATTGTGGATAAATACTACATTTTGTTTATCCATTCATCTGTTGATGGACACTAAAGTTAATTCCAAATCTTGGCTGTTGTGAAGAGTGCTGCAATGAACATGAGAGTGCAGGTATCTCTTCAATATATTGATTTTATTTTTGGGGATATATACCTAGAAGTGAGAATCCTGGATCACGCGATAGTTCTATTTTTAGTTGTTTTGAGGAACCTCCATAGTGTTCTCCACAGATAACATATATGGTTTTTGTTGTTGTTGTTGTTGTTTTGAAACAGAGTTTCACTCTTTCACCCAGGCTGGAGTGCAGTGGTGTGATCTCGGCTCACTGCAAGCTCTGCCCCCCAGGTTCAAGCGATTCTCCTGCCTCAGCCTCCAGAGTAGCTGGGATTATAGGGGCCTGCCACCACGCCCTGCTAATTTTTGTATTTTTAGTAGAGATGGGGTTTCACCAGTTGGCCAGGCTGGTCTCAAACTCCTGACCTCAGGTGATCTACCCACCTCTGCCTCCCAAAGTGCTAGGATTACAGGTGTGAGCCACCACACCCAGCCAGATTTTTGTTTTTCTAATTGTTTGTTTGATTTTTAGCTAAGGAAATAGCAATTGTGTTTTTTTATTATTGTTTTAGATTCCATTCTTTTTTGCTTATTGAGGAACAACTGTTACACTGAGTTCGCGTCTTTCTTATTTCTTTTCATTATCTATTGTGTTCTTCATTGTTTTCTCTTTCCCTCTAGCTTATGGGAAACTTGTCAAGTTTGACCAATATGTCACCAACTCAATATTCTACAATGCCAATTCTGCTTCTTATTGCTTCCAAAGATTGATATTTGTCCTTTCAGCTGTGTTTTCAATTTCTGTGAAATTATTTCTTATCCCATCTGTCCCTCATTCATCCATTGTACCTTGTTATATCCTTGAACTAGCCTTTGCTCTCTTTTTGGTTTTCTTACTTGTTTCATAAAAGTATTTTTACTTAATTTCAGAGAAGTAGACTGATTTGTAGTTGTGTGTGTGTGTTTCAGGATGTACATAAATTTGTAGAGGTTACTCTTTCTATAAATTTCTTTAAGTTGAAATCCATTTTTAAAAACCTCAATATTTTTATAGACTCCATGCAATAGTTGATATTTACATTTTCCATTCCTTCATCTAGAAATAAGAGTTATTTTCCAGACACATTTTTTTCCATGTACAAAATGCCTTCTCCCTATCCTGTCTCCAAAAGGCATTTTTTTTTTTTACTTCATAGTTGGAAGCCTGAAGTTTCAAACTCTGTTCCAAGTGCCTAACAGAATTTTATAATAATAATAATAGCTAGCATATACATCTCTTTCACCATATTCTAGGCATTGTTCCAAGAGCTTTACATATTTTCATTCATTTGATCCTCCCAAAAGCCCTATTAGGTAGATACTAATATTTTACCTATTTTACAGAGAAGAAAATTTAAGAATAAGGAGTCCAAGTAACCTTTGGCTACCACATGGCTGGTAAGTGGGAGAGCCAGGATCATAACCCAGGATATTTTACCTTAGACTTCACTCTCATTATCCTACTAATTTTTAGAGCTCCAATTCTTATCTTGACTTTACCTTATCTTACTACCTTAGAATCTACCTCCTTATCTCAGACTCTCACCTCCTTATCTTACTACCTTAGAATCTACCTCCTTATCTCAGACTCTACCTCCGTATGTTACTACTTCCTTACTATCTTACTACAACTTATCTACTGTAGCTTATGTTTTTGTTTGTGTGTGTTTTCCATATTAGAGGTTCATAACCTTTTTGGATCTCAGTCATCTCAATGAATAAACAAACGAAGTACTCAGTAATGTACATTCAAAATTTTGCATACAGTCTTATACAATCATGTATTCAATAGATCTCTGGTTCCCCTGGGTTTAGATTCTCTGCTGTAATGGATCAAGTGCACTCTGAACACCCCAATGCCGGGGGACTGTTCCTGATGCGCTTGAAGATTCCTCAAAATATGTCATCAATATTCCCCTTACATCTTGATTAATTGTCTTCTGGAAATTGTATCCCACTAGCTGAAAGAGAGATCTTGGCCAGATAAGGTGGGAATGACAGTCAAATAGCCTGGAAACAAAGTACTCATGAGATAAGGAAATTTTTGACTCACTTTCTGGGGATTATTCATTCAAGGGGGATAAAGAAGGTAATAACGTTCTCCCAGATTGCTCAGAAAATCTTGTGTTCTTTCTAGTAATTTTGTGGCAGTTTGTAACAAGTCATATTTTTCATTAACTACAAGAACAGTGGGAAAAATCTGTGGTTTCAGTTTTACTGTATTGTGAGTGTGTATACTGTTTCTCATAATCTCACAAACATATTAGTGGAAATGAAGGCAATCACTGCTTACAAGGAAGAATCCAGGTTTTAAGGGGCCTAGAGCTTTTGCAATCTTAAGGATCATTTTAGGTTTGAATACTAAATTAATTAGGTACAAAAGTGAGTATGTGTTTGGAAAGAGAAAGGAATCACAGCAATTAAGCATTAAAAAGCTGACAATGATTGATTAAATAATCATGGTTTTTCATTATGGAGGTTGATGCCAGCCTTCTGCTTGTCAGTTTTTGATGATTCTGGTTAAGCGAGTCATGCGACATCTATGTTCACTGCTCATTCATCTTGCAAGTAGAAACGCTGTGGATAGACATTTGTATATGTACCATTTATCAGCTAGGCACTTACAGGGTATAAATGTTATAATACAAGTTATATATATATTTTTTGCACTGAACAAAGAACCATATGTAACAATAAAGGCATTTGTTCAATAGGACTATATGATCATAAAATTTTAGAGCAAAGATGGATATAGCAGAGTGGATATGACTATATCAGTGATGTTTTTGATTTCAGTATGAGTGAAAGAATGTTAAACACTGTCATCAAAAGAAAAAGTGGATTGTTTGGTATTACAACTAGGCTAAGTTAGAGATCAAGTAATCCAGATACAAGTTTATTGCTATAAGATGAACTTTTTAGTTTGTTTATGTTTAGTTTGGAAAGTCATTTTAACATTTGCATTATGATGAGAATTTTTGCTTATTTAAAGCTATGACCTTACTTGATTTATATTTTAAAATGTACTATTTACCATCAAAGTATTTGAAGATGTTATTTCTTGTAATTATAAATAATACAACTAAGAATCAAAATTTCAAGATAAAACTTTAAAAGACAGATGTTTTACAGAGCACAAATATATTTCTGATTTGTAGAACTAGTGACTTTTACAGTTGTCCTTCAGCCTTTTTCCATTTAAAAGTTGTCAGGCAAACAAGTTTAAATTGTAAAAAAAAAAAATGTAATAAAAGGCAGGCAAACCCCAAACCTTTATTTTGGCTTTGTTTCTGCATATTCTTCCATATTAATACTTTCATCTATTTTCTATAAAATAAATGAAAAATATGGTGTGTGGACAAAACAGAAGTCAAGCATCCAATACTACAAGAAACTTCAGCTCCATCCTTCTGTCAGTTAAATTTCTTCTTGTCCTCATTTTCAAAGCACTGATAGTAGGTACAGGACAAAGAACTATGGTAGCTCAGACACTTTAGAAAAAGTTCTTGTTATTTCACTATCTTTGCCCATTAAAGCTACTGTAATTCTCAACTATTCTACAGATAAATGTTAGAAGGCAGCGGTAGTTTAAAGCAGTTTTAGAAGATTTAGTAGCAGTTGGTGTTTAGCAATTGGTCTCACACTGGTCTTTGAAAAGCCAAAAGTAAAGCTCCAAGAAAATAAATAAATCCTTCTGTTTTTCAACTGAATAATTATTTATTGTGAATCTTAATGATGTTGTGGGAGATTCAAAAGAAATATTACAGGTGTTTAGAGGCTTGTTAGAAAAAAAGACACATAGGATACCCAAGTTAACAATTCAAGATTTCAGTTGGTTGCAGTGGCTTACTCCTTTACTTCCAGTACTTTGGGAGGCCAAGGCAGGTGGATTGCTTGAGTTCAGGAGTTTGAGACCAGCCTGGCCAACATGGTGAAATCCTGTCTCTACTAAAAATACAAAAAGTAGCTGGGCATGGTGGTACATGCCTGTAGTATCAGCTACTTGGGAGGCTGAGGCAGGAGAATCACTTGAGCCCAGGAGGTGGAGGTTGTAATAAGCCGAAATTGCACGGCTGCAATCCAGCCTGGGCAACAGAGGGAGACTCCATCTAAAAAAAAAAAAATCCAAGATTTCATTGATTAAATGTGTATTTCATGAAGGACACTGTACAAGGTTGGGAATACAATGATGGAAAAAGACAAATCGCCAGCCCTTGAATCTCATGGTCTGATGGAGATTAATAAAGAGTCTGACCTCAAGGCGGAGCTGGTTGTGAGCAGGGATGGGTCAAGAGCTCTATTCACATTTGGGTTACTTGGGAGTGAAAATGGGTGTGCACCAGGAGTGGTAAGAATGAGGTCTTCAAAGCAGGAATTTCTGCTGAGACTTTGAAAGGTCTAAGTGACATGTTTGGTATAGCTTGATGATGAAACTTTCAATGCCAGAATAGCATCTGGATTTGAGCTGATAATGAGGACCTTTTCCAGTTTTGAGTAGAGGAAAAGAGCATTAAAATAGTGAAGACATACATTTTGATACTACAAAATCCATTAAAACACATTAGGTAAATATGGAAAGTCATGTCATCAATAACATTCTCTTTCTTAAAGTTTCTTTTGATAGTAGAATTACACTTGACAAAGGGAAAAGGCTTAAACGCTTACAGAATAGAATTCACGACTTTAAGATCAATAATTCTACATTCAGCAGTCACCTAAAATTTGAGACACTGCTATCATATGCCAGGTACTTGCCAGTACACAGTAGTAAACAAAATAAAGGGGGATCTTCTCTCATGGAGTTCAGGAGTCTAGTAAAGTTAACTACTATTTGTGTGCTATGCTAAGCAACTGATAATGCATTTTAATTATCATTGAGGGTAAAGCACCATTACTTCTGTTTCACACAGGAGGTTAAGAAGCTTGCCTATGGTCTTATGGTCTTACAGCTAGAGACAAAGGTAGAGATTTTCAATATTGTAGTATGCTGTCTACAGCAGACCTGTGGCTTCAGAAATTTACTAGTACACATTTAATTCCCTTTAACTGGGTTACTTTTAAAGGCCAGTTAAAAGCAGAAAATTGTTAACCATGGTTTGTCTTCCAACAGTGGCATGGGAAGGGGCAGCACGGTTTATGGAGGAGTTTTTGAATATATTACAGATACATATACATACATACACATGCACACACACATATATATGGTTCTCTGGGCCTTATAGAATCAGATATTAATTTCTCCAGATTTGGAAAGTTTTCTTTAGATACACTTTCCTCCTCTTTCTGTGTTCTTTCTGAAATACCCAAAACATGTATATAGGTTCTCTTGATAGTGTCTTATAGTTCCCATTTCTTTATTATTTTTTTATTTTAGTTTTTGTTCCTCTTACTGGGTAATTTCAAATGATCTATCTCGAGTTAATTGATTCTTTTTGAGAGTCTACTGTTGAAGCTCTTAATGGAATTTCTTAGTTTACCTATTGTGTTCTCTAGCTCCAGAATTTAATGATTTCTGTCTCTTTGTTTTACTTCTCATTTTGTTTACGTATTGTTTTTCTGATTTAATGTAGTTCTCTGTATGTATTCTCTTGCAGCTCACTGAGCTTTTTCAATAGGATTATTTTGAATTATTTGTCAGGCAGTCCATATATCTCCATTTTTAGAGTTGACTACTGATGCTTTGTTATGTTTCTTTGATGGTGTTACATTTTGTTGATCATTCATGATTGTTATGGTCATGCATTACTGTCTGTACATCTGAAAAAGTGGATACTTATTCCAGTCTTTACAGATTGCCTTCAGTAGAGAAAACCCTTCATCAGTCAGCTTATTCAGAGATTCTGTTCATACAATATGGTATGATCAATGGCCAGGCTAGCCTGTCACCTGATTGGTAGCAGTGGACTTAGAGCCTATATGTTAAGAGCCAGCCTGCAGTGAAGATTTACAGGTGCTTCAGCCTGACCTGGATGGATTCTAAGTCTTCAGATACCAGCCTGGAGTATGAGGTTGTGGGAACCTGCCTATTACTGAGTTTTACTGAGGTGGGGCTTTTGTTGGAGTAAGAGGAAAATCTGGTTCTCATTTCATTGTCCTTTCCCTTGCCTGGGATGAGTGAAAGAATAATGTGGGTAATGAGAAACTGTTTTTATTCTCTTCAATCAATCTTTTCTTATTTATTTGTCATACCCAGATGCTGTAATCTTTCACTTGGTTTTCTTAGCTCTTGTGAAGGTATTGTGTTGTGTTGACAGTTGTTCAAATTGGTATTTTTGTAAAGTGCTGAGCACTAGACTGTCTTACTCTACTGCCTTGCTGACATCATTACTTACCTTGGCATCACGTAGCTCTATTCAGCTCTATCTGAATGAGAAACCTGTGAGAGGCAGGTTTCTCATTCAGGCGAAGATATCTGAAAAACCCTTTTGCAGACTGTTGCATGCCACTATTTTCTCTCTTCAGATGGGTTAAGGATGCCCTACTTTTAAGTCATCCTGGAGGAGCATCTGCCACAGCTGGCCGCTTCACACAGGTACACCAGCCTAGGCAGAGGCCACAGGGGGAAAAGCCAAACTGCTCCTGGAGGAAATACTTGGTAGCTTTAATTCTGGAACTGTCCCCCATCTATTTATCTATCTAAACACTTGGTAGCTTAATTCTGGAACTATCCTCTATCTATTTATCTATCTATCCATCCATCATATATCTCTTTACTAAATATTAGTAATAAGATTATTATTGGATTTAATAAGCCTTTGTGCCTTTTCATAAAAAAATAATATTTTATATTGAAACTAAATGGATTTTAACTTGAAAAGTTTAATATCTAATGGGCACAAAGAAATTTGTTTAACTTATTATTTTTTAAAATATTACCTGATTTACCAGATATCTGCATGTTCATTACCTGCTTTTCTTCCCAAATGAAAACAGCTTAATTGTATTTATGATATACGTTTATTGTAAAAGTTCAAACTATAAAAATGTGAATGATAAAAAATTGCCTGAAGCCCACCAGTTATTAATTTATGATAGTAATAAATATCTAATAGCTAGATGAGTGTGCATACACATTTATACATATTTTTAAAATATAGTAGTTATATTTTGTAACCTGTTTTATACACTGTCTTTTTAATTCAAAACTATGTTACATAAGACATTTAATGTCAGATAATATAGGTTTACATTGTCATTTTCAGTGACTATAGAGAAATGTATTGTTTAAAATATTTAAATAAACTGATTTTATACTTTAATTTTCAAAATGAAAAACCTTAAGAGTGAAAGGGAACCCTACTTACAATCATGATGAAACAAGAGCCATGAATTGTCCTAGGAAAACCAGGATACATGGCTGCACTCTTTAACCGATTCCATAATGCTGGACATTCAAATTGTTTCTAGTTCTTGAAACAATTTGAATGTGATGAATTATCTGCATATTATCTGCATATTTGCAGGCTTATCTGATCAGCAATTTAGGAAATGTTCCTGTATGTGGCTTCTGAGTCAAAGGATATATACAACTAAAACATTGGTAAATATTTCCAAAATACTTTTCAAAAGTTTATGCATATTTATACTCCCGTTAAAAGTACCAGGGAGGATATTTCCTTCACTTTATCTTCAAAGTAGATAAATCAGTTTTCTTAATCTTTGCCAAATTGATAGGTTAAAAAGTAATATCTTGTTTCTAATTTTCGTGTTTTGTTTTTGATTAGTAAATATTTTTTCTTTTTACTATTTAGTGCCGATTTTTATTTATATGGCAATGTATAATAAGGGGTTAAAAGAGAGTCAAAGAGGTGTCCTCTGTTCTTATACTTCACCCATTTTTCTTTGTAACATACTTTCTTTTTGGTTTTCATTGATCTGTAGGAATTTTTGTGTAAATGGATATTTATCCTTTTATGATTTAGTATTATAATTTTTAAATACATAGGCTTTGGAATCAATCCAAGCTTAGTGCAAACTGTAGTGCTAGAATTACTAGCTCTAGGACTTTGAACAAGCTCACTGAGATTTATATATCTTTCATTTTTAAAATAGGAATACAGAGTTATTGAAATGATTAAATTAAATGCTGCCTATAAATGATAAAAACATAAAATAATGATAATAATAAATATAATAATAAAGGTAACTGCTAAATTCACTGTTATCAAATTACGTTGCAGGTATATATTTTCATTTTGTCAGTAGCACCTTAAATTTTTTAAGCTACTTATGTCATTCAAAATTTCTTGCTCTTCTTTTAAAAGTTGGCAGGATATTCAACATTTTTCTTTATATTTTCTTACCTTAGATGTCATGTCCTATAAAGGACACCACTAGTAAGAAAATCATTATGTATATTTTCTTCTAAAGACTTTATGGTATGATTTTTTTCATTTTGAGTCACCCGAAATATAATTTGCTATTATAAGTAAGATAGGGCTACAGTTTTGGTTTTTTTTGCCCCAAATAACTACCCAGTTGCCCCAGCCACTATTGAAAAGTCAGTTGCCTTTCTCATAGTTGAACTAACAGTTTTGTCATATACTAAGTTATATTTGAGTCTATTTCTGAACTCTCTGCCCATCAGTTTATTTACCTCTGTTCAATTGCCATACGTTCTCCATCTCATTATAATGCTCGTATTGCAGTCAATCTCCCTCCACACTTCCGTATGCTTTCCAGCTGTACCAGACTCTAATTTCCCAAATATGTCTTCCTGTATTTCATACTTTCATACCTAATACTGTCATTCAATTTGTCTTAAGAGTGTCCTATTCCCTTCCAACACACACTTATCATGTAGCTCGTTGGTGTCTTCAAGCTTCAGTACAAGCATCACTTCTACTAAGCAGTCTTTCCTTAGAATCTAGTCATGTTTTGTTATCCTTTTTCTGTACTCTCAATATCTGAACATATCAATATTTATACCAGGATAGTTTTCACATGCTTATCCTTGATTTACACACATTGATTGTATGTCTCCTCCCCTAGAAAGTGTCCGGAGACTGTGTCTTATTCAACTTGTATCCCCAGTGCCTGAAGCATAGGAGGTGTCCAATAAATTTAATTCTGTGAATGAGTAATTTTGGTTTATTAAGTGTTGCAGAATGTTCAGTTAAAGGAAAACATGTTGTTCCCTTTAATAATTCAAAGCAGTTTCAACCAAAGACCTGAGCCACATGGTAAATTATAGAAACAAGAGAAGTGAGCAAAAGTTCCACTTTTGTTAATTTTGCTACAGTTGGATGAAGTGGGTGACTTCATGGCCAAAAGTAACATCTTTCTAATAAGTACCACACACACACACACATGTTGGGGGCCGCACCGGGGGTGGTGGAGAATGAAAGAACACACACAAAGACAAAGACACACAGAGAACATGGCGGCCGCACTCAGAGCCTCCGCCTCACTTTATTTATACTCCATAAACCTCACGTCAGCAGAAAGAATGCAATGCAAAACAAACTTTCTTTTCCCACATGTAACCTTCTACTCAGTACCTTGTTTCTATATTCTTTCTTATCTACCCGCCTTCTTGGCGCCTACGGGAGTTTATTAAAAGTTCAGTTGGAGATACTGTCCTTGAGCCCTATCTATTCTCAGCATACTGTTTTCAAAGGCCCCTGCACACACAGACACACACACACACGAATGAGATATGCTCAGGGGAATATGTATATTCATATATATATTAATGAAATATGTTCAGGGGAAAGGAGCAGGAACAAGGTGCGTCTGTCCACTTTATTTTACTGTTTTGTTTTTGTTATTGGCCCCAAAAACAAAATTCAGATATTGGAGCAAAGAATACGAATTTGATGGAAAATTTTGTATTATTTTAATGGGGAACAAATGGAAAAATTTGTTCCCCATTAGGGAACACAGAGGGACATTTGACTTCAGAGGCAAATGGCATTGTGGAGTAGAAAAAGCTGTTCTGTGCCCCTGGTGATGGAACGAAGTAGACAAGACATGAAGGTTTTTTGCACCATAGTCATTTCTTGGAATAGTGAAGCTTCCACAGCCAAACAGAACAGAACAAAAATAAAAAAAAATTTGTGTCTAAGTCAAAGAAATTACAACCCACAATTATTTCTGATTCTGAGTACATAATTCTTTCGTTCAACAAATATTTAAATCCATATTACATGCCCCAAACTGAAAATACAACAAAGAGCACAGCAAGGTCCCTACCCTCATTGAGAATACAGAGTTCCCTGTGTTTAGTGTGTTGAGGAGAAATGCGTCAATGGTGGTCTAAACTAAAAGTGAGAGTAGGTAGAGGATAAAATGTATATATTTATATTTTCCCTTGATCTTTCTATACTATAATGAACAAGTTATTAAATGACTTATGCTTTAATGATTACTTATTTTCCAAAAAATTTTATTACTGTTTTCTTCCCATTTTATATCCCCATCCTGTACTGTACACATCCGTTCCCTAGTAGTGGCTACTGATATTATAGATCTGGCTATTCAGAGAAACCTGGAGCCTTCTCTAAAGTGGTTCTCAAACCCTGGTATAGATAAGAATATGTTATGGGGTTTTGAAAATGGGCTTCTCCTCTGAGTATTCTGAGGCAGTAGGTCTGAAATGGAATTGTGTCTTCTAAGGGTACCCCAAGTTGAGAACCACCATTCTATGGAATTGAGCAAGTATACTTAGTGATTGTAGATGACATCATTACTTACAAAATGAGGTGATGGTGTGTGAAGAAAAGTACTTTTTTATTACCTCTGCATTTTATATACAATATATATAATTTTGACCATCGACAGCTAATAATAGATATCATCCCCAAGTAGTCAGTCCTAGAAATGACTGGTGTCTAGTTCAATAGCTATATTTTAAGGTCTGATCCATCAGGGTATAAGTGGTATGCTAAGTTTTATGTATGTTCCACTCTCCATCCTATTTAAAGAGCCATTAAATCATTAACAACCAAATGAATCATGCCAATGATGTCATGCCTTTTCCCGCATGTGTGTATACCTTTTTTCTTGCCTAACTGGCAAATCTTTCTCTCTGTGTGTCTCTCTCTCTGTCTCTCTCTCTCTCTGTCTCTATCTCTCTCTCTCACACACCCCCCCCCCAATATGCTCAAGCATACTCACACAGGCACAAAATTATCCTCTCTTTAAATTTTTGTTGGACTCTTCTCTTTTGTAAAACAATCAGCATAACAACTGAGAAAAGAATTTGAAAGAAAGAAATATTTTTCTTCCTTTTCTTCTCTCTGGCTACCTCCCAACAACTAAGCTATGCGGTTCTGGATTCTGTCTGACACATCTTAACTACTGACATTTAGCAGATGCTTCTTCAAGAAATGGGGGAGGGTGAAGGTGAAGCAGGGGTGTGATATAAGTAATTAGACTAACGATGTCTCAATTATCAAGATGTTCCCACAGTGTCCCCTTCTGTTAGCAAATCTGGAGCAGGAAGCCTGTCTTTAGGAAAGGAAAGGTTGAGTTAAAAGATACATTAATTTGAAAGTTAGAAGTTCTAAGTTTAGTATTTATACCCCCCCCAAAAGGGCAGATAATTGCAACCTTTAATCTATACAAGATCACTAAACTGGTAAAAATAAAGTTAGTTTTATAATAGCCCCCTCATCTCCAGCGCTTTGCCATGGCTGAGAGGATAAGATGATTGTCTCCATTGATGTTAATGTTAACTGATTCACCTCCTTCTTTCTCTGTGGGCCTCACTAAGTAGTTATTCTTTGGTAGAGCACAAAGAAGTCCAGATTATGCTGCTCAGGTCAAAAATGTAATGTATTGTGTTCATTTAAGACTAACTGTACCCTCAGGGTTGGGTTGCATCACTGTAACATAGAACTTAGAAATGTTGGCTGGCCTTTTCAACATATCATATGTAAACTTGAGAGTAATTAGTTCCTTACCATTATCCACTATTTGTATTTGGAAAGAGAGAAAATAAGTACTCAGCAAGAGAGAGCAAGCATGTAAATAGCCAAAGTGGAGACAAATATATTTTAAGTTCAATAATGCATGCCTATCCAGGCCTGTTGCTGTAGTCTTGCTGAATCCTTTCCTTGTTGTCTAGGAAATGTTTCTATATACATGGGCAAGATTTTGAAATGGGCAGAAGAGATTGCTGGATATCATTTCAATGAAATGCTGAAGCCTTCAAGGATTGTCTGATCCTGTAGAGGTGTCGGCCTTCATTTTATTCTGTTTTTAACTAGGCTATTTCACAATGCTGACAAGAAGTTAACCTGTAGAAATCCAATAGCAATGCAAAAGATTCCTGTCCATAGAAATCCAAATTGTGTCTGGTGGAATGCAATTGATTATCAATCTGTGGATATTAGATATGAAGCAGTTTTATTAGTTTTTGCATCCATTGTAAATGTTTCAGCATTTCAAATAAGGCTATGAGTGTGTGATACTTTGAGTGCCTTTTTGAAAGAGTTACAGCATCTACAATTTCTCTTATTAATTAATGAGTTAAATAAGATCTTCAATGTATTGACATCTGTATGTCATGTTTATATGTCTTTTTAAGAATTGTCCTTTGTCATCCTTTTAGTGAATGCCACTTTAATTTAATTAGAAATGTAGGCCTCACTAAGTAGTTATTCTTTGCTAGAGCACAAAGAAGTCCAGATTTTGCTGCTCAGGTCAAAATTTTAATGTGTTCTGTTCATTTAAGAGTAACTGTACCCTCAGGGTTGGATTGCATCACTGTAACATCGAACTTAGAAATGTTGGCTGGCCTTTTCACCATATCATATATAAACTTGAGAGTAATTAGTTCCTTACGATTATCCGCTATTTGGATTTGGAAAGAGAGAAAATAAGTACTCAGCAAGAGGGAGAAAGCATGTAAAAAGCCAAAGTGGAGACAAAATATATTTTAAGTTCAATAATGCATGCCAGTTCAGGTCATTGCAGCACCAAAGCATTCTAACTATTGCATAGAGTACCTTTCTTGCTTGCTTTTATCGTTTGTCTGTTTTTTTTTTTTTTTAAACTAAGACAATCTACTTGACAAAACAAGCCATCATGAGAAGGTGGTTTTGACACTTTAAGCTTAGAATAAATCAAAGTGTGTCAATAAAAACAGGAAATATTCTTTTTGAAAGTACCATATAAATGTTAGTACCTATTGCTAATGAACAGAATTGAATGGTATTAAGAGAAAAGTTATTAAGCTTCAGTGGTACTCCTTCATATTGGTTGTAACCACCACAGGTATTGCTTTCTTTTTTTAAGTCAATGATTTTCAGTTTCGTTGTCTTTAAATAGTACTGGAGACTGCAAAATTCTAATTTTTGATGACTACTTCTTCAGCATTTTTTATCCATGTTCAAACCTCCGGTTATAACATTACCTAGTGACAGAACTATTATGATTTCTAAGATTGTAGTTTATTTCATTTTATCTTGATTTTTGGTGCCTTAGTTTCCAAAGTAAATTATCTAAAAAACTTCACTCCAAGATGTGTTACAGATGCTGTCATGCATTGTACTATGTGTCCATTTTGTTAGTTTCAAAGTCTGACTTCTCCTGACCTCATCCTAAGATTATGTGCTCTATTCCATTTACAGTCCCATAGTCCCACAACTACTGGATGTAATGAGTATAATTCCAGCAATCTGGCAGTGCCACAGTAGAAAACATTGATGAGTCTGAATTTGATGCATGAAGGCTCTAGAGACTCTGTTGTTTTGGCATTTTAAGATCAAAATGCCTCTTAAGAGAGATGATACTTCCTTCTCTGAAATTGAGGCCAGAGTCTGGAATGGAATCAGTGAAGTTCAACATAAATGAAATGTAACATATTTTAATTAATAGCATTATCAGGCAAACTTTTTAAAGACAGTAGCAAGACAAGTCCATAGAGCAGTGTATTTTCCTTGTGTCTTTTTATCAAGTGTTGACCTCTGTGGTAGTGAGAATTCTAAAATGCACCCTAAATTTTCATCTGAACATACATGCCAGGTATAATCCTCTCAGTTTGACTGTTGTTGGGACCAGTGAACATAACAGGATACCAGGCCATTGATTAGTTTATTAATCTGTTGACTTTGAGCGAATCAAAAGGAAGATTGTCCTGGGTGGGCCTAACCTGATCAGGTAAGCCTTTTAAAAGAAGGTCACACACTGGAATCTCTCTCCTGCTCCTTTGGAAGAAAACAAATGTGGTGAACTGCCTCTGGTGAGCTCCATGTGGCTAAGACCTGAGGCAGCTTCTAGGAGCTGAGAGCACTCCTTGGTTGACAGCAAGAAAACAGGGCTTCCGTCCTACAACCACAAGAAATTGAATTCTGCCAGCAACATACCTGAGTTGGAAGAGCACCTTGAACTCTAGATGAAAACGCAGTCCTACCAACATGTCGACTTCAACCTTGTGAGGCCTTGAGCAGGGGACTAAGTTATGTGTGCCCAGCCTTCTGACCTACAAAAACTGTAAGATAATAGATGGGTGTTGTTTTAAGCCAGTGAATTTGGGCTAACTTTTTACACAGCAAGAAAAAACTAATGCAATCACTCTTCAGAAATGGTCATTACAGACCTTGAAGGATATGTTGGTGTAAACTCCGGTTTCCTCAGAAAACAATGTGTTGGGGACCTTCAGAGAGAATTCACGGGAAGCCAATTCAGTGGAGTGGAACATAGCTTGTTAAGGACGCCCTGAGGAATTTGAACACAGATGTACTCTCTAGCTTGGCAAGGTGAATCTCCCTGAAGTGGACCTTCTCATGCATGCAAAACTGGGAGAGGAACCATTTTCTTACTGCAATTTGTTGTGGACTGCTCCTTTTGTAAAATACAATAAACATAAATGAATACAAAATGTAAAACTTTTTAAAAAGGACTTTCAAAATATAAACTCCTTTTTTTTTTGTTATTCAACAGATACAGATTTATTCTGTGAAGCTGCCATGCAGCGTTCCAAATGCTTACTCTCCATGTTGGCACTTATCTCCTTTGAGATCAGTTATGAACTGTTGGCAGACCAACCGAATATGTGAATCGCATTCTAAGGAGCACTGCTCGGAGATGCACCAAATTCCACCAATGCCCTCTCTGCTTCTATGACTGGAATGTACATCTAGCATTCAGCAAAGATAACTTGCTATGTTCTGAGAGGACCATGCCTAATTATAGGTATTGTCTATTTTGGAGCTAGCTGGTCATTTTTTTAGTTCAGTGTAGATACTCCCCCACACTTGCAATCAAAAATATAAATGGTAGCTCCAAATCCACTTTTTAGTAGCCATGTGATCCTGTAAAATTATTTATGCTTCCTAAACTTCCTTTTTTCTTATTTGTAAAATGGCAATAATATCAGTAACATATCTCTTATGGTCGTGAAGATTAATGAGGTAGCAGGTATGCATGTGTTTTGCAAGCTGTTAAGCACTTTACACATGCATGAATTAATAGTATTTCTATTCTTAGAGTTTCCCTCAATAACTCATTCCAGCATGCTCTGCACAGAGGTTGAAAAATGAGAAAAATCTGGCCATGAGCTCTAAACAACTTGATTTTACTGTTGCTAACAATTTCTAGGAATCACTGAGAACCATTTGTGTGTGTAAATGGCAGACACTGAAAAGATCTCTTTGTTACATTAATAACAGGCTCCTCTGAAACTCTTGTTTACGTGTAGAATGTTTCTAATTAATAACATAAGCAAGAATAATGGTCTTTGAATTCCATCCTCTAATCATGGCCTCCATTCTGCAGCTATTCTCATGGGTATGCGAGGCAGGCAGGACTTGTTGTATTCAAAGAACATCTGCAATACTCTGTCTAGTACCATCAGCAGGCATTGTGGTATCTTAACATTACAACTTCTAGAAATGTAACAGGGAGAGGAAGACATCCACATCAGGCTTACAACAGGAATCCCAACACTGCCTGTTGGTAACAGGAATTTGCGTGGTCAGATTGCTCCGGCAATGCATTTATTTTAGACCTAAATACCAAAACCATTTTAGATTATTACTCATAAGGTTAAAATACGTTCTTCTCTGTGGTTACCTTTGACATTTTACCTTTAAAAGAATCACTTTAAAGTAGATTTATTATATTATAGTCTTATTTCACTTAGAGAATTAAAAGGCAGAGACAATATTATGACCTCTTAGCTGTTTATTTGGTTTTTTTTTTGGCCACTGGATAGAAATCGAATTATCTATTCAAATATATTTCCCAGTTCACTATCCCATTGCCTATTTTTTTTTATCTTTATGAGTGAACCTACAAAAACAAAATCCCTCAGAGAGGAGGCAAATCCCTGTGGCTAACACTCCATGAATCACTTTGAATATTTGTTATGACCTCAGTACCATACTATATCCATGCCTTCTGTATTATCTAAACCTTGTCTTACAGAGTCATTAAGAAAATTGAATATGTTTTGAGTGTGGGGGAGGCCAAGAAATAATGTATTTTGTTTAATGAGAAAGCACATTCCTTAGACACAGTGGCTGCAATTTGTGAGCTCTACAATTCATTAAACAGTCCGAGGGGGCACATTCTTGTGCAAAGACTAATGGAATGTTTCTTATTGGTCAGGTCAGTTGAATTTCTGCTGTTAATAGTGACATCTTCCAGAATATATCTGCAAGGAAATGTCCTTCTAAATTACAACCTAGTAGCCAATAAATTCTGTAGTAAGACTAAATATAAACAGAATTCAGGAAAATTGTGAAATAGGAAAAAATATTAATGATAAGAAAAAAGTGAGAGATGAAATTTTAAGGGTAAATTTCTGTGTATATTGTGTGGTGAGGGGGAAGAACAAAGAACCCAGAGATTCTCTAGATTCTCTGAGCTTTTCTGAGCTCTATGTATCTTTCTCAAATCAGAACTTCTCTTCCTGCCCTAACTCAAACTATTTTATTTTGCTGAGAATTTCATTTTATTCAAGTGATAAGTCTGTTAAGAACAAATGGGACAATGATAACTAGAGATACAGTTCAACAAGCCCAGTTGTACAAGAGCTCTTAACTCTGTGGCCTAAAATACATTCATTAGAATCCTGGATTACTCTTTAAACACTATTGCTGTATTAATAATAATATTGTAATCCAAGACATACTTCTAGCAAGCACTTTCTGTAAGTATTAGAAAAGTTTTCTGAACAATATGTCTTTGTCAATATGTGATTGCTGCTACTGTGAAATAAAGAATAGACAGAGCGAGAAGCCAAGGATTTGCAAAATTATAGCCACATTCTTATGTAGGCTACCATTCTAGTCTGCTATCCATGGAGCTGAATCAGGTGATGAGAAAGGAGAAAGCAGTAACAGGGCTTTTCAAGGTGATACCAAGAACACATTAAAATGGTAAGAAAAGCCAAAGCAAAGATAGAAACAAAAATTTCAAGTAAGAAAGCTATCTGGGGCTGGGTGTGGTGGCTCACGCCTGTAATCCCAGCACTTTGGGAGGCCAAGGAGAGTGGATCACTTGAGGTCAGGAGTTCAAGACCATCTTGGCCAACATGGTGAAACCCTGTCTCTACTAAAAATACAAAAAAAAAAAAAAAAAAAAATCAGTTGGCCTTGGTGGCATGTGCCTATAGTCCCAGGTACTTGGGAGGCTGCGAGAATCACTTGAACTGGGAAGGCAGAGGCTGCCATGAGCTGAAATTGTGCCACTGTCCTCCAGCCTAGGTGACAGAGGGAGACTCTGTTTAAAACAAAAAAAAAAAAAGAAGAAAGGAAAGAAAGAAAGAAAAAAAAGAGAAAGATATTTGATTTAGATATAAATGCCTTGAGAATTCATCTAAAAATATTATTTTAATTAAACTGTTTGTCCTGACTCTCCTCCCTTCATTACATCAATCTGTTTTCGGTTCCAAAGTATTCCAGGGCCAGAAGAGCAAGGCCTAGGTGAGTGCGGGCATATCGGAGGAGCATTTGATTAAAGTTAGTGATAGTAGATGGAAACTTGGGGGTGATTATCTGCAAATAGGTGCTTTGATCCAGGCATACTTTTTCAAGCTTAAACCTTGTGAATGCTTCCTATTCCATTTTTGTTTTGATTCTGAAGATCCCAGTAATTCGCTGATGTATTAGTCCCAAATTCTTCTACCTTTGCTGATGTTGCTCTCAAGTCTCTGATTCTTGATTTGCAGTTATCTACAACCCTTAATTGTCAATTTTGTTCTGACCCTGGCTTTTCTATCACTTGCTCTAATCTTCTTGTTTTTATTTTTTTGGTACCCTGGGACTACATTCTTGACTCCTTTCATCTATGTTACATTAAGAAGCCTAAATAGCTTCAGCCATTTATTCTAACCTCTCTCTATTGTCTTACCTGGAACTGTATAAAAATATCAATAGCTTCTGCCAGCTTTTAGTTACAGGAAGACTTAAGGTTCTGCCTGGGGACACTAAACTAATAATGATAAGATATTCTTGTTGATCATTTTGGTGAGGCAGTGTAAATAAAGTGTGTAAAACTCTCCACGGGAACAGCAAACTGTAATAACCAGGGGCATTTGTTTATTAAATGGAAGAAATAAAATAATTAGGAGGAAAGATTTGACACATATCTAGAAATGGGTTGTTATAATATTTTTGATGCATAAAATTTATATTGTGAAAGGTCTGAAAACAAAATATGATGAATTGTTGGCAGAAGATATCACTGAAGAAAATAGATTACAAAACTTGGGAATAAGTTACACAGACACCATTTTTCTTGATGAAAGGAATAATTTGTAATGATTTGTGTTTTAAAATGGAGTAGTTTATGTGTGGAGGAAGGGATAAGAAGCCACTTTCAATAAAAATTTATAGGTGATGTCCTGATAATGATTAGTGGCGTGCAAGGTAAAATAACATTCTACATGAGAGATTTTATAATATAACTTTTCACCAGATTCACTGAAATATCATTTATATAAAACAACATTTACTGATTTTAAGCATGCAATTAGATGGATTTTGTAATGGAACACAGTCCTGTAATCAGATCCAGAGTCATAACATAGAACCATTACTTTTAGTGGGGGCACCCAAGATGGTCGAATAGGAAGAGCTCCAGCCTCCAGCTCCCAGTGTGAGTGACACAGAAGATGGGTGATTTCTGCATTTTCAACTAAGGTGCAGACTGACACCTCACACCTCACTCCAAACCCTGTTTGCCTGGGTATCAGCAGCGGAGGCTGCAGAAGATAGAATATTGCTGAACAGTGAGTGTTGCTGTCTGATTCTTGCTCTGGAAGCTTCGTCTCAGGGGTGTACCCAGCCATGTGAGGTGTAAGGTGCAGACTGACACCTCACACCTCACATGGCTGGGTACACCCCTGAGACGAAGCTTCCAGAGCAAGAATCAGACAGCAACACTCACTGTTCAGCAATATTCTATCTTCTGCAGCCTCCGCTGCTGATACCCAGGCAAACAGGGTTTGGAGTGGACCTCAAGCAAACTCCAACAGACCTGCAGCTGAGGGTCCTGACTGTTAGAAGGAAAACTAACAAACAGAAAGGACACCCACACCAAAACCCCATCAGTATGTCACCATCATCAAAGACTAGAGGCAGATAAAACCACAAAGATGAGGAAAAAACAGTGCAGAAAAGCTGGAAATTCAAAAAATCAGAGCACATCTCCCCCTCCAAAGGAATGCAGCTCATTGCCAGCAATGGATCAAAGCTGGATGGAGAATGACTTTGATGAGTTGAGAGAAGAAGGCTTCAGGCAATCAAACTTCTCAGAGCTAAAGGAGGAACTACGTAACCAGTGCAAATAAACTAAAAACCTTCAAAAAAGAGTGGATGAATGGATAACTAGAATAATCAATGCAGAGAAGACGATAAAAGAACTGATAGAGATGAAAACCATGAAATGAGAACTACGTGACAAATGCACAAGCTTCAGTAACCAACTTGATCAACTGGAAGAAAGAGTGTCAGAGATTGAAGATCAAATGAATGAAATGAAGTGAGAAAACAAGTGTAGAGAAAAAAGAGTGAAAAGAAATGAACAGGGCCACCAGGAAATATGGGATTATGGGAAAAGATCAAATCTACATCTGATTGGTGTGCCTGAAAGTGACAGGGAAAATGGAACCAAGTTGGAAAACACTCTGCAGGATATCATCCAGGAGAACTTCCCCAACCTAGTAAGGCAGGCCAACATTCAAATTCAGGAAATACAGAGAACGCCACAAAGATACTCCTCGAGAAGAGCAACTCCAAGACATATAATTGTTGTATTCACCGAAGTTGAAATGAAGGAAAAAATGTTAAGGGCAGCCAGAGAGAAAGGTCAGGTTATCCACAAAGGGAAGCCCATCAGACTAACAGCAGATGTCTTGGCAGAAACTCTACAAGCCAGAAGAGAGTGGGGGCCAATATTCAACATTCTTAAAGAAAAGAATTTTCAACCCAGAATTTCATATCCAGACAAACTAAGATTCATGAGTGAAGGGGAAATAAAATCCTTTACAGACAAGCAAATGCTTAGAGATTTTGTCACCACCAGGTCTGCCCTACAAGAGATCCTGAAGGAAGCACTAAACATGGAAAAGAACAACTGGTAGCAGCCATTGCAAAAACATGCCAAAATGTAAAGTCCATTGATGTTAGGAAGAAAGTGCATCAACTAACGAGCAAAATAATCAGCTAATATCATAATGACAGGATGAAGTTCACACATAACAATATTAGCCTTAAATGTAAATGGACTAAATGGTCCAATTAAAAGACACAGACTGGCAAATTGGATAAAGAGTCAAGACCTATCAGTGTGCTGTATTCAGGAGACCCATCTCACGTGCAGAGACATACATAGGCTCAAAAAAAAGGAATGGAGTAAGATCTACCAAGCAAATGGAAAACAAAAAAAAGGCAGGGGTTGCAATCCTAGTCTCTGATAAAACAGACTTTAAACCATCAAAGATCAAAAGAGACAAAGAAGGCCATTACATAATAGTAAAGGAATCAATTCATCAGGAAGAGCTAACTATCCTAGATACATATGCAGCCAAAATAGAAGCACCCAGATTCATAAAACAAGTCCTCAGAGACTTACAAAGAGACTTAGACTCCTATACAATAATAATGGGAGACATTAACATCCCACTGTCAACATTAGATGGATCGACGAGACAAAGTTAACAAGGATATCCAGGAATGGAACTCAACTCTGCACCAAGCAGACCTAAGAGACATCTACAGAACTCCCCACCCCAAATCAACAGAATATACATTCTTCTCAGCACCACGTCACCCTTATTCCAAAATTGACCACATAGTTGGAAGTAAAGCTCTCCTCAGCAAATGTAAAATAACAGAAATCATAACAAACTGTCTCTCAGACCACAGTGCAATCAAACTAGAACTCAGGACTAAGAAACTCAATCAAAACCACTCAACTACATGGAAACTGAACAACCTGCTCCTGAATGACTACTGGGTACATAACGAAATGAAGGTAGAAATGGGGATGTTCTTTGAAACCAATGAGAACAAAGATACAACATACCAGAATCTCTGGGACACATTTAAAGCAGTGTGTAGAGGGAAATTTATAGCAATAAATGCCCACAAGAGAAAGCAGGAAAGATCTAAAATTGACACTCTAACATCAAAATTAAAAGAATTAGAGAAGCAAGAGCAAACACATTCGATAGCTAGCAGAAGGCAAGAAATAACTAAGATCAGAGCAGAACTGAAGGAGATAGAGACACAAAAAACCCTCCAAAAAATCAATGAATCCAGGAGTTGGTTTTTTGAAAAGATCAACAAAATTGACAGACCACTAGCAAGACTAATAAAGAAGAAAAGAGAGAAGAATCAAATAGACGCAATAAAAAATGATAAAGGGGATATCACCACCGACCCCACAGAAATACAAACTGCCATCAGAGAATACTATAAACACCTCTACGCAAATAAACTGGAAAATCTAGAAGAAATGGATAATTTCCTGGACACTTACACTCTTCCAAGACTAAACCAGGAAGAAGTTGAATCCCTGAATAGACCAATAGCAGGCTCTGAAATTGAGGCAATAATTAATAGCCTACCAACCAAAAAAAGTCCAGGACCAGATGGATTCACAGCTGAATTCTACCAGAGGTACAAGGAGGAGTTGGTACCATTCCTTCTGAAACTATTCCAATCAATAGAAAAAGAGGGAATCCTCCCTAACTCATTTTATGAGGCCAACATCATCCTGATACCAAAGCCTGGCAGAGATACAACAAAAAAAGAGAATTTTAGACCAATATCCCTGATGAACATCGATGCAAGTATCCTTAATAAAATACTGGCAAACCGAATCCAGGAGCACATCAAAAACCTTATCCACCATGATCAAGTGGGCTTCGTCCCTGGGATGCAAGAGTGGTTCAATATAGGCAAATCAATAAATGTAATCCAGCATATAAACAGAACCAAAGACAAAAACCACATGATTATCTCAATAGATGCAAAAGAGGCCTTTGACAAAATTCAGCAGCCCTTCATGCTAAAAACTCTCAATAAATTCAGTATTGATGGAACGTATCTCAAAATAATAAGAGCTATTTATGACAAACCCACAGCCAATATCATACTGAATGGGCAAAAACTGGAAAAATTCCCTTTGAAAACTGGCACAAGACAGGGATGCCCTCTCTCACCACTCCCATTCAACATAGTGTTGGAAGTTCTGGCTAGGGCAATCAGGCAAGAGAAAGAAATCAAGGGTATTCAGTTAGGAAAAGAAGAAGTCAAATTGTCCCTGTTTGCAGATGACATGATTGTATATTTAGAAAACCCCACTGTCTCAGCCCCAAATCTCCTTAAGCTGATAAGCAACTTCAGCAAAGTCTCAGGATACAAAATTAATGTGCAAAAATCACAAGCATTCTTATACACCAGTAACGCACAGAGAGCCAAATCATGAATGAACTCCTATTCACAATTGCTTCAAAGAGAATAAAATACCTAGGAATCCAACTTACAAGGGATGTAAAGGACCTCTTCAAGGAGAACTACAAACCACTGCTCAGTGAAATAAAAGAGGACACAAACAAATGGAAGAACATACCATGCTCATGGATAGGAAGAATCAATATCGTGAAAATGGCCATACTGTCCAAGGTAATTTATAGATTCAATGCCATACCATTAAGCTGCCAATGACTTTCTTCACAGAATTGGAAAAAACTGGTTTAAAGTTCAGATGGAACCAAAAAAGACCCCACATTGCCAAGACAATCCTAAGCCAAAAGAGCAAAGCTGGAGGATCACACTACCTGACTTCAAACTATACTATAAGGCTACAGTAACCAAAACAGCATGGTACTGGTACCAAAACAGAGATATAGACCAATGGAACAGAACAGAGCCCTCAGAAATAATACAACACATCTACAGCCATCTGATCTTTGACAAACCTGACAAAAACAAGAAATGGGGAAAAGATTCCCTATTTAATAAACGCTGCTGAGAAAACTGGCTAGCCATAAGTAGAAAGCTGAAACTGGATCCTTTCCTTACTCCTTATATGAAAATTAATTCAGAATGGATTAGAGACTTAAATGTTAGACCTGAAACCATAAAAACCCTAGAAGAAAACCTAGGCAATACCATTCAGGACATAGGAATGGGCAAAGACTTCATGTCTAAAACACCAAAAGCAACGAAAACAAAAGCCAAAATTGACAAATGGGATCTAATTAAAGAGCTTCTGCATAGCAAAAGAAATTACCATCAGAGTGAACAGGCAACCTACAGAATGGGAGAAAATTTTTGCAGTCTACTCATCTGACAAAAGGGCTAATATCCAGAACCTACAAAGAACTCAAACAAATTTACAAGAAAAACACAAATGACCTCATCAAAAAGTGGGCAAAGGATATGAACAGGCACTTCTTACAAGAAGACATGCATACACCCAACAGACACATGAAAAAATGCTCATCATCACTCGCCATCAGAGAAATGCAAATCAAAACCACAATGAGATACCATCTCACACCAATTAGAATGGCAATCATTAAAAAATCAGGAAACAACAGGTGCTGGAGAGGATGTGGAGAAATAGGAACGCTTTTACACTGTTGGTGGGACTGTAAACTAGTTCAAGGCTATTCCTCAAGGATCCAGAACTAGAAATACCATTTGACTCAGCCATCCCATTACTGGGTATATACCCAAAGGATTATAAATCATGCTGCTATAAGGACACATGCATACGTATGATTATTGCTGCACTATTCACAATAGCAAAGACTTGGAATCAACCCAGATGTCCATCAGTGACAGACTGGATTAAGAAAATGTGGCACATATACACCATGGAATACTATGCAGCCATAAAAAGGATGAGTTTGTGTCCTTTGTAGGGACATTGGTGCAGCTGGAAACCATCATCTCAGCAAACTATCACAAGAACAGAAAACCAAACACCGCATGTTCTCACTCATAGGTGGGAATTGAACAATGACATCACTTGGACACAGGAAGGGGAACATCACACACCGGGGCCTATAGTGGGGAGTGGGGAGAGGGGAGGGATATAGGAGATATACCTAATGTAAATGACGAGTTAATGGGTAAAGCACACCAACTTGACACATGTATACATATGTAACAAACCTGCATGTTGTGCACATGTACCCTAGAACTTAAAGTATAATAATAATAATAAAAAATAAAAAAGAACTATAACTTTTAAGTTTTTCACACATGCCCTTTATTAAGTTACAGAAGCTCTCTTCTAATTCAAGTTTGCTGGAAGTTTAAAATTTTATTTTTAATTTTTTTCTGGGTCCTTGGTAGGTTTATATATTTATGGAGCACATGAGATATTTTGGTAGAGGCATGCAATGTGTAATAATGACATCTTGGAAAACTGGCTATCCATCCCCTCAAGCATTTATCCTTTGTGTTACGAACAATCCAATTATACTCTTAGTTATTTTTAAATGTACAATTAAATTATTACTTAATAAGTTGTGTTATCAAATACTTAATTATCAAATACTTAAGAAATGGATGTTGATTTGGTAGGCTGAGGCAGGAGGATAGCTTGAGCCCCAGGGGTTGAGACTTCAGTGAGCCGTGTTCACACTACTGCACTCCAGCCTGGGTGACAGAGTCAGACACTCTCTCAAAATAAACAACAACAACAACAACAACAACAACAACAAAAAAGGAATAGAAGTTGAATTTGGTCGAAAGTATTTCTGCATTGAAATTATTATATGTAACTTGGTTTTTTGTTTGTTTGTTTTGACTTATTAATATGGTGATTTGTATTGAGAGATCCTCTGATAAACCATTCTTGCATTCCTGGGATAAATTCCACTTGATAATGATGTATTGTCTTTATAAAAATATGTCATTGAGCTCAATTTTCTTTATGTTTCTTTAGATTTTTAGTATTTACACTCGTGAGAGATATTAGTCTGTGCTTTTCCTATAATGTCTTAAACTAGTTTTAGAATCAGGGTAATGTTATTTTTATAGAATGAGTTAGAAAGTGATATGAACTTTTGTGTTCTCTCAACATTTATTTGTTAGAGTCCTAACTCCCAATGTGATGGTATTTAGAGATGGGACTGTAGGGAGGTAATTAAGGTTGGAGTGAGGTCACAAGGATTAGAACCCTCATGATAGCATTAGTGCCCTTATAAGAAAACACATGGAGGAATTTGCTTGCTTTCTTTCCCTTCCTCTCTGTGTCCAGAGGTCTTGTGGGCACACAGAGATGGCAACTACTTACATCTCAAGAGAACAGAATTCAGAATGAATCCTATATTACTCACATCTTAACCTTAGACTATCTAGCCTTCAGAACTCTGAGAAATAAATTTCTGTTGTTTAAGCCAAGCAGTGTTGGTATTTTGATATGGCAATCAAAGTAGACTAAGGCAGGAAGCATTTCTTTTATTTAAATTTTCTGCAAGAGTTGGTGTGTAATGGTTATTATTTATTTGATATGTTTGGTTTTCTTCTCCAGTGAAGCTATCTGTATCTGGAGTTTTTTTTTGGAGAAGTTTTTTTTTTCCCCCCCCTACAAATCTAACTTAATAAATTGATATCAATATATTAACATTATTTATTTATGTGTTCATTTATCAGTGAGCTCTTATACTTTGTGACTTTCAAGAAATTTATTTGTTCATTTTGTCTCAGTAACTGAATGTATGGTGTTAAGGTTGTAAAAATATATTTTCTTATCATTCTTTTAATGTCTGTAGACTCTTCAATGATGTTACTTCTAATTCATGATATTTCTAAGTTACGTTTTCTCTCATTTTTTTCCCTAATAAGTATGACTGAATGTTTGTCACATTTATTACTCATTCTAAGAGAGGGTTTTTGGTTTCATTTATTTTTTGCTTTTGTCTTTTCTATTTTATTGATTGTCACTCCAGTATTTATTCTTTCCTTTCTACTGCAAATTCGAGTTTAATTTGCTCCTTTTTCTAGTTTCTTAAAATAAAGGTGATGTCATTAATTTGGTATCTTTATATAATCTAATTCAGGTATTTAATGCCCTAAATTATCCTCTCACTAATAAGTACTGCCTTAGTGGCATCTTATAAATTTTGGTACATTGTATTTTAATTTTTATTTTGTTAAATATTTTTGACCTCTCAATTTCTTCTTTTATCTATGAATTAGTTTCAAAAATTTGAGGATTTTTCAAATATCTGACTGTCGTTGATTTCTAATCTAATTTTCTTGTTATCAGATATCATTGTATAAATTAAACCTTTAAACTTTATGGATAGAATATAGTCCATCTTTGTAAATGTTCTCTGTGCTTTCAGAAAGAATGTGTATTCTTCTGTTTCTGGTAGTGTGTTTTATAACTCAATTGGGTTAAGTCGGTTGGTAGCACTGTTCAAGTTCTGTAGATCCTTAATAATTTTCTGTGTGCCCTTAATGTCAGTTATAGGGGGGTACTGAAATATCTGACAATACTTCTAGATTTGTCAATTTCTTCCTGTTTGATCAGTTTTTATATTATATACTTTAAAGCTGTGTTATTAGGTATATGAATATTTGGGATTGTGAGATTCAATTCATAAAATTATACCTTTAACATTATGTAAAACCTTATTTTTCTCTTCTTCCCTGGTAATATTCTTTGATCTGAAATACACTTTCTATGATATTTATATAACCATTGTAACTTTAATTTTATTAGAGTTAGCATGGCATAGTCTTTACATGCATTTACTTATAATTTATTTTTGTCTTTAATTTGAAGTGCGTTTTTTTTTCCCCCCCAGAAAGAATAGAATTGGGTCTTGCTTTTTGTTCCATTTGAAGATTACTGCCTTTGAATTGGCAAAGTTACACCATTTGTATTTAATGTAATTATTTATAAAATTTGATTTTTAAAGTCTATTATCTTACTATTTGTTTTCTATTCCATCTGATCTTTGTTTACTTTTCATTTTTTCTTGACTTTGAGTGGATTATATGAATATTTGTATTATTCCATTTTATCTCTTTAATTGATTTGTTAGCTATAATTTATTTTGCTTTTTTAGTGTCCATAGTTTATATCTATGATTTAACATGATCTATCTTCAAATAATATTAATGTGTTATGTAAGAATATTACAGTAATACATTCCAATTTCTCCCTTCCTGATATTTGTGCTCTTCTAGTTATTAGCTAAACCAAACACTCCATTGTCATTCTTTTTTTTCCCCATTTTTTGACTGTTATTTTAGGCTTAGGAGATACATGTTCAGGTTTGTTACATGGGTAAATTGCTTGATGCTATTACAAATTATCCTATCACTAAGGTAGTGAGTACAGTACTTGATAGGTAGTTTTTCAACCCATGCCCCTCTCCTACCCCCTCCTCAAGTCATTTCCAGTGTCTCTTGTACCCATCTTTATGTCCATTGTGCACTCAATGTTTAGCTCCTGCTGGTAAGTGAAAACATGTGGTATTTGGTTTTCATTCTGGCACTAGTTTACTGTGGACAATAGCTTCCAGCTTCAGCCATGTTGCTGCAAAGGAGGTGATTTTTTTTTTTTTAATGGCTGTGTAGTATTGCATGGTGTATGTACCAGATTTTATTTATCCAGTTCACTCTCGATGGGTATCTAGGTGGATTCTATGTCTTTGCTATTGTGAACAGTGTTGCAAGGAACATATGAGTGCATATGTCTTTTTGGTAGAACAATTTATTTTCCTTTGAGTATATAACTCAGTGGTGGTATTGCTGGGTCAAATGGTAGTTCTGTTTTAAGTTCTTTGAGAAATCTCCATACTGCTTTCCACAGTGGCTGAACTAATTTACATGATTTACATAATCAGCAGTATATAAGTATTCCCTTTTCTCCACAACCCCACCAGCATCTGCTATTTTTTTACTTTTTTATAGTAGCCATTCTGACTTATGTGTGAGATGGTATCTCACTGTGGTTTTGATTTCCCTTTCTCCAATGATTAGTGATGTTGAGCATTTTTTTCATACTTGTTGGCTACATGTATGCCTTCTTTTGGGACATGTCTCTTCATGTACTTTGCCCATCTTAAAAATATTGTTTTTCTTGTTGAATTATTTAAGTTCCCTATAGTTTCTAGATATTAGACCTTTATCAAATGCATAGGTTGTGAATATTTTCTCCCATTCTGTAGATTGTTTGTTTAATCTGTGCTAGCTTCTTTTGCTGTAGAAGCAGCTCTTTAGTTTAGATTTCATTTGTCAATTTTTGTTTTTGTTACAATTGCTTTTGAGGATTTAGTCATAAATTCTTTCCCAAGGCTAATGTTCAGAATGGTATTTCCTAGACTTTTTAATAGGGTTTTTACAGTTTTAGGTTTTACATCTAAGTCTTTAATCCATCTTGAGTTGATTTTTGTATATGGTGAAAGGAAGGGGTCTAGTTTCAATCTGCTGTATATGGCTTGTCAGTTATCCTAGAAACATTTATTGAATAAAGTCCTTTCCCCATTGCTTGTTTTTGTGAGCTTTGTGGAAGATCAGATGGTTGTAGGTATGCGGACTTATTTTTGGTATCTCTATTCTGTTACACTGCTCTGTTTTTGTACCAGTACCATGCTGTTTTAGTGACTGTAGCCTCGTAGCATAGTTTGAAGTTGGGTAACATGGTGACTCCAGATTTGTTCTTTTTGCTTAGAATTGCTTTGACTATTCAGGCTCTCTTTTTTTGGTTCCATATGAATTTTAAAATAGTTTTTTCTAGTTCTGTGAAGAATATCATTGGTAGTTTGAGAGGAATAGCATTGAATCTGTAAATTGCTTTGGTCAGTATAGCCATTTTAATGATACTGATTCTTCTGATCCATAAGAATGGAATGTTTTTCTGTTTGTTTGTGTCATCTCTGATTATTTTGAGTAGTGCTCTGGAATTCTCATTGTAGAGCTCTTTTACCTCCCTGATTACCCATATTTCTAGAAATTTTATTCTTTTTGTGGCAATTCTGAATAGGATTGTGTTCCTGATTAGGCTCTTGGTTTGGCTGTTGTTAGTGTATAGGGGTGCTACTGATTTGCAAATGTTGATTTTGTATCCTGAAACTTTGCTGAAGTTGTTTATCAGCTGAAGGAGCTTTTGGGCGAACACTGAGATTTTCTAAATATGGAATCATGTCATCTGCAAACAGGGATAGTTTGAGTTTCTCTCTTTCTATTTGGATGTCTTTTATTTTTTTCTCTTGCCTGATTGTTCTGGCCAGGACTTACTATATGGAATAGAAGTAGTGAGAGAGGGTATCCTTCTCTTGTGCCAGTTTTTAAGGGGAATGTTTCCAGCTTTTGCCCATTCAGCATGATGTTGGCTGTGGATTTGTCACAGATGGCTCTTATTATTTTTAGGTATGTTCTTTCGATACCCTGATTATCAAGAGTTTTTAAAATGAAGGGATGTTGAATTTTATTGAAAGCCTTTTTTTGCATCTCTTGAGATAATCATGTGGTCTTTGTCTTTAGTTCTGTTTATGTAATAGATCCCATTTATTGATTTTCATATGTTGAACCAACCTTCTATCACAGGGATAAAGCCTACTTGATTGTGGTGGATTAGCTTTTTGATATGCTACTGGATTCAGTTTGCCAGCATTTTGTTGAGTCTTTTTGCATCAATATTCCTAAAAAATATTGGCCTGAAATTTTCTTTTTGTGGTGTCTCTGTCAGGTTTTGGTTTCAGGATGAGGCTGGCCTCATAGAATGAGTTGGAGAGGAGTCCCTCTTCCTCAATTTTTGGAATAGTTTCAGTAGGAATGGTACCAGTTCTTCTTTGTATATCTGGTAGAATTCAGCTGTGAATACATCCTTTACTGGCCTTTTTTCATTGTCAGGTATGTATTACTGATTTAATTTCAGAACTCATTATTGGTATCTCCAGGGAGTCAATTTCTTCTTGGTTCAGTCTTGAGAGGTTGTATGTGTCTAGGAATTTAACTGTCTCTTCTATAGTTTTCTAGTTTGTGTGTATAGATGTGTTCATAGCATTATCTGATGGTTGGTTGCATCTCTGTAGTATCAGTGGTAACATCCCCTTTGTCATTTATTTGGATCTTATCTCTTTTCTTATTTATTAGTCTAGCTAGCACCCTATCTATCTGATTAATATTTAAAAAAAAAAAAAACTCTTGGATTCATTTGAATGGTTTTTCATATCTTGAGCTCCTTCAATTCAGCTTGGATTTTGGTTATTTCTTGTCTTCTGCTAGCTTTGGAGTTGATTTGCTCTAGCTGTGATGTTAGGTTGTTAATTTGAGATCTTTCTAACTTTGATGTGAGCATTTAGTGCTATAATTTTTTTCTCTTAACACTGCCTTATCTGTGTCCCAGAGATTCTGGTATGTTATATCTTTGTTCTCATTAGTTTCTAAGAACTTGTTGATTTAGGGCTCAACTTTATTATTTACACAAAAGTCATTCAGGAGCAGGTTGTTTAATTTCCATGTAGTTGCATGGTTTTGAGCAATTTTTAAGTCTTGATTTCTATTTTTATTGTGCTGTGGTCCAAGAGTGTGTTTGGTATGATTTCAGTTATTTTGCATTGGCTCAGGATTGCCTTATGTCTGATTGTGTCGTCGATTTCAAAGTATGTGCCATGTGGGTTCTTTTTTTTTTTTTTTTGGTAGAGGGTTCTGTAGTACTCTATCAGATCCATTTGGTCCAATGTTGAGTTCAGGTACTGAATATCTTTGTTAATTTTCTGCCTCTGATCTGTTTAATACTGACATTGGAGTGTTGAAGTCTCCCACTGTTACCATGTGGACATCTAATTATCTTTGTAGGTCTCTAAGAGCTTGCTCTATGAACCTGGTTGCTCCTTTGTTGGGTGCATGTATATTTAGGATAGTTAGATCTTCTCATTGAATTGAATCCTTTACCATTATGTAATGTGCTTCTTTGTCTTTTTTTTTAATCTTTGCTGGTTTAAAGTCTGTTTTGTCTGAAATTAGGATTGCAACTCCTGCTTTTGCTGATTTCCATTTGCGTGGTAGATTTTCCTCCATCCCTTTATTTTGAGCTTATGAGTGTCATTGAATGTGAGATGGGTCTCTTGAAGACAGAATGCCATTGGGTCTTGTTTTTTTTTTTTTTCCTAGCTTGCCACTCTGTGCCTTTTAAATGGGCCATTTAGCATGTTTACTTTGAAGGTTAGTATTGATATATATATATAGATTTGATCCTGTCATTGTGTTGTTTGTGTGGTTGCTTTATAGTGTCAATTGTCTGTGTACTTAAGTGTGTTTTTGTGTTGGTTAATAACTATCTTTCCTTTCCATTTTGCTGCCCAGTGAGAAGGTACTGGATGGGTATCCCACATAACAGTCTGGTCACTTTCTTAGGGGTGCTACACTATGCTGGGGGTCCATTCCAGTTTGTATTCACCTTGGATTTTTCAATACCTGAAGATATCAACAATGAAGGCTGCAAAAAGCAAAGATGGTGTCCTGCCCCTCCCTCTGGAGCATCATCCCAGGGAAGTCTGAAACTGCTGCCAGCTAGAAAACACTGGTGTTGGTGGCTGGATACCCTAGTTGGGAATTCCCACTCAGCGTGGAGAAATAGATAGGGGACCTGTGTAACAAAGCAGTCTGGCCACTTTTATGGGGTAGCTGCACCAGAGGCAACAACACTATGGATGGGAGCTCCATCTCAGGGAAGTGTAATGCTGCCCCCAGTAGCTGACTGGAGTTGCATGCCAGTGGGTCTTATCCTGTGAAATGTTGTGGAAGCAGGACCTGTAGACCCTCGCTACGCAACACCTTGGATTCACCCCCTTTCCTAAGGGTAAGCACAGGGGTCTAACCCTGCTTTGCTGGAGTTGCATCCACTTTTGTTGGGAAGCCTGAATATACATAGCTTCTGGGGCTCTGCATGTGCCCCAGCACATGATTAGCTGCTCAGCCAAAACTCCACGTAGCTCTGTGTGTCAGATTGTAGGTCCTGGTGGAGTGGGTGCATGAGGGGATCTCCTGACCCAAGGGTTGCAAAAATACATGGGAGAAGTGTGTGTCCCTGGGATTGTTCACTCAGTCACCACCTTCCTGGGCAGGGAGGCTCTCCTGACTTCATGTTACTCGGGGGTAGGTGGTCATTCTGCCTTGCTTTTCTTTGTTCTCCGTGGGTAGAGTTGTTTGCTTGATGCATTCCAATGCATGTACCTGGATGTTTCAGTTGAAAGTACTATATTTACTCACCCCTTCTATTTCTCTCTGTGAGAATGGTGCATACCAGCTGCTTGTAGTCAGCCATTTTGGCCCATCCCCATGTCTAACCTTTTAATCTTAGCCGGTGTATTTTTCACTCATACATTGTCGTTTTCATCTTTAAGAGTTTGATTTGGGGTTTTTGCTATCTTATATGTCTGAAATTTTGTGAACACATTGTAGTTTTTATCTCTAATAAGTAATTTAATAATAATGCTAGTAGTAGTGATAATAACTCTTGTACTGGTCTGTTAATTCTAACATCTACTTGACCTCTGCTTTTGTTTCAATTAATTGATTTATATCCTTGCTCCATGTCATATTTCTTAGGTTTTTTTTTTTTTTTTGCATGCCTGGTATTTTTTGGTTGGAGGAAAACATTGAGAATTTTACCTTGTTGGGTGCTAGGTATTTTGGTGTTTTCATAAATATTATTAATGTTTAACTTTTTTCTGGAATGCAGTTAAGTTACTTGGAGATAGTTTGATCCTTTTGGTTATAACTTTTACTTTTTTTTTTTTTTTTTTTTTTTTTTTTTTTGGACAGAGACTTGCTCTGTCACCCAGGCTGGAGTGTAGTGGCACAATCTTGGCTCACTGCAACTTCCACCTCCCAGGTTCAAGCGATTCTCCTGCCTCAGCCTCTTGAGTAGCTGGGACTACAGGCACATGCTGCCATGCCCAACTAATTTTTGTAGTTTTAGTGAGACGGGTTTCCCCATGTTGGCCAGGATGGTCTTGATCTCTTGACCTTGTGATCTACCTGCCTCAGCCTCCCAAAGTGCTGGGATTACAGGCGTAAGCCACCACGCCTAGCCAACCTTTACAATTTTTTAAATAAGACCAGAGCAATGCTCAAACTACTTTTCCTTAATGAGAAAAGTACCTTCATGTATGCTACACAATGGCTTATAAATAATAATTTTTCAGTGTGTCTGGAAGGAACTGCCCTGTATGAACCCTGAACACTCTCACCTCTTATGCTTTTAAGTGCTTTACAGTGGTTCTTTCCTTGGTCTCGTTTATTTTATCACATTCATGTGTTGATCAGTATTCAGTTGAATAGTCCAGGGGGACCCTCTGTAGATTTCCAGTGTTATCTCTGTACCACTCTCTTTTCTCTGTTACTCTGTCCTGAAAAATCTTCCTAGATTCTGAGTTCTGCTTTCTCAACTCAGCAAGTCTGTTAGGATTTTTCTGTGTCCCTCCTCTCTGTGCCAAAGCCTGGGAATTCTTTCAAGGTAGTAATATGTGCAATCACTGGGTTCACAATATTTGTTCCATTTCTCTAGAAACTGTCCTTTGCTCCCTGATGTCTAGTTTTCTTCAAAACATCATTTTGTGTATTTTATCCTTTTTTTTTTTTTTTTTTTTTTTTTTGCTTGCTGCCAGTGGGGGATTGGAATCCAAGCTTTTTACTACATTTTGACCAGGTACGCATATGCTAAACTTCGTGGAATCTCTGACTGGGTAGTCCTTCTGGCTCAGATTGGTAAGATTTCCTAGATAAGCCAGAATATGAAGTTGAAGTGAGAAAAAGGACAGGAGAGGGTCAAGAATTCCATGCATTTAAAGTAGAAAAATAGAACATAAGAGGTAGAGATACATGGTATAATATCACAGATCAACAGAACTCGAGGTATTTTGCTGATGTGTACATAATTTAATTTAGCACTTGACAGCATTGTTTTCCAGACAGAAGGAATCAGAAATGTGATTTGTAATTTGAATCTGGAAAATAATTTATTGGATAAGTGATGAGAAAAGGCACCAAGGTATTTCCAAGGTGGAGATAGTACAAAATAAGAAACTGAAATACTTGATTTCTGAGATTCCAATCTTTTGAAAAGCTCTTCATGGAGTAAGGCACTTAGTTTATCCAGCTGTAAATTTAAGACAGAGTGGGTGGAAGGGATGAACTTGACTGATTATCAAGTAGTCTGTATATCTCAGTTTTCTATAACTCTAAGATAAGGTACACTTCATATACAGTGAGATTGAAAATAACTATTTATTTTTATTAATTATGCCCATAGTGTACAGATTTTTAAATATTTTCACTGGTTGATTATGAGTTGTAATGGCTAAAATAGTTTTATTGGAGCCCTAATTGACATAATCAGCAGAGTTGGAACTAAGCCACCTGTGAGCTTGTGTAAGCATTTTGATGGGCCTTTTACTCTTCATATTTTAGTTTCGAGTCAATGTAAATATGTAAAGGAGAAGCTAAACCTGGAAAATCCTCCTGATTATAGAAATGCCGTACTATGACAAGTCGCTGCTATTATACATCCCAGGGTCCAAAGTAACCATGCTCGCTTTGTCTTTAGTCAGAATTATTGTTCACTCATGTCTAAAGATCATGGCTATTAGGAGCCTAACTTCAATTTTTGCAAAACACAAACTTGCATTTAAATGCCCAGTTAAAGTATGATACATTTTAAATAATAAGTTGTACTTTAAAATTTTATTATTATCTTCTATTTCTTAGGTAACTGAAGATTATTTGGATTAAATTCTTAAACATGTATAGTTCACAGTATTATATAACATAGCAAAAAAATTAAATATTTTTGAGCTTATCAGCACTTGATTTGACTATTGCATGTAGTGTCAAGTCCATTTATACATTTTTATGTAAGTAAAATTCTTGAGAATATAATGTGTTTAAGCTTTTTAAAATGTACCATTATAATTGATCTATATATTGTAAGGTTATATATTGTTTTGTTTCCTATATTGTTGTGTACTGTGGCAACTCTTTGTAATGTAATTTTTGATGAATAATATAGCAACTAGTTGAAATACTACTCTTAGTTACATGATCATCTGCCTGTATTTAGCATTGACTTATTTTTCAACTTTTCACTGTTGCATAAAACATTATGAGTAACATTATGTGAGCATCTTTATGTCATTTAATTATTTCCTTGAGATTAGTTTAGTGCACTTCCTGTCCTTTGTCCAGTAACGTACTATAACCTTGACAACAATATTACTTTTCATTATACGTGTGACCTTTACAAAATGTCCCTAGTTGACCTTACCAGCCTTGTCTTCTGGATTTCTCTCCCTTGACCTTATTTTTCAGTCTCATCAAACTCTTACCCGCTCCATGATTATAGCTCTCCACCTGGTGAAAGCACACTATGTGATACATGCAGTAGTGTAAAACAAGATCGATCTATTTTCTATCCATCTAATGCAAAAGAAAGATAATGTTGAAAGGAAAAAATAAATGATTTCGAACATTTATATCCTAATACCATTGATATAAATTAAACACCACTTAGAGATTGCTTTTTAATCATTAGAAAGGACTGTTAAGAAAAATTATTGTAAACTTAGAAATAAGGAAAAAGGATGACAGCATGACCTTCATTGTCATGCTATGCTAATAAACTTGCTTAAGAGTCTACTTGCTCTAAGGACATATGCTTTTGTTGGACTTACCACTGATTAGCAGCAAACAAATTACAACTCTTTAGAGTTAGATGTTAATTTGTAGGAAGCTAATAACATGGCAATAATTTTTTCCATAAAAGATGATAAATCTAAAGGTTTTATGTTTTCTGTCTGTAAGATGAACTCGTTTGGGATTTAGTTGAGTAATCTTATTTCAGTGTTATTTATTTTTGCTTTCTCTGAATGTATATAATATATATTCTGTTTATTATATTTCTTTGAGTCAGGTTTGTCATCCTCCTAATTTCCTCATTAAATGATTAATGAGTTAAATACAATTTTAACATATGTTCATTTTAACATACAAAAATATACATAAACTATACACAAAAATAGCATCACCCATAGGATATGCATATTTATAAACTATATAAAATGTTAGAGTATGGTTCTCTTAGGGGATGGAAATAGAAAACATTTAAAAAAATATTATTCTACAGACTATTAATTCCACAAAAAGATTTCCATAGAATAATAATCCCAAAAGGTAAAATACCAAGTTACCAAGGTCAAAAATGATTGCTATTTTATAGCACTTGTTTGAGTTTATATAACAATTTTTATGTCAAAGAAATGACTGTAAGGAAAATAATTGTATTAAAACAGCTGTTTAATTTTGTGTCATAGGATACTTTTTAAACAATTTAGTTAAAGACTTTTTTGTTTGTTTTAATTTAACTTTCCTTTACATATCTTTTTTAGGGATCATATGTTGAGAGCCGATGCAGTGATAAATCATTTAATTGTTGTAGCTTTGATAGTAACATGATATTTGTTTTTTAAATGTAAATTTTAATGTGTATTAGATATTCTATTTCCAATAGTGAGGAAGTAGCTTAAATCATAATCATACATGTGCAGGAAACAAGTATAAATTCTTGACAAAATATTTTATTTAACTATTAAAAGGCAAGCATAGCATAAAAGCAGGCAGGAACAAGAGAGGAGTCAACTGTGAAAAAAAAAAAGTGCTACATTGAGTGATATTCACAGGTAAATGGCTTTTTGTCTGAGGGCAATTCCAGCTGCCTTAGAAGGTGGTAACAAGAACTCAGAGTAAACCATAGC